>NC_045701.1:83660570-83970882 GCF_009834535.1 Camelus ferus | reverse complement strand
GTAGAAATGAGAAATTTAACTGCATTCGGGTTTTTTTTTAATCTTGTCTTGAATAGATAGGTACATTTTGAATACCCTGAGCTGAAGAACCTAAGAACTAAATATTGGAATCAGGACTTAACCCCTCTGTAGAGTAGCTTAAAGTGTACTGTACTCTACTGTACTTTTCTTGTTTACTGAAACATTACACGAATGTCAGACAATAGATTGTTTCCATGAGAGTGAAGTCTTGTTTCTTAGCTCCAAAAGTTCTCTTCTAATCTGTTGAAAATATTATCATTTGAGTAAGGACAGGTATAGATAGAGCTGTTTTTTTAAAAAGTATATATATATATATACTTACTAGAAAAATAATTGGTGTCTATTCTATTGGTAGTGGGCCAGTAATATCTTCATACAGGAGGACATGTTTTTGTAAGTTCAAGGAAGTCCCCCAAAAGCTTCAGTTTGAATTTCCTTTGTTAAAAGTGATAGAGGTTAAAATGACAGTTTTTATCATATATGAATTATATCTCAATTAACAAATACAAATTTTCAAAAATGTAATAATTATGAAAGAAAAGTGACAACTGAACACTAAAAAGACAAATAGCAGTGATCATTTTGTAACATACAGAAATATCGAGCACTGTGTTGTGCACCTGGAACTAAGTGTTGTAGGCCAATTATACTTCAGGTGAAAAAAAAATCATGATGACAAAAAAAAAAGATAATCCAGTTACCAGATGTCCAGAAGACTTGAATAGATAGTTCTCCAAATAAGATACGCAAATGACCAAGAAGCACAAGAAAAGATGTTCAACATCATTGTCTTTCAGAGAGGCAAATCAGAGCTACAGTGAGATACCAATGTCATGCCCACTAGGAAGGCTATAATGAAAAAGAACAGTAACAAGTGTTGACTAGGATGTAAAGAAATTGGAGCCTTCATATGTGGCTGGTGGAAATGTAAAATGGTATACCTTCTTTGGAAAACAGTTTGGCAGTTCCTCAAAAAGTTAAACATAAAGTTACCATATGACCCAGCAATTCCACTCCTAGAGATTCCTAGTTCCACTCCTAGTTCTCCCAAGAGAACTGGAAACATGTTCCCATAAAAACAAATGCATGAGTGTTTGTAGCAACCTTATTTATAATAGCTAAAAAGTGGAAAAAACACAAATGCCCATCAGCTCATGAGTGGATAAACAATGTTTGTAAAATGGAGTATTATTCATCAACAAAAAGAAGTGAAGTGCTGGTCGATGCTACACAGCATGAATGAACTTTGAAAACATAAGTGAAAGAAAGCGGACACAAAAGGCCACAATTTTATGATTCATTTATATGAAATGTTCAGAATAGACAAATCTACAAGATAGGAAAAGAGATTAGTGGTTGCCAAGAGCTGAGGGGAATGGGAAGTGACTGCTAATTGGTATAGGATTTCTTTCTGGAATTAGTGGTGATGGCTGCACAACCTAGTGCCATCTAAATCAGTAACCTGGACACTTTAAAAGTGAATTTTATGATATATGAATTATATCTTTTTAAAAAGTGATAGAAAAGTTATAAACACCAAAAGGTCTTTTTAAGCATACATATTTCTAATTTGATGTATGCATTGTTTTATTAATCCCTAAAGTGAAATGGTCTACTTATCAACCTTTTTATCTATCTATATTTCTTTCAACCACTGAACCTATTGTCATACAACAAATATTTATTTTAAAAGGTGATGACGAAGATGATGCAGAAGATGAAAATAACGTTGATAACAGAACTAACTCAGATGGACCATCTGCAAAACGGCCAAAACCACAATCTTAGCAATAGCTTTTTCGAAATTTAAAAGATTGCTCCTATATCTTATCACAGAGTGACATTTAAGGAAGACTTGTGCTCTGATTTGGAAAGCATTTGTTTTGTTTCCCTGGGGCAGTTTTGTCAAAGAAAAAACTTTTCTGTTTCCATCAAAGAAAGATGTAATAAATGTTTAAAAATGAATCTCTTTTCTTGAGAAGTTTCAGACTACATAAATAAAATAGACACTTAATAGTGTTTGAAATCTGCTAAGTTGGCATCTGAATTCTTATTATTTTCTACTTCTTAAATAACCATTGAATTAAATTGTGTGATGTCTACATCTTTTAGCTTCTGCTTCTGTTGTAAAAAGTATATGTCATGGTTCATGGACAGTAGCATTTCAAAGAACTGACATGAGCGAGTGGTGAAAATTGGATATTAAATTTAAGAATGGCAGTTCTGTATAAGGAGAAGGAAAACGGGAATATAAATACTGAAGAGAAAGGAGAGCCCTTGAGAGAGACCCAGAGAAACCTTGAATCACACTTACATCCAATATACAGTCATCTGGAGACAATACCACTCAACAAATATATATTTAACTTGTAGTTAGGAGTCAAATGGGGTGTGCTTTTATGCTGGGACTGCTATCTAGATGAACACAACTATAAGCCCTTAAGTAAGCAATTTATATTGACTATATCTTAGATATTTCCTCTCATCCTGTAGCCAGTCTTTGATTTTGCATGACAAAGGACCGTTAAATCCTTTAAATATATATATATATATATTCCTAAAATGTATGTGTGTATATTTCTTTTCTGCTTGTCAGTGGGACTAAGGCATTTTTTATTTACTGTATATGTTTCTTGAATCATTTAGATAGATGAACTGCAAAGAAATCAAGTAGCATGTACCTATTGAAACAAATAGTCATAGAATTTTAGAGGTGGAAGTAACCTTACAGATTGTATGATTTATTTCAGAAATAAGTCGAGTCTTATTTTGTTTGCCCCGAGTTACAGAGCTTACTGGCAGAGTTGGGTTATACACATAGCCTTTAAAAGATTACTGTGTACTTTCCCAGTTACACATTCTGAAATCTATAGCTTATAAAGTTCATGCTATTAAGGAAACAGAATTTACACACCTTTTCATATCTTTAAAGTGTTGTTTTACTTGGAACATCAGACTTGTGCTAAGTTCTCTTATGTAATTAATACAAACTAGAAAAAGTTTTATAAATGGTCAGAAATCACCTTGTTTGTTTAGTTTGTGATAATGTCTCCAGTATTAGGACTTCAGCTCAGTTACTGATTTATAATAATCTTTTATTTTCATACAGTCCTTAAAAAAACTTACCTGTATAATTAAAATAGTTTATATTTTTAAAGTAATAGCTGAACTTTGCTCCTGAACATTTTGTTTCCTTCTTTGTTTAGCAAATATGTTTATAAAGAAGAAATGTCAAGATATTTATGCTTGTGGTCCAGTGTTTGGAGGTCTGGGTTATAGGTCTGATTGATCTTTTTCTTAATTTTAATATTGATTCTTATTTTGGTACCGTCTTCATAAGTGAGCCAGCCACATGTGTGACAAAAAAGATTTTGAAGGTTTGAAGGTCCAGTCTGAAGAACCAGCAGAAAAATGCCTTGCCTGGTTTTCTAATCTGCCTTCTAAAGGTAACATTAGTCACAGGCATTCAGGGCTCAGTTAATCTCTGAAACAGCTACAACTTTACTTTTATACAGGAAAGTCAACTCCACAGTCCTACCTAACAATAAGCTTGACGCTGTACTTAGATCGATCTTTTAAAATGTGAAACATATGGATTTTTATATGTGAAATATATGGACATTTGCAAATAAATGTCTTTTCTAAAAGTAAGTGCTTTTGTGTCACGTTAAGGAATACTTATTTTAATAGAGTTCTCTGGCCAAGGACAGGAACTTTTACTCTTTTATAAGAGGTTGCTGTTCCTTGGATGTAATATTAGTTATGAAGTTTGAAGTTTTAAAAGAATCACTTGGGAAAAAAATTTACTTTGAAACCAGGTATGGGGGGAAAGTATGGGAAGAAATCATTTTTTCCTTCCTGAATTAGAGAGTGTTCGTACTGAGAGGATTTATGCTTCTGTATCTACTTGCCTTTCAGATCCCAGGCCAGGTGACCTCCTTTGCTTGTCTACCTCTTCTCACCCTTTAGGTTTCAATTTTAAACATTTCCTCCAGCAGAACTTTCCTGGCCTCAAAGACAATGTTAGGTCCCCATGCTGTGTGTTTCTGTGGTACCTAGCCCCCAGTACTTCCCCCTCATGTTATGAAATGTACTTTATTATAATTATTTCTTCAGCTACTCAATTTTTTAAAAAACTTCCATTGAGGAAGGCTTGCATTTTTAAGGAAATAAAGTTTGTTTTCTTCCAAATGGGAAAATTAGTCAGAGACATCTGTGGCCCTCAGTTTATTATGTAGAACTTTTATCTAGATCCTATTTAGCATATTAAAGATATACCTTTTTCTCAGTAGAATTGTTCAATCTGTACAAATATAAAGTACCATTTCTTATATAACATACTGTAATAAGATTCATACATAAGACACTGAAAATGTAGGCTTTTAAACTCAACTGTCAATCACTGTGTTGTAATAAAATGATTACAAGAAATTCCTATTTGAACTTACCCTCGTTAGTAGCTGAGCACCAGAGAGTTAAAAACTGTATTACAGGTTTGGAATGTAAAATTATTATGGAAATTGAGAATATTTGTAAAATAACACTTTCGGTTTTAATAAATGATAAACAAATTTGTTAGTTTTTGTGATGAAGTTGTGTTCTTTTCTCTCTACTTAGAACATAATAAATTGCAGGTAGTTGACAGTACTTCAGTTTTTTAAAAAAATGTTTAGTGTTTTTTTAAAAACAAAAGCCATGAAAGTACTAAAAGAAAATGGACTCAATTTTTATAGTCTCAGAGTGAGGAAGTTTTCCTAAAACAAGATTTTTAGGAATCCGGAAACCAGGATAGAAAGGATTAGTAAATGCAGTTATGTAATAAAATTTCTGAACATTCTGCAAATGAGGTTAAAATGACAGAAGGGAAAAGTATTTAGTATTTTCAACAGAAATGACTAAGAACTGTTAATCCTTTTATAGCTCTTATGTGTACCAGTCAGAAAGACTATAGAAAATTTCACTTCAAAGAAAAAAATTAAAACCACAATATAGTACCCCGTTTTTTCGTTTTTTTTTTTTTACTTCTCAGACTGAAAGGTCAAAAGTTTTGATGCAATATTGAGCTGGAAATGGTGTGAACTCTATAATATATTGATGATGAGAGTGTAAAATGTTAAATATACATGCTCTTTGACCCAGCAATTTCACTTACAGAAATTTAACCAATGGCTAATAGCACACATGTGCACAGATCTGTATACAAAATTATCCATTGGAGCATTATTCTTGGTAACAAAAGATTGTAAACAACCTAAATGTTCATCTGCAGAAGACCCTAGTTAATTAAATAAAAATAGAAGCACATCAGTACAGTAATTCTGTGCAGCCATTAAAAAGACCAAGATATAGCCCTCCATGTTGTTAAGGATCAGTCTTGAGAATATGATGTTAAATGAAAACTAGCAAGCTATAGAAGAGTGTGTAGAGTGCTGCTAGTGGAGAGTATTAGCTAGATATGCATATAATATCTGAAAGGAAAGTCAAACTGCATCTGGAAAGAGGGAGTTGGGTTGGGAATGAGAGGGAGACTTTTCATTGTATACTCTTGTTCTCTTTGCATTTTAAGAAAGCATATGTTACATATTTTTCTACACAAGCAGAAAAATTTATTGTGAAACTTCCACTTTAATTTTAAAAAGTCATGCTTTTTTAGCAAAGGCAGACTAGCCATATTAACAGTTTAAAACATTGTTATGTAAGTAATTCAGGGCAAAATGTAATGAATCCAGACTTGAAAAACAAAAGATCGACTTTTCCCATCTGACTACTACTTTGTTAGAAGAGGGTGTGGCATGCAACTTCTAAAGAGGTTAGGAGAGCCAAGCTAAATATGAGGTGGGCTACCGTTCATAAAAGGAAGGAGATGTTTCTAAAACTGATGGTCCTAGCCTTAACCTTCTAGCCAGTGCATTATTCTCAAAGGATAAAAAGAATTTCACAGTGCTACTGTTAACTATTCAAGTTCTCGGGTGACCTTTGCTATCAGAATTGCTCTCCTTAAAGACATGGCCCAGGGAAAGTGAATGCTAGGCAGTAAGCCTCTATTTAAATCTTTTAAAAAGCAGCAGCTCACGTTGAGGCAGCAACAAGGCCTTTGGTTAGTTTTAAGTTGAAATTTACTCTCATGCCAAAAGCTCTCCTGGGGATAGAAGTAACTTCTAGAAACACATGACTGGTTTAAATGAGTGCTTTATAGGGCCAGAGTACCGCCCCTTGATGGCAGAGTACTGAAGTTGGGTGCAACGGCTCTACGATGTCAGCATGATACTTGCTGCATCTGTTAGGTGGCTTAGAAACCGTTATCTTCATGATTGTAACTTGAGAATTTCTCAAGGCTCTAACCACCACTTAAAACCTTGTTTGTGAATGTGGTATATGTTTTTCTTGCATCAATAAGGAAAATCCCAAGAGAGCCAGGATCACAAGAACTTTTGGCAAAAATAAATCAAGAGACTCCTTTTAAATCTTGGCCTTGAAAAGAAAATAGCCCTACTTGCTAAAAACTGGGAGAGCTTAATAACCAAACTTACCTAAAACGTGACAAATTATGTTCTGCACTTAGTAACTTTAATCTTTATTTTCTCTGGAGCGTGAACTAGCTTGTTTTGCAGCCTAGTGAGAAAGTTGTTGAGTGGCAATAAAAATCATTCATGCAGTAAATACTGAGCACCTACCGTGTGCCAGGCACTGTTCTAGGCATTGGACACGTGGCACAAAAAATCCCTACTCTCATGGAGTTTAGATTCTGACAAAATATATAATATGTCATATGATGATAAATGCTGTCAAGAAAAATGGGGGCAGATGATGCTTAATTTTAAAAGGGGTGGTCAGAGGCAGCCTCACTGCACTGACAATTGAGCAAAGGTCTGAAGAAGGTGATGGAGCTGGTCAGGGCTAAGCATCCAGGCAGAAGGTACACTGAGCCTGGAGTCCCTGAAACACATTTTTCTGGCATGTTCTAGAATCAGCAAGAAGACCAGTGTGGCTGGAGTGGAGCAAGGGTTAGAGGGGTTACTAGAAAATGAAGTATAACTCAAGGGCCACTTACTTAGAACTTTGTATGCCATGTTAAGGACCAGTATTTATACCAAGACAGGATGCTTTTGGAGCATTTTTGAGAGGAATAATAACATTTTAAAAACGACCCCTCACCATTTGTTTGATGGTGGACTTGTAGGGGACTTGAACAGATTTTGCTGGGTAGAGAGAGCAGCAGCTTGGCTTTAGACAGGTTAAATTTCAGGTGTCTGGTAAGATAGCTTAGTAAATATCAAGTAGGATGTTCGATATTCAAGTCTGGTGCTCAGGAGAGAGGTCAGGGTAGTTCTAGAAATTTGGATGCTTAAAGCCGTGCGCCCAGTTGAGATGGCAAGGCAGTAAGTGTAGAAAAGAGAAGTACGGCATGCCAACATTTAGAAATTGGACAGATCCCCAAGGAGGAACCAGTGAAGAGGATAGGAGAAGCTGGTAAGGACGAAGGCAAACCAGGAAAGTATCCAGAATTGGGTTAATACATGGTAGCTGCTAGCCACATGTGATTGTTTAAATTTAAAACTCAAAATTTCAGTTCTTTGGTCATGCTAGCCACATCTCAAGGGCTCATTTCATGTGGCTCGTGACTACTGATTTAAGACAGCACAGATATAGAACATTTCCGTCATCACTAAAGTTCTCTTGAGCAGTACTGATCCAGAAGCCAGCCAAAGAAACGATCTCAAAGACAAGGGAGTGTGTCAAAAAGGCATTTGAGGACTGAGACTTGATCACTGAGTTTAGTTGCGTGTAAATGACTGGTGACTTCTTGATAAGAGCAGTTTTGATACAGTGGGAGGCAAAAGTCTGATATAAGTGTATTCAGGATTATTTGGACAGTAGGGCTCAGAATCTGAAAATACAGACATCTCATTCCCGACCTTGGGCTCTGGCTGGCAGCTGTCTGCGGTCTGCTCAGGGTGGTCATGTCTGCAAGGACACTGCTGCTGCTGAGGGGCCTGACTGGCCGGGCCTGCCATTCCCGTGCTGCATGCCCAGATCCATTCCAGACCAACACAGGAGCCGCTCAGGGCCGCAGATGTTGCCATTGGGCTCACCTCCTGCTTCCCGTTTCCTCCTGCCCTGGGGCTGGGTCTTGGCACACCTGGAGAGCTACAAAAAGCAAGAGTAAAGAGAGCTGTCCTCTCCCTCACCTGTGACCTGGCCACCCCTAGTCTGTCCTGATCATTTCTGCATTCCTGTCTGACCTTCCCTAGAGCATAGCCTTCAGTTACAGTGACCTGCAATCAGGACCTCTCAGTTTCTCCATGTTGACATACTTAAAGTCTATTTAAACCTTGAAAAAAAAATATATAGACACCTCTTTAAAGATGTGCAATCCAAACAGCTGGGGTGAGCCTACCACAAAATATTTGCTCGGTGCTGTTACAAAGACAAACACAGCCCCCATGACTAACAGTTGAACCTTTACAGTGCATAAAAACCCATGGCCCAGTGACTCTCAACCCTAATAGACTTGTTTGAAGAGCTCCAAAAACATGATGGCCTCAGCCTCTCCCCCCAGGGATTGATACAATTGGTTGGGAAAGGACGCTGGCATTTTTATGTGAGTTTTGCTTTGCTTTTTGTTTATTTCCTTGAGTGATTCTAATACTCATCCACAGTTCGACCCACTCATGGCCTTAAACCAAAACAAAAACACCAATGCATGATTCCCAACCATGGTCCAGAATTATATGGAACTTTATGAATATGTCGGAGAATTTATAAAGTGATGGCACATATTTGATGCAAAAATGAGTCATGTGGTATTCTAAGATTTTCTGCCAGCGTTTTGGAGATTGAGGATGTTAAATCCATCAAGAAGGAAATCAACACCAGATAATCTTAATATAGGACTTTAACCACCCACTGTGAACAGACATATAGGTTAGATTATTTTATGGGCGCTATTACTCAAGTAGGAGCACTTGATCTGACAATTCCACTTCCCCAAAGAAAAGCTTATTAATTATAAAAGCTTTATTTGAAATATAGTCAAATTCTAAATTTAGGGAATTGTGTTTTTTACTTTAAAATTGGTGCTATCTTTAAAACCAGAAAATGTACATGGTGATTAAAGCTCCAAGAATTAAACATTTGTTTTTGGAGTTCAGTGATCTGTTCCCTATCCTGACACTTTTAAAAAATATCAGCTTTGAGCTGTTTGTGAAAAACACTCGAGGTATTCTTCATTTGAGGTGCAGTTGCAAATGAAATGTCTCATTAAACCAGTAGGGCATACAACTCTGTTTTTCTCATATCTGGAAGCAAATATCATTGACTAGCTGTATATCCTAGGATGCTTGTCCCTTCCTTAAAATTCCTGAAGCACTTTCTATATTTAGCATTGTCACTGCCTAAGTATTTACAGCTTTTTCTATTGTGATGTGAATATGAAATAAGTGATGGTCTGCTATAATACACAACTTTCCTGTCCATCTGTTTCAAGCTTCACCTCAATCTAATAAAGCTAGGAGATTAATTTCACCTTTCTCTCTTTACCAGAAGAGCACTTTGAACTATTAAACGGCCATATACAAAATAGGAAAAATCCACAACTTGGATAATTAATTCCAAAAAATTAAAGGGGGGAGGGTATAGCTCAAACAGTAAAGTGCATGCTTGGTATGCATGAGGTCCTGGGTTCAATTCCCAGAACCTCCTCTATAAATAAAGCAAACCTAATTAAGTCCCCCCCACCAAAAAATGTCTCAATTAAAAAAACAGATTAACCCTGCAGTTTAAACCTTTGCGATTACATCTGGAAATACTGTATTACTCCTACTCTAATTATTTTAATATTTCTACTACCAAGGCAATATGATCTTGAAAGAAAAAGGTGGACTGAGCATTTACTTACCAAATCCCAAAATACTAGAATTTGAAGTATAAGAAAGTCTACTTCAGTAACAAGGAATTACTGCTTTACAAGACAAATAGCAAACTTACAAGCCTTGTATTACATCAAGCATTTATAAAACGAAATAATTGAAGTGGTTTTCTTAAATCATTTCCAAACTATCACTGCACCAAGACAAAGCAGATAAAACAAGAAATTGCTCAGATATGAGAAAAACAGAGCCTCTCCCCCAGGGATTGATACAGTTGGTTGGGAAGGGACCCTGGCATTTTTATGTGAGGAGTTTTGCTTTGATTTTTGTTTATTTCCTTGAGTGATTCTAATACTCATCCACAGTTAGACCCACTCATGGCCTTAAACCAAAACAAAAAAAAAAAATGCATGATTCCCAAAATTATCCTGTTTTTGAGAAGCAGTATAGTGGAATGATAGAGCTAGAGATCTGAAGCCAGACATCCTAGGTTCAAATTCTGGCTCTTCCACTTGCTGTTTGACAATGGGCAAGTTATTAATTCCTACATGCTTCAGGTTTTCATTATTTCTCTCTTCCGTAAATTGGCACTAGTACCAGTACATACCTGCCTCTTAGGACTCTAGTGCAGAAGGAATGTGTATCACTAAGAAAACAGTGTCTGCAGCATGCATACTTTTACTAAGTACTCAAAAGATAACAAGTCATTTGGTTATCTGACCCTTGCAGAAACACGTATTTCAAACTCCTGCTTAATTTGGAGATTCAGTATATTTTAGCAAAAACTGTATCATTTCAGTAACTAGACCTCTGGAAGTAGTAAAGGAGAGAAATGAGATTAATTGCAGAAGGATCTGATTGTGCCACTTTTGAGTTACAAGGGTACCTGCTTTATCTTTCCAGTAAAATCTTGCTGTGGAATGATCAGCCTTCCATTCTGGTCAAACTTAAAGTAAAGGTTGAGGTTGCTGGAAAACTTTTAGATTTTCAGTAGCTCATACAAATTGAGAAAAACCTTTCTCAATTCTTTTCCATTCTTTAGCATGGTTAGGCAGACAATACCCAGTGCTGAAACATTTGTCATTTGTGAGCAGCACTCCAGCTCAGTGATTTAGGAACAAAGGCATCAGATGCCAGGTTATAACTCTGACTCTGCTTCTTTCTTAGCTGTGTGACCTTTGGCAAGTTATTTAACTTCTTCATCATATGCTCCTTAACTGTAAAATCTGGATAACAATAACTTATCTCATAGAGTTGCTGGGAGGATTAAATGAGTTAATTCACGTAAAACTCTTAAGAACAGGGCCCAACAGAGTAAGCATCAAAAAATGTTATGATTATTAAAATTGGTCAGTGTAAAACATTTCCCTGGTATTAAAGACATAACTGTATAAAAATATATCTTGACCTCACCCAGAAAAAAAAGAAAAAAAATCCTAAAATCTAATATTTCCATTTTTTAGTTATTTGTACTGTTACCAGACATGAGGTAGTAAGTACAAATGCAGAGGAGGCAGTACAAGGATCATGCAGCCTATCACCTGAAGACCAGACCTCAGGCAGAAAAGAAAACCAGAAGGATGATGACTGGACAGCATCTTTTAGGGGGGTATCACACACGTGCCAGGGAATGGACTAAATGTACCCATCTTCTTCCAGGTGTTAGACTTCTCAGCTTTCAAACGTTTAGTCTCTTCCCAAGTAGTTTTTTTAAAAAACAGTTGCATTAATAATGCAAGGTAATTAATAATGCCAGTAGCATTGCCAAAAGGAAGAACACATTTGCTTATCAAGACAGCCATCACCTCAATAATTTTATACCAATTTCTCACAAGCTGATAGCAAGCAAGCATACATAGATGGCTTAACTACAACAGGATGAATTGGTGTTTTAGTTAAAGAATTTTAAAGCAAGCCAAGTAATTGTATAAAATTTAAATTTTATGACCATGTTTGGACCTCTTTACATTAAACACAATGGAAATGTTCATATTCATTTTTTCCCCAAAGGAAAAATTTCTGAATCATCACTATGTTGCACAGTAGAATAAAAATATGAGTCCAGGTACTTACTCAAGTTTCTAAAGAATGCAAATAACAGGTAAAATTTTACTTCCAAAATCTGAAGTCATCAACATGATTTTGTAGTACTGTATCTCAGGCTTTACCTAAAAATTCCTTATTGTTCAGATAAAGACAGTCCCCAATCACATTTTTTAAAAAACATCTGTCCCACCACAACTTCCTGAGATCTGTGAAGAAACTGCAGTCTTGTGATCAGGCTCCATATAGTACTGGCAGTTTTGTACTTGTAAGGAAAAAAGCGATTTTACGTGTCAATCAGTTGTAGTCTGCTGATCTGATTAGAAGCCTTGACAAATGCCTGGTGGCGATTGCAGATAATTGCCAAGCATATGGGAATAATACAGTAGCCCACTGTTTTTGGGTCAGCTCTTGTACAAGAATAAAGGAACAAAAACATCTGTAAGTAAGGTATCAGAAAAATAACTGTCCAAAACCAAAAAGGCAGGGAGAGCAACCGAGATTTCAAGGAGTGTGTCCATGTGGTTCCTTCAAGGGGCTCCTCTGGGTGCTGTTGAATGTGTTCCAAGGCCAGCCTGTTGTAAGTCTCATTGATTTCAAAAACATAGTAAAATGCTGCTGCACTTGCTAAAAGATACAATCCCACTCCAATCCATCCCATCCGCTGACGGAAGTTCATCATTCTCCATGCTCTGTGCCTTCGAGTTAAAAAAGAAAAACTATGGTTAGTGTCTAGTAATCCTGTCAGTGGCAGCTACTCCAAATGTACTTATTTTTCCAATGAACTCTAAAATGCCCTCCAACACATTTGAGGTTTAAAATAACTAAATTAAATTTACATTTATTAAATGTAAACAACTTACAGGTTGTTTCATGTAACAGTTATGAGAAGTAAAGTTTTAGTATATATTGAATGTGCTTTTTATGTGACTCCCACAGACAAATAAATCACTGTATCTGCCTTAAATAGGTCCAGCACACCTTCCCTTAAACTGTAACTGAAATAGTTTCGCATGGAACATTTCAGTTTTACAGTTCAGATACTTTCGGACTTAACAGTAATGCTTCAGACATGAACATTTGGCTCTACAAGTCAAACTAATGTTGGAGCCCCCAAGTTAAGACAGTAACTCTTAAACACTTACAGTGGTCCCGAAAATCTTCCTGTTCCTACGGCAAGCGTTAAAGAGTCACTCAGTTCTGAATAATCGGGTGGCTTTGGCATTTCAGAGAAAGCCACCATAAGAGAAATCTCCGGGGTCACCGGCTGGGAGAATGGGGAACACGAGCAGCCTGGAGCAAAGGCTAATTGTGATTAAGCACAGCGTGACTGCAGCCGGTCACGCGGCGGCCCGGCCCTTGACGCGGCTGCCGGAGACCCAGCCCTGTGTCACCCGGCCCAGCCCGGAGGCTCCCCAGCCAACCGGGACTCCCCGGCAGCCGGCCCCGCCCCCTGTCGCGCTGCAGCGCCTGCCGGCCGCGACCAGGGCCGCGCGGACGGCGCCAGACCCGGGCCTCTCCGCCTTGCAGCGCCAGGAGCCCAGCGCCGGGCAGCGGCCACCGGCCGAGCCTGCAGAGCTGAGCAGGTCCCGGATCTCACCTCCTCTCCGGGTTGGCCCGCCCAAGCGCCGTCCCGGATGAAGCTACAGTCGGGGCTTCCGGCTCAGGCCGGAAGCGTGCATGCCCCGCCCCCTCAAACCCCGCCCCCTCGCGACGTCAGAGCGCCTCAGCCCTGTGGTGCCACTTTTGCCAGTGCGCCCCGAACGTCTCTAGGTTAGGATGCGGTTGGAGACTGTGGAGGCACTGGTGTTGATGCGACGCTTCAGGTGGGCTGGCGTCTGGGCCTGGTCGCTTCAGTCTTCCTCAAAGCCTCGCCCCCGGTGCTTCGCCCGCTGCTCTGAACGCCCAGTCGTTCCTCAGAGAGCGCCGCAGCGATCGGCCGACCGCCATCCCCCGCGCGCCTCTGCGCAGCCCCGGTATCCCTCTCGAGTGTCCCCATTCGAGCGGAGGAGAGGCCACCCTCTCTCTCCTTGGCCTGGCCTCCCGGGAAGAATATCGGGAGCGGACCCTGGCGCCTCGGCCGCCGGCGATGGACGCAGACGCGGACAATTAGATGACGGCGGGGGGAAGCGGGACCCCGCCGTCCGCTGCGGGACGCCCGAGGCGGAGAGAGGGTAAGACTGCTGCTTGCCGCAGTGGGGCCGGCCGTCTGCCCGCGTGCGCGGGGCTTCTCTGGGCTTGGGTTATTCATTGACACCTTCAACTAACTTGACTGCTTGGTTCTCACAGCCCTTCTGAACTCCGGATGTTGACGAGACTTAACTAGGGTACCACGGAGGAGTACAGTGAACTGCGGTGGCATCAGTGGCCTGGAGAAATTGGCATTTAAATCTGTTGTTTTGGGCACCATGACGCTGAGGCTCTTGGAAGACTGGTGTAAAGGGATGGATATGAACCCTCGGAAAGCTCTATTGATTGCCGGCATCCCCCAGACCTGTAACGTGGCGGAAATCGAGGAGGCCCTGCGAGCTGGTTTAGCTCCCTTGGGCGAGTACGGACTGCTCGGGAGGATGTTCCGGAGGGATGAGAACAGGAAGGTAGCCTTAATAGGGCTTACTGAGGAGACTAGTCATGCTCTGGCCCCAAGGAGATACCCGGAAAAGGGGGTGCCTGGAGAGTGATCTTTAAGCCCCCTGACCCAGATAATGAATTTTTAAGCAGATTAAATGAATTCTTAGAGGGAGAGGGCATGACACTGGGTGAGTTTACCAGAGCTCTGGGATATGGAAACGACACTTTTGGCCTAGACCAGGACATAATCCCAGAAATGCGGGCCCCTGTGTTGGCACAGGCATTAGGTGAGGCCCTTCAGCCTGTTCTGCAATACTTGAAATACAAAAAGCTGAGAGTATTCTCAGGCACTGATCCTCCGGAACCAGAGGAAGAAGAATTTGAATCCTGGCTGTTTCATACCACATGTCTTCCAAATGATGAAGACATGGCAGGTATCAGATGCCGAGAAGAGAAGGAGACGGCTAGAGAGCCTTAGAGGCCCAGCATCTGATATTATTCGTGTCCTCAAGATAAACAACCCATTAATTACAGTTCCTGAATGCGTGCAGGCTCTTGAGCAGGTGTTTGGGGTTATCGATAATCCTAGGGAGTTGCAGGTCAAATATCTGACCACGTACCAAAAGGATGAAGAAAAATTGTCTGCTTACGTGCTAAGGCTGGAGACTTTATTACAGAAACTGGTAGAGAGAGGTGTAATTGAGCGAGGAGTTGTGAATCAGGCCCACCTAGACCAAATCATTGCTGGAGCTGTCCCCAGAACCCCGCGCGGAAAGTTTGCTCTGTCAGAGGATGGCTCAGCCCCTGGCTTATTGCAGTTACTGACACTGATAAAGGATGAAGAGGCAGCTGAGGAGGAGGACCTTCTCCAGGCAGGATTAGAGGGCCTTCTCACTTGACTCTTGGAATCAGGAAGGGCTCCCTGGCAGTGAGCAGAGCATGAAGGTAGAACAGTCCATATACCCAGTGATAGACATTAACCAATCCCTGCCTTGCGCTGCCAAGTTAACTCATTTTTGTGCAGTTCTCAATATAATCCTTTGTCATTTCTCTGCCTATTTAATGTCTCCTAAATGTGTCATTGACTAGGAGGATGCAGTTCTGCACTGGTATTTATATTTTTAAATTCACCCTGTGAATTTTTTTTATCACACACAGCTGTACAGAAAGTCGAAGCACTACACGTGTGTAGTACTTTGAGAGAACAGGCAAGGCTCAGGTACACATGCTGGCCAGATCTCCTTGAGCTGTCAGCTTAGGTGATAATAGGTGCAAGTGTAGCTGTCAGATGTGATAATGTATCGTAGTTTCTCTCTTTTTGTTGTTTATTTGTTTATGTTAACATAGTCTACAATGTGTTAGATTCTGGTGAATAGCAAAGTGATTCAGTTATGTATAGATTCTTTTCCATTATAAATTACTACAAGACATTGAATATAGTGTCCTGTGTTATATAGTAGGTCCTTGGTTATTTTATATATGACAGTGTGTATCTGTTAATGCCAAACTTCTAATTTACCCCTCCCTCCCCACTCTGCCCCCTTTGGTAACCATAAGTTTGTTTTCTATGTCTGTGAGTCTATTTCTGTTTTGTAAATAAGTTCATTTGTATCATTTTTTAGATTACACATATTATTATATGATGTTTATCTTTGTCTGACTTAGTATGATCATTTCTGTGTCCATCCATGTTGCTGCAAATGGCTTTATTTCATTCTTTTTATGGCTGAGTGATACTCCATTGTGTATGTATATACCACAACTTCTTTATCCAGTCACCTGTCAATGGACATTTAGGTTACTTCCATGTCTTGGCTACAGTAAATAGTGCTGCTACACATATAGTTTTTAGGTATGTATTGCTCTACATTAATCTGGAAGATCATGAGCAGTGGATAAGATACTATTTTCTGTGTAAATCGGAATTTTATTGCTTCTGTGCCGTCAAAACAGGCAGAATTAAGTGCTGAAGTTGCTAAGTTTGCAGCTGCCATCTCTAACCCCAGATTTCTGATATGTATCATCGAAACATTTAGTTCTAGACATTTTAATAGGATATAAAATTATAGTTGTGCACTTATAAATGAATCTGAATAAAATGACCTTTTTTTTTATCTGTTTTGTTTATATCAAGGTTCCAAGAGAGGCTTCACTTGAACAAAGGGTTCCAAAAGCATAAATCTGAAAACCACTGAATTTGCACAGGCTTATTCCATTGGACACTTTATTCCTGGTGCCCAGGGGGTAGGGAGTAGTTTTCTAAGTGAGAGTACAGGTGGGACCTTCTACGAAGCACAGTGGACTGAAACAAGACAGCGCACAAGTTAGTGCAGGTAAAGCAGTTTCTGAATCTGGAGGGTGAAAGGAAAGACAGGAACACTGCATACCTCTGCCTGGTAGCCTGAACTATGTACTTTCTCACTTAGTTCTCTTAAAAACTCTGCAATATAGGAAAACTCAGTTTCACACTTGTGGGAATGGGCAGGGAAATGTTAAGGAAGACTTGCTCACAGTGAAACAGCTAGTTTCAGAATCCTGTTCTCCACCTTAACTGCCAGGTCTGTGTTCCTTCCACTGCCAAGAAAGAGAAGCAATCATAAGAGTATCAACCACAGATTGTTAACCACATTTCATAAATGAACTGTCAGTATGCGTTAGTGTGGACTAACGCATTCTTAATCACTACTGCAAATTAGACATTGTAAGAAGTGGGGTGTGTGAGAACCTGTAAGACCCAGGGGTTAGCCAGGAGGGTGGACATGGGTTAGTGATTTGGTCTTTTAAAAAAAAAAAAAGAGTGAAAGTCATAGCATGAAGAAAATGGAAAATTGCTGAAAGATCAGTCTTTTATAACTAGTAACAATAGCCCAAAGGATCAATTTTGGGATGTACACTTTTGGTTTAGATTCAAGGGCATAGTATGTTTCTGCTTTGACTAAATGTCTTGGTTTCATCCTTTGTAAGTTCCCATAAGTTCTCCCACTGTGGAAGGTAAAATGTGTGTATCAAGCCATCATGTTGTACACCTCATATGTAATTTTAACTTGTCAATTATACCTCAGTAAAGGTGAGGAAAAAGAAGCTAAATACCAGATGACATATGGACTCTGGATAAATTCAAAGGTGTAATTCTGATCTTGTTTATATGCCTACAGTCATTTATTTGCCATCTCAGTAGCAGGAAATGTCATTAGCTGCATTTTGCTGATATACAGATACAGTGTATATGTGCACACAAAGGTGTTAATAAATGTTGCACCTGTCCTGTATGTGAGGCACTGAGTGGGGAGGGGGGGTTAGATTGTATAATTAAATTTAGGGTATAATCCCCGCCATGGAGGTCTATCCAGAGTCAGTAATAGCTGATATTGAACACTTGCTATTGACTAAGCGCTGAGCACTGTTGAACACATTTGGTCCTCCAACAATACTGAGAAGTCAGGCCTTTCATTTTCCTATTTTACAGGTGAAACTGAGGCACAGAGAAGTTAGTAACTTGCCCAGGGTTTCCTAACTAATAAGTGGCAGGGTCAGGATTTACACTCTGGCCATCTATTTCCAGAGTCCTTGCTCTTAATCTACTTACTCTGTGTTGCCTTGTTAACTCCTCACAGAAACCTGTGTAAAGCACCATCATTTCCTGTCCTATGGATGAGAGGCTTGAGGCTTAAAGATTCAGTATTGTGGGGGGGAGGGGAGCAAATAGCCTAACTCCAGAGAGCTTTTCTTAAGGTGTTCTGACATGCATCTGGTAAACACTACAGAACTGTAAAAAAAATGCCAGTTGTGACTATGAAATCATGTGAAGTCATGAAACATATATTCTTTAAAAGCTGTGTTCCAAAAACAAATGAACACTAAAAAACTACCTAGTTCTGTTGGGATGATGGAAATATAAGGGTAATTGAGTTTTCTTTTGTTTCCTAAATGTGTTGTTTCTTTTAATGAAAAATAAATATGCAAAAGAAGTGCTCATAACGCAAAACATCAGGTGGCATGTCAAAGGAACGGAAGCCAGCCTGAAAGAGAACCCACTGGCGAAAGCTGCAATTTGAGGGGAAAGAATGAATAGTACTGGGTTATAACCCAAAGTATAAAATAAATATCCACGAGTTCATGCTGATGTAAATAAATGTGGGAGAAGAGTCCACTTTTCCTTAGAGAAGAACTTCAAGTACTTTGGATGTTCCCCACTTTAGGAGGTGAGGGTTTATTCCCATCCCCCTTTAAGTGTGGACTGAATTTAGGAATAGAGTATGAGGTGGGAAAATAGTAACTTTTCAGTGGAGAAACCTGGCAAGGACTAGCTTGCTGGGTCAAAGTTAACAACAGTGTTCAGTCACGTTGATTGTATGTGTCCCTGATACGGTGCAATGACATGGGCACTTCACGCCCTCAGAACCTATAACCCAGTCTAATCAGGAGAAAACCACCAGACAAACCCACACTGACAGACATTCTGCAAAGTTCCTGGCCAACACTCCTCAAAAATATCAAGACAGTAAAAAACAAGAAAAGACTGAGAAACTGTCACAGACCAGAGAAAAGAGACCTGGTAACTAAATGTAAATGTATTCTGGAAGGGATTTTGGAACAGAAAGGACCTTAGTGGAAAAGTGAAGTCTGAAGTTTAGTTAATAGTAACAGCCCAATATTGGTTTCTTGGGGGTGACAAATATACTATGGTAATGAAAGTTACCAGGTTAATAAGGGGAAACTACACGAGCATACACAAACTCTACTATTTTTGTAACTTTTCTGTAAATCTAAAACTATTCTAAACTAGTAGACAGGCATTGAAAAAGATACATAGATACTTACACACATACATGTGCAAGCAGATAGCAAACGACCTGGGAAGCCAGCCAGTGAAATGAGTCAATGGGGGTAACAGGAGTGCCTGCCATTCCTAAAAATGGTTATTCATCTAAACACCACCAGGTGGCAGTAAGCACTCAGGTTAGGCCTCAGCCAGGCCAAAGTCGGGAA
Organism: Camelus ferus; assembly: GCF_009834535.1. Classification (NCBI taxonomy): domain Eukaryota; kingdom Metazoa; phylum Chordata; class Mammalia; order Artiodactyla; family Camelidae; genus Camelus; species Camelus ferus. The sequence goes on along the minus strand of NC_045701.1, from coordinate 83,951,389 downwards.
ACAGATTCTCTCTTACGTAAGTGGCATCGTACCTGCCCTTCTAAAAGACTGGAAAATTTCTCAAGACTTTATGTGGAAAAAATATTCAAATAACCTGGGACAGTGACTTCCTAGATCCATGTTCCTTCTAGAATCTTCTGACTACCTTGTCGGAGAGCCCTGACCTTAGCCATACAAGTGAGAACATCCTTAGTGATTCCTCTTCACTCCCAGCCAGAGCATTTCACAAAATTGGAAACTAGATGGTTTTAGAGATCAACTCCTGAAAGCCTCTTATTTTAAGGGGAATGACGTTTAGGTCAAGAGTAGTCATCCTTAACTATCGTAGCTTTCCCACACGCTGAGTCTCCTGCCTCTGCTACCAGCAAGCCTACCTCTGCTTTCAGAGGTGTCAGTTTTCTTATGTACACGTGGATTACCATATGACCGGTATAGTAAGTAATTCAGTGTAAAGGAGGGTTGTAATGCTCTTAGTCACCACCCTGGGTCGGGGAGAGGGTTAGGAGTCAGAAGGTTTTGGTCTGAAGTAATAGAATATTGCCCATGAGGCAAGTGCAGCTCAGAGATGGTGACTGGCTTGCTCAAGGACACACAGCTAGTTAGAGGCAGAACCCAAATCTGAGCCTGGCTTTGGCTTACTCTATGACCTGCTATAAAAGCACTTAATTCCCCTTGGACTTCAGTTTACTTACCTACAAAATCTATGATCCCTTATAACTCTAAAACTGTGTAACTCAAAATGTCTTCTAATTATCTTTATATGAATATCCTTAATGTAAAAACTGACTCTAAATTCTTAACATGCCTAATATTTGTCACTTAACATGTGTTTCCAAATATCGGGATATCTTTTGACGAGTGTGCTTTCTAATGCCCCAACTAGATTCTGTGTTTCCCCTGATGTCATAGTATATTATATCCCCCTATAAGCCCAACATGGTGTTTCATACTTGGAAGGTAATAAATATTTCTTAACTAATCAGTAGTGCTCTGATGTAATAATATATATAATGACAATTATATGTATAGATATAACAGACACTGATATACAATATGATGTATAATAATAATCATGGCTATCATTTATTAAGCTCTTGCTATGTGCCAGGCATGGTGCTAAATGCTTTACATATGTTACCTCTTTGAACTCTGACAGTTCTACTTATATCCCTAATTTCAAATAAGGAGACAGACCTTTGGATAGGTAAAGTGGCTTGCCCAGAGTCACACAGCCAGAAGCTACCAAGATCTGTCTGTTCTAGAGCCAGGACCCCAACCCACTGTACCAGAACTAAACTAGCGCCACTTCAAGAGTGGGTATGACTTCATGAGTAAAATCATTTGTGAACCAGGTACTGACCATATAACCTGAAGCCCTGTCCATCACCACTCCCCACTCTCTTCCTCCAAAATAAATAACAATACAATCCGGCTTAGTCTGCAGAGGAAAGAATTTTTAGCTACCACCCAGCAACCATTAGTCCCCTTCCTCTTTTGGATCTAAAGCCAGATCTGTTTGCCCACTTTACAGAACTATGAATTTCAGGGGAAACCCAGCCTTTCCCCAGCCCCTGTAGGAAGTGGAGGCAGTAAATCTTGATTAGTTTAAGATGATTCCGTACCCTTTGCCAAACTGCATGTTTTAGGCGTGGGCAAATTATGCATTTCTATCCAATGAAAGGTGAGCAGCTGTTTTAAAATCTTTATTTATGTGAGTGTGGCTCTGGGACCAGAATGCCTCAGTTCAGATTCCAGCTTCACCATTTTCTAACTCAATGACCTTGGGCACGTTTATTAATCCTTCCTGGACTTCAGTTTCTTCAGCTGAAAAATGGAGATAGTAATGGCACTTCCTTATAAGGTCTTTGTGAAGACCAAACGAATGCATACTGTAAAGCACTGGGAGCTACTATACTGTTCTCTATTGCTGCACAGCAAGTTGCCCCCAAATTTAGGGGCTAAAAAACAGTTGATCTGTGGATCGAGAATCTGGGAGTGACTGAAGTGGGAGGTTCTGGCTCTCTGACAGAGGTGTCGGCCAAGGCTGTGGCCAGCTCTTGGGAGCCCTTCCAAGCTGTCTTACGGGGGCCGCTCAACACAGCTGCCTCTGACACAGCGGCTCATTTTCACCATTTCCACCAGAAATAGGCAATCCAAGACAGAATGAGAAAACACCTACGACGGAAGCCGCAGTCTTTTTATAATGTTATCTCCAAAGTGGCATCCACTACTTCTGCCATATTCTGTTCATTAGAAGCAAGTCAATAGGTCCAGCCCACACTCAAGGAGAGGAGATTGCACACAAGTGTGAATTCCAGGAGGTGAGAATACTTAGGGCCAATGTAGAGGCTATGACAGCTGCTGAGGTGTTTTGTTTATTTTTTATAAAAAAAAAGTCTATACTTTTGTTACTTCTACTTTATATTTTGCCTTTAAATGATAAAATTCCTCTACTAAATCCTGGTTAAAAGGAAAAAATCCTCCATTTCACTCCTTGTCTCTAATTTAACTCTTTCACTTATCAGAGTAATAAACACAGATTCGTTCTTCGTCCCTTCTCAAGGCTGCCATGGGCCCTCTTAGGTTTTACGACCAGCATGGGTTCAGCTTTTTAGAGGCACAGTTACCCCCTCAATCTCTCTCTGCTCCAAGCAGTGAATGCCCAGCTGCTTCTCAGCTTCCAATTCCCTTCTGATCTCACCTCCTTCCCTTTTGACTGCCCTTTAAGGAGAAGCAATAACCCCCAGGGCCCCTGACACTCCACCTTCCTGGGAGAAGGGAGAAGACTTACCTTGTCCAACCAACTCCAGCTTCTCAGAAACTATACCTTCAATAGGAAATAAAAGCTTTTAACATGTGTATTCCTTTAATCTAATGTACTCCGTTTATAAAAATGTACCCCGAGATACCAAGTAAGAATGGTCACAAAGAACGGGCTGAAAGAGTTTCCTATTGCAGTTTTTTTTATCACTGTGAAAAAACTGGCAACTGTATAAATGCTCAATAAGTGATAGGTTGAGTAAATTATGCCATGCCCAAAGGGCTTTAAAACTGCAGTAGTTGAAACAGAATTGTACTGGGTGGAACCATATGCAGTTGCTGTTTTCATACTTCAAAATTGGTTGAATCTTGTTATTTCATATGGTTCAGCCTAATAGAAGGATTTTTTTTTGTATACAAATAGCTTTACAACCTACTATTAAGTGAAAATAGCCCAGAATAACAGTGTTTATGGAACAAACTCATTTTTGTGTTGATAAACACACATAAATATATTTGTGAAGAAAAACCAGGCAAAGTACACATCAAAATGTTAACAGTAGTTATCTTTGGGTGGCAGAATTATGTGCAATTTTATCCTTTTTTTAAAAATGAAGTTTCTGCTTTTTTCCTATATATTCCTATTGGTGCAATGTTTACAGATTCTTAAGTAAGTAAAATAAAACAAACAAAAAAAAGCATAAGAGATAAACTCTAAGAGGCCAACTCTATTCTCTCATTTTTTAGAGTAATTTATAATGCATTAAGCAGAGCAAGGGCTCAGCTGCTTTTCCACAGCGGGCAGATGTGCCAGTCTCAGCCAGCTAGAGGCGACTCCTGTGCTCGGAGAATGGCCTTGCCTGGGGTGCTCAAAAGACAGGCTTTTTCTCTAAGTGGCTTATCCCAGTTTGGATCCAGCTGAGAGCAGAGCGACTGAAGAAATATACACAGTCCCCAGGACCTCTGTACTAAACACTGCGTTTACTCTCTCTTCTTCCAGAAATAGCCCCGGTTTTGTCTGGGGATTCCCTCTGCCATAGCTTAGCTGTAATTCTGGGATGGGGACGTGACCCAGACTTAAACTGATCTTTGAGTCACATTCGTGCAAGGTGAGCATGTGACCGGAGCCAGGCCACCTCTTCAGCACCCTCTACTGGCCTTTCTGTTGAATTTAAATTCAGTTACTGCGTTCCGTTCTTCTCCCTCACCCATCCTGGGCTTATTCCACTTTTATTCCTTTGCTATTTTTATTTTGTCTGTATTACCAATACTACCAATGATATGCTATGGTTTTATTTTTGCCTAACTAACCTCAAAAGTTAACAGCTTAAACCAATAATGATCACATATTATGTCTCAGTTCCTTTGTATGAGGAATTCAGGCAGGGCTGAGGGGGATGACCGGTCTCTGTTGCATGCTATCTGGGCCTCAGCGAGAAGACTCTGAGGCAGGGGACCTAGGGTCATCTGAAGTCTCTTCGCTCCCGTGTCTGGCCGTTGATGCCCAGGTCAGCTCAGGGCCTAGCTGGGGTGGTGCTGTCTGCCACAACACAGGGTTTTGTCTACCAGGCCTTTCCACGTGGCCTGGGCTTCCTCACAGCACTGTGGTTGGGTTCCCAGGGCCAACATCCCAAGTGTCAGGCAGAAGCTGTACCCTCTCTATGACCCAGCCTCTGGAGACCTATAGCATCACTTCTGCTGCACTCGCTGGTTACTGGTTGGGCAGTCAAGGCTCCTCCCCCACCCAGATTTAAGGATTTAAGGAAAGAGCACAGACCCCACTTTTGTGAGAGGAGCATGTGGAATGGGATAAATACAAATTGGAAAATGCCATCTGTCCCAATAGCTCATTACCCTTTATTATCACTCAGGATATTGATCCCAGTTTGTTGGTTTTAGTCTGAGGGTTTCTTTAGTCTCCTCCCTTGCTCCTGTTTCCCCCAAACAGATCCATCCCTTGGATAAGGATCCAGGAACGGCTGTCCTGAGCCCCTCACTGGGCTGGAAGCCATGGGGGCTGCATCTTATGATATTTATGTTCCATTTACGGGTACCCCTGCATCCAAGTTTCTTTTCTCTGTTTGTTTTGTTCTCTTTCACACTGGGAGCTTTTCTCAAATGAGTCTGGAAAATGTGTGGTAGGTTCTCAAATATGTGATACTCCTTAGCTGTCAATTCTCATCTCAACGTGAGGCACTGAATACCTGATTGTAAGCGCTGTTTTCACGGATGGGGCTCGAGGCTTCACCACAGGGAGATAGGATAGCAGGTCAGCTTTTTGGGTGACCCCAAATGTCAGCAGCTGAAGGTCTTTTCTGTCAGGGTTTTCAGTTTCTCCAGGGAACAGCCCTTTCATCTTCTGCCCAAGGGGAATAAGCCTGAATACTTACATTGCAGGAGCCAGATGGGAAGCCAAGGCCCTGGGTCTCCCTGTAGGGAATGTGGACCCTCATTACTCTTATGATTTCCCATCAGGAGCCTCCCCTTAACCCACACTGTGTCTGACATCCCTGAGTCAGAAGCATCTCTGGCTTAAGTTTACATTGTCCAGAGAATAACCTTCTATCTCCTGCCTCGGAGGGTGGCGGGTGGGGGGGGATGGGCAGCACAGTGTAAGGTCAGGCTCCCGGTGTCCTGTTCCTTTACATGACTTTCAGCCAAACTCTTTGTATGTTTCCTGTGGCTGCTATAACAAATTACTGCAACAAACTTGCTGGTGGAAAACAACAGAAATTTATCCTCTCACAAGTCTGGAGGCCAGAAGCCCAAACTCAGTTTCACTGATTCAAAACCGAAGTGTCAGCAGGCTACCCTCCCTCTGAAGGCTCTAGATTAGAATCCATTCCTTGCCTCCTAAGCTTTGGTGGCGGCTGGCATTCCTTGGCTTGTGGTCACATCACTCCAGTCTTTAAGGACACCATCTTTAAACCTCTCTCTGCCCCATCTTCACATGGCCTTCTCCTCTGTGTCTGTCAAATCCCTCTCATAATTACACTTGTGATTACATTTAAGGCCACCTGGATAATCCAGGATAATCTCTCTGTCCCCAAGTTCTTAACTTGATCATATCTGCAAAGACTCCTTTTTCCAAGGCATTATTCACAGGTTCCAGGGATGAGGACCTGCTTTCTTTAGAGGCCATTATTCGACATTGTTACACCCTTTGGCAGCCAATGCACCTCCTTCTCCTCGTTCTGTAGGCTTATCCTTAGATGAGTTTCAGGTAGAAATAGAGATAAACACGTGTGTTTAACATACAGTGTTTAACCAAATGTCTCTCCAATGGTTTTAAGTATTTTTTCAAATAGCTTTATTGCTTCTTCCCTTTGTTACAATATTATATGCTTGTTTTCAAAACAGTCTCAGACTCAGAGCAGGTAGACAGGCTGCTGGAAATCATTACCTAAAAGCAATGGTAAAATTTCAGTCTATTATATAATGTTTTTAAAGCATATTCCAAACATGATGGTATTTTGTCTCTACAAACTTCAATGTGTACTTCTGAAAAAAAACAAAACTTTTCTTATAATGTCAGTATCACCTGACAAAAGTTTCCCTAATGACTTGGTATCATCTAATACCCAGTTCATATTCAAATTTCCCTGATTATCTCAAAAAGATCTTCTTATAGTTGACTTATGGGAATCAGGATCCAAACAAAGACCACACATGACCCTCGGTTGTTATGCCTCTCAAGTCTCTTAATTAAAGCGGCCCCTCCTTTTTCTCCACACCATAGCCTTGTTGAAACTCCAGTGTTTAAAAAAAAGCATGTAAGAAACACCTTTATATTCCCTACACTATTTCACAATGGCTTTGAGAGAGTCTAATAGGTAGTACCAGCCTTTGATAGAAAGGCTGCGGATGTGACTTGGAGTCTAACAGAATCAGCTCAGGTCAACCAGACTCCAGCCCTAGGCATTCTGTCCCTACAGCAGCCCTTGTTCTCTGAAATTCAGACCTTTTGAAGAGGCATCTTTTTTTTCACCCACGGGTCTTGAGTAACCCTATCCAGGCAAAATTGTCTTTGAACCACATGGGATCCAGGAAAAGGCAGGGACCCAAAATACCAAATTCCTTGTGCAGGGGCCATAGGGCCCAGGGGACGCCCTTACTACACTCCCTTAAGCTGATGTTCAAACTGCTTTTAAAGAAGAAACATTGGCGAATTCTCCCCTTGAATTATTGTTTCAGAATATTGCTGAAATGAGTATGAGAAAAGGGAATTTACTTTCCCTGTTGGGGACAGTTAGTTTTCATCTTGCCTTCCTATAGCTGAGTATCTGCCCGCTGCATCGGTCCCCTAGGGCTGCTGCACCATGTACCACTGCTTGGTAGCTTAAAATATCAGAAATGTATCCTCTCACAGTTCTGGAGGCTCAAAGTACAAAAGTGTGGTGTCGCAAGTGCCGTGCTCTCTCTGAAGGCCCCAGGGAAGGGTGAGTTCCATGCCTCCTCCCCGCTTCCGGTGGTGGCCAGCCATCCTCCACCTTCCTTGGCTTGTAGACACATCACCCAATCTCTGCCTCTGTGGTCACATGGACTTGGCCCTGTGTTATTGCTCTAAGTCTCAGTTTTCACTTCTTATAAGGACACCAGTCACTGGACTAAGGCTCACCCTAACCCAGTGTGACCTTATCCTAACCAATTACCTCTGCAAAGGCCCTGTGTCAAATAAGATCACGTTCTGGGGTTCCAGATGGACATGACTTCTTGGAGGATATTACTCAACCCAGAGCACCCACCCTGAGTCTGACTGGGGTACAAAGGATATGGAGCCCACCTACTTCTATAGAAAATGAAAACACCTGAAAGGCACTTCCCCCGTATCCCTGTCGGGTACACACAGGTGTGTGAGCTGGGCTTCGCCAGTGGACACCCCACATAGGATTTTGTATCTGGAGCTGCAGCCCTTTTGTAAAGAAGCAGGGGAGGAGAGATTCTTCTGGCTGGTCATATGTATTTGTCAGCTTCTACTGTAGTAACAAGTGCCCCCAAATCTCCATGGCTTCCAACAGCAAACGTGCATTTCTCACTGACAGTTCTGTGGCTGGGTTGTTGGTGGATTGTGCTTCGGCTGGTTTCCTCTGTGCTCCCACAGGATGGGCTCCAGGCTGCTGGCCGGGTTCAGGAGTGCTCCCGGTCTTCCCAGAGCTGGGGTGGAGGAACAGCCGCTCCCTAGAGGACGCTCTTCTCAGGCCAGATGGCAGGAGCACAAGAGCTGGGCAGAAACACTGCTCAGAAAGGGCACACAGGCTCTTTGCCCATATTCCGTGGGTCAGTGCAGGTCACATGGCCAGGTTCAAAGTCAGCAGGGCAGGGAGGCATGGGCCGGAAGAGCAGAGAGGGAATCTTTCCTGGAAAGTAACAGAATCTCTCACATCTCGGCAGCATAATCAGGTGATAGACAGCAGCACTGTCCTTTCTGGTCTGGTTCTGGACTGCGTTTCTGGCCCCATTTCTAATCTCAGTTCTCAAGCCAGTTCCGTGAGCCTTTGGTCAGTCCCTTTTCAGTTTCAATAAGCCAGAGTGACTTCGGTGGCTTGCAACTCAGACTCCGGAATGAAAAACAGGATGTTAATTAACTCTTCTCTGGCCTTAAACGTGGCTCGGTGGCATCTAGCCCAGTGTCTCTCAGTCCCAAGCCCACCCATCTACCTGCTCTGGGGCTGGGACTCTGAAAACCACTTTCCAGACCTTGACCAGCTGGCTTTCTGTCAGGTCCAGCCCCTCTAAAGAAAGACTGGCAGGGAGGAAGGGAGAAGGGACATCTTTTCTGCTCCTTGAAGCTCTTGTCTGTGTTGTCTTGGAACCACGGTTGGTCCCAGCCTCCAGATACCTCAGCACCCCCAGGCATGCTGCCGTGTGCCTTCTTGTGTACCAGCAGTGGTGGGGCAGTGCCCCCTCCTCAGGAGTGTTTTCCTGATGTGTTTATTGGTGACTGGATTGCTGTCAATCACTGTCCCAAGTTGGGGGCTTCCAGCTCAAGTATGTCATTCCCCAACTAAGTACGGCCCTGGGGCCTCCTCCCATCCCTGCCTCTGGGTGGCCAGGTGTGCCCTTTGGGCCTCAGGGGTCCTGGAGCATTTCAAGGAGGCAACTGCAGTGCATAGTCATATGGGAACAGAGCACAGTCTTGTGACATCGCTGGGAGTTGTCCCTGCCCAGAACCTGATCCTTCCTGTGTGTAGACAACAGAGGCGTCTGTGTCCAGAGCCTCCTGGTGGAAGCTGGTGAGGTTCCAGCACGGCCCGTGGGCTCTCAGCAGTGCTTCACACGCAGTCCTTTCTGCTCAGTCCCTTCTCACAAAAGCCCTACTCTCTTTTCCCTGGTGGACCCTTAGTGTCCAATGAAACTGGACACTAAATTGTTACCCATTGAAAAACTGGTTTCTCTCACCCTGAGGATTGGAAGGACTCATTCTTCATCTACTACTGGAAAGGGAAAGGAAATATTCAGAAATATTTGCCCTGGGGTTATGTGCTGGGGGGGGGGGGGGGCGGGGACTTCCTTCCTAGGTTGTGTTGAATCCTTTCAAGGCAGGGAAAAAAAGGAAGAAAAACAAAATTGTTACATTTTCCCCATTAGAAAATTTACATGCTGCCCAGCTTTTAAACAAAAATAAACTTAAGAATACAAACAAAAAGTCATGAACTTCAAATTAACATTAAATCAATGTGATGAATAGTGTTTTACTGAAACTGAATCACTGTGAATCACTGGTATGTTGTTTCATGGGAGAAAGATGTATTTTCAACTTGAATTTTTTTTTTTTTTGCACAATGGGCCATTATCTGAGTCACTGACATTATTGCTGTCAATTTTTTTTTTTTTTTGGTTTTGAATTATAAACTCCTTCTAACCACTTATCCATTATTTTAATGGGCTAATCAATTTCATTGTGCACACCCCCAAGTATAATACAGCAAATATTTTTAAAGGATTTGATGAATTCTTTTATTGTTTATTTATACCACACTTAATGCTCATGTATATTGTCGGAAGTTGGATGGAAAGGAGATGAGAGGACATCATCCATCATCTCGCAGGACCACACAACTTTCCTGCCTTCTTCTTCTCTTTGAACTCTGGTGAAATATTTGCCTTCAGTGATACCGCACACTGATTCATCTGCCATGAACATGACTGTAATCCAAATGGAAAAGCAGGCTTAAAATCATGAAGCAGCACTTGATTCTGGGGTGGTCATCCAGATGATCTGAAAAGGAAAACACAATATTCAAAACTTTTGGTAGAACCCATAGACGCCCAGGAATATGCCAACAGTCCCCAAGTTGAAAAGCACCACCCAGAGTTTCGTGGGGAGATTAGCATGAAAAGAGAGATTGCTCAGTGACCACATGCATGTCCACTGCTGACCAGCAGGAACAGCTTGGGGAGCCTCCACTAGATGGAAGGAAGTGGGGGTGAGTTTCCAAAGGCAAGTGCAGACACCTCCTATACATTCAAGGAGGAGGTGGCCTCCTGCAGGAAGCCTGATGTAACCCTGGCCAGAGTGAGGCTCTTTCTGGAAGTAAACAACATAGGATTATGATTATCTTTCCACTGTGCTTCCTTGAAACTTGAGCTGCAAATTTCCCCAAAAAGGCTGAAATGAGTACTGTCTGAAAAAATTTTTTGAAAATTGACAGTTAACAATGTTTATCTCTGGAAAGTAGGAAGGAGATGGTCAAGGAACATCCTTTCCGTCGTACTATACTTTATGCATTTTTCACATAAACATGTACAATTTATTTTAAAATTTATTTTATTAAATAAAGAGAGCCTCAACTCTCTAAGACCAATGCTGTGCAGAGTGACAGGCAACCAAATATCTTGGATTTTCTGGCCCAGCACCAGTCTGTTCTTTTTTCGGTAAAATGACCTCTCTTTGATCATGAAAATCAAGGAAACTTGGAAAACAATGTAAAGTGAGTAGGAACCAAACAAATTCCTACAACTCAGAGACAATCACCACTAAGTTTTGAAAGTCTTTTCCTCCACTTCTTTGTGGTATAAATTTCCTTTCCTTGAATGTAGTCGTAATCACACAGGGAGTGAAATTCAATCTTTTTTTTTTCAAGCAACATTATGACATAAGCATTTCCCCTGTGGTTAGGTAAAGACCAGGAGAACAACAACATTTGAAAAGATATTTTGGAAATGCTGTCTTTATCAATTCATTACCTAAATTCAAAAAACGTTTTCATTTAAAAGTAATCATAGTCTCATAGATAAACAACAAGGTCCTACTATAGAGCACAGGGAACCAAGTACATTCAGTATTTTGTAATAGCCTATAATGGAAAAGAACATGAAAAGAATATATATGTATAACTGAATCACTATGCTGTATACCAGAAATTAACACAACATTGTAAATCAATTATACATAAATAAATAAATAAATAAATAAATAAATAATTGGCAATTAACTTAGAAAAAAAATCCTAGTCTCACAGGGAGTTGAAAATGATACAGAGAGTCCCATGTACTCTTAGCCAGCTTCCCATAATGGTGACATCTTACATAACTATGGTGCAATATCAAAACCAGGAAACTTGACATTGGCGGAATGTACAGACCTTATTTAGATTTCACCAGTTTTTTCATTCGCTCGTGTGTGTGTGTGTGTGTGTGTGTGTGTGTGTGTGTGTTTAACTCAATTTTATTTGTAAAGGCAGAGAAACCTAAGGCTCAGATTGGCTTAGCATCTTCCCAAGCTGCACTGCTGGCGAAGCCGGCGTGTAAACTAGGACTGTCTGACTTGAAGCCTACACATTTCTCACTTATTTTGAGGGTTGGAAGGAGCAGAAGGAGACAACAATTTTAAAAAGACAGCTGACACATTGTAACTGCAAACGTAAATATGCTCTGAGGATTGGTTTTAGTAACCAGGAGATCCAGGCTTGGTTCTACCACTAATAGTAAGATGTTGGGGAAACTTATAAATTTCTGTCAGCTTCAGGGTCCTGGTCATAAAATGAGAGTGACAGCCACAGTGCGCTCCTCCTAGAGCTGTTGTGATATAGACACAGTGCCTGCTGAAAGACAAGTGCACTACACACACACACACACACACACACACACACTTATTTTAATTCCCCAGTTTAGTAGTCCTTCTAAAAATGTTCTGGGTGGGAAAACTTTAATAGAAACTCCTGAATCTGGAGTTAAAAAATTTAAGTGAATCAGTTATTGTGTAGTTACATTTGATGTGAATTTGAATTGTGGACAACTGAAATAATGTAAAGATATAAATAAAGCCTTATATTATGTCCCCTAGTTGAAATACAGAACCCTACTCAAATAAACATTCATCAAGAATCCCTTCATTTCAAAACTGGCGGGCCAGAAAGAGAAAGAAAAATACCATATGATATCACTTACATGCGGAATCTTAAAAAAAGACAAACAAACTTATTTACAAAACAGAAACAGGCTCACAGACATAGAAAACAAACTTACAGTTACCAGGAGGAAGGGGTGGGAAGGGATAAATTAGGAGTTCAAGATTTGCAGTATTTACTATATATAAAATAGATAAATAACAAGTTTATACTATATAGCACAGGGAACTATATTCAATATCTTATAGTAACATGGTTAAAAAGAATATGAAAATGAATATATGTATGTTCCTATATGACTGAAGTATTGTACTGTACCCCAGAAATTGACACAACATTATAAACTTCAATTAAAAAATTAAAAAAAAAAAACTGGTGGGACTGGGGATTGTGCACCATTCATACCACAGGGTGGCGCCACTTCAACAGATAAACAGAAATACATTTTCCTGAGTCAGCAGTATGGGAACCACAGAGATTTGTGGGTGTCCTGGGGCTTCTGAGTTCAAGCAGTCTTGGAAGTGCTGAGGCTGAACAATGCATCAATGTTGTAATCACTTCTGCAGAAAGGTTAGCTGAGATAAAGTGCTATGAAGAAGGCCAGTCATAGCTCATTGTCATTAATTTCCGTGTGAGCTTTTTGCAAAATAAAAGAGCTGGTGCAGGGAGAAAAGGTTCAACGGAAGCACAAGAGCACAATGGTTGTAAAATCTGTGCTCTGAGGATCATGCCCCCAACTTTAGAGTTATTCGTATGGGGAAATTAGTCTTAGACTTTTGAGTTTTAAATTCTCACGAAACGTGATGGATCAGATTGTGATCCTTCAGAGTAGTTCAGCTCAGCTGCAAAGGAAGTTCTGCCCTCCCAGCCTGTTCCAGAAAACCCAATTCCCTCCAGGATACAAGAGAAGAAACAGTGTTTAGCTCCATTTCCATTTTGTGCTTATCCCCCTTCTCTTCTTTAATACCTAGTTCTATTTTCCACCCGTCTAGCCCCACTGATCTTCTGTCAGTGTCTCTTCCTTCCTTCAGTAATGAGGAAACAGGCTCAGAGAGGTTAAGTAACTTTCCCAAGACCCCACAGCTGGCAATCAGTAGAGCTGGAATCTGAATCTAGGTCAGCTTGATACCAAAGCCCACTTTGTCCCTGTAAACAGAGTGCCTCTAAGCTATGTTTGTGCTCAGAAATTCAGCAGGAATAAACAGGTGTTTGTGATAAAGGCAGAGGGAAGGTATTTCTCAATATCATTGCTCTTTCCTAACTGTTTCAATGTTTGAAGCATCCTTGGACAGGATGATTTTGAAGATTGCTTAGGTGGAGGCAGTCATATCTCTTCTCCAGACATAAGGCCACCATCTGTGGTTAACATAACGATGGTAAGTCTACCAGCAAACTTCTCAATCAGTGATCCACGTGCGAGACTTTATTTTAGTTGAGTCAGCAGCCTTTTAATTACATGGACTCATGGAGAGGTTGATATAGGCAGGGCAGAAAAAGTAAAAAATTCTAACATAGCAGCAAGCGCAGAAACTGCAAATGCTTCCCAGTTCTTTGGGAAATTGTAATGTTATTTATCCATCCACTCACCAAATCCAGATGAGGAAATAGCATGAGACCCTGGATAATTCACTCATTGCCAGATAACAGGTCGGCACCTGCCTTGTAAAAACAGCATCATTTTGAAAATGGGGTGGCTGTGTTCTTGAACTGCAAGTAGAAATGCAATTGAATCTCCTAAGTATGATTACAGGGCATGTACATAGAGCATTTTTCTTTTCCAAATGCTTCTACATCTGTTATCTTAATTTACCTCTGCACAACCTCCCTGCCTTGAACAAACTTTTATTATAGCACTTATTGCCCTGTAGTTAATGTTTAGTGTATATGTCGGTCTCTATCGCTGGTTTATGACCTTCTGTCAGGGCAGAGACCCTGCCGTGTTCAGGTGTCTACAAAGCCCGAGCATTTGGCAGTGTTAGTTAGGGCTGGTTTCACTGCAAAAGACAGAAACCCATTGGATGCAATTTCAGCAAAAAGGGGGCTTTGTTTCAAGGCATGTCAGGGTAGGGGTGCAGCCCCTGCTTGGCAGAACGGGAACCAGGTTCTCTGGCGATAACTCATCTCTTGCATGCCTCATTAACATCTTCTCTCTGCAGAAATATCTTTCACTCCTTTCTGGTCCCCTCGGCTGAGAACCTGGCTGTCGGCATTTCCTGAGTGGAGGTGCAGCTTGCCCAGCCCTGTACCAAGAGCTTCATCACTCTCTCTGTCCCAGTCTCCAGGGATCAAGATTCTGATTGGTCCAGCCTCAGTGAGGTGTTCACCTCTAGCCCAATCAACTGCGCCAGGTGGGTGTGGTCCGATCATAGGACCGTGGGTGTTCCTATGGTAACCACGTGGCAGTGGGGTTGGGGGGCAAGAAGGAACAAGGCACAGTTCTGTGAAAAGGGGGGAAGGGGCAGGGCAGCCGAAAACAATAGGGGCCCAAGTCTTCGTATATTCTTGGTGCTCTAAATGCTTACTGATCTGCCCAGCTCTAAATGCTGCAGAAAGCTGGCTTTCTTTTAGTTTCCCAAACCCACTGAGCTCTGGACTTAGGGCTTCGAGATGGCTCTTCCTTACCATCACCCCATGGCCTGGCTAACCCCAGCTTCTCCTTTGGACCTACATTTGGATTCACCACCTCTTCAGATGATCTTTCCTGACTCTGCCCCAGAATATCCTGCTTTATTTCTCCAAATCACTCACCATCTTGCAGTTTCTAGTTTAGTTACTGCCTCCCTCCAAAGAGTGTAAGTTCCAGTGTTCCCAGAGGCCCCAGTAGCTCTCCGCTCAAAGGACAGTCCTGCAACTTGGGGGTAGGGACAGCAGGTGCGTCAATGATGTCAGGCAAAACTTTGACCAGTGGGAGATGGGAGAAGTGGATAAATGCCTAACCTTTTCCCCTCAGTGGACTGTCCTGAGATGAAATGTATGTAGCTTTTGAGAGGATGGTCCTGCAAGCTGAAGCATCCTCACATTGGCAGTGCCTTCTTCTTGAAGGAGAATTAATGAAGTGGCTGCACTTAGGCTAACAGTGTGCTTATTCTTACGCTTGCTCTTAAAACAGTCAACTAACCTGACTGACCGGTTGCTACTCACAGCTCCAGGCCTGTTGTTAAAATAAAGCTATTAATTTTTACTGCTCCTACTTTATTCCAGTAATTGAAAGTAATAATCATGCTTGGTCTCTGAGTCGTTCTCCAAGGAGAAGTTCACGGAACTGTAACCTTACAAAATATCCTGAATTACCAAAAAGACCACGCCTTGGGCACTTATGTGATAAAGAGATTGTAGGGGAGGGTACAACTCAAGTGGTAGAGCACATGCTTAGCATGCATGAGGTCCTGGGTTCAATCCCCAGTACCCCCTCTAAGAATGAATAAATAAACCTGATTACCTCCCTCCACCAAATTTAAAAAAAAGAAAAGAAAAGAAAAGAAAAGAAAAGAAAAGAAAAGAAAGAGATTGAAGAAGTGACAACAACTAGCCTCTATAAAATTGGTTACTTGGAGACACAGTGATGCCACTCTGAGTCTTATGAGAAGAAAATGGTTCTGTTGATTGCTGTCGATGCTTTATTGCTTGAGCTATGGCTGTATAACCACTCTGCCCATCCCCAAGGTGGGTTCCCAGTTTTGAAGGCACCAGCCTGCTGTGAGTCCCCTTTGCCTGGCAAAGTAATAAAGCTTCTATGCTCTAAGACCCTGTCTCTGAGTTTCAGTTTGGCTCCTCAGGGACGGGGGCTGATCTTTCAACAACATTCTCACCCCCACCTCCCTTGTCCCTCATCCTTGCTCTCTGGAATTGCTCTCCCTTATAAACTAGTAGCAAAAGCCTTTGCCCCAGGCTCTGCTTTCTGGGAAACCCAGGCCAAGGTACTAACTCTAGCTGGCACACATAAAACATTAAATGCACTGGCTTTTGCTTAGCACGGTGCTTCAACAGTGTGTCAGAAACCCCACTCTCTCCATCACTAGGCTCTGCTTTTCTCCACTTTGGTTTTCTTCTTATTCAGGCAACGTTGCCACCTGCAGCTCCAGCTTTTTCTCATGTGTAAAGAATGCTTCTTACCTGGTGGTTTCAGCCTGAGTCTGGAAGTGACCCTCATGGTCTCTGATTGGCCCAGATAAGGTCACGTGTTTTCCTCTGACTTCATCGCTGTGGGCAGGTGAGGACCAAGCTCTGTCTCCAGGTATTCTCTCTTTCCAAGTTTCTGGAACAGTGATAACCTGGGAGGAGGGGCCAGATGAGGCCCAGGAAACGCCAGATTGGGAGGGGAGCAACACAGATGGAGAAGCCAGGGATTCTGTGACCCTCCTCTACCCACATCCAGTACAGACCCAGGGGGCAGGAGGAGTGATCTTAGTGGCTGGCTCTCCAAGCCGTCAAGGTGAGAAGCCAGAGCTGGGGCTGGCCAGGCTCACCTCCACAACTGGCTGTTCCCAGAGCGGGCTAGAGCAAAGCTCAGACTCCTGTGGTCCTGAGGTCCGAGCTGGTGCTGGCCATCTCTAGTCCACAGCGCCATCAGGGAATCCTGAAGATCTCAGATGCAGAGACTGCCCAGGGGCCCAGACACACCTCTGCCAAGTGCTGGGTTCACGCAGAGCCAGGGACCCTGGTACAAGCAGCCTGGAGGCTCCTCATTCACCCTCCCCCTGGGGAGACACCGTCCTGGGGAAGCCACCTTCTAGAGGTCAGCCAGGACTCACCCAGAGGCCCAGGCCAGAGGCTCCCCTCTGGGCCATCTGCTCAGTCATGGGGTCATCACCCCTCACCATGTGGGCCTTCTGGGCCTCAGTCCTGCTTCTCTTGACATCTTATCATTCCCACTGTGATAATGGTGTGTCTGCAGCTCGTGCGTCCCGGGACCTGCGGAGTTAGCGCTCAGCCCCCAGGGCCGAGGAAGAGTCAACACTCGCAGAGCACTGACCACACCAGGAATGGTCTGAGCACTTCACGATACAGATTCATTTCACCCTTGTGGCAAAGACCCTGAGAGCAATGTATTGACCTTAACTGGAACCCGATTTGGAAAAAAGAAACCAGTAACAGACATTTTGGTGACCTTTAGACAAATCTGAATATGGACTGAGGATTAGATGATGTAAAGAATTATTATTATTACTTTTGTTAGGTATGATAATAATGACTGCAGGAAAAAAATGTCATTTTTTTAACAATGAATCTTTTAGAGGTAAAATTTGATAATGTCTATGCTTTAAAGTATTCAATTAACATGACAACTAAATGAAGCTAATATGGCAAAATGTTAAAAACTGTTAAATCTGGGAAAGTGGTATATGTGTGTTCTCTATAATTCTCTCTACTTTTCTGTACATTTAACATTTATATAATAAAAAACAAAATAAAAAATTTTAATAGGAGGTAATTCATAATTCCATTTTACAGACGAGAAAGCTGAGGCAGGGAGAGGTCAGGTAGAGGGCAGCAGAGCTGGGATTGACCCCGCCTCATGCACTCCTGCTTCTCTCCACACAGTGCATGCTCGTGCTTGGTAAATATTTGTTGACTGATCAACAGTGGTCTTTAGGGTTTGGTCCATTCCACCTCAGATGTGTCCCTGGAATACATGCTCTACTCTGGGCCCCAGTTCATACACCCAGAACCTTCCAAGTGGCTCCTGCCTCACCCTTAGGCTCCTGTCTCACCCTTAGGCTCCCAACAGTTCTCCACAGGGCTGGAACTGCCCTGCTTAAAAACCTTCCTGGGGAGGAGGGTACAGCTCAGTGGTAGAGTGCACACTTAGCATGCACGAGGTCCTCGGTTCAATCCCTGGTACCTCCTCTAAAATAGATAAATAAATAAACAAACACAATACTCCCCCCAAAAAACCCCCAAAACAAACAAAAAACCTTCCTGAGTTTTCCACCTGGGGTGATTTTGTTATTGTTGTTGCTTTATCTTTAACTTTATTTACCTCTTTTTTACTACTCTGAATATATAATAATACACACAATTAAAAATTCAAAAAAATGCAGAAGAAAATGTAATAAAAAGTGATTCTCCCTACCATTCAGCCACCAAGTCCCCCTCCTGGAGGCCACCACTCTGGTGGATACCTCCTGGAGGCCACCACTCAGTGTCCTGTGTGTCCTTCTAGAGCTGGTCTCTGTGGATAGAAGCAAATGGGGAGGGGCGAAGGGCAAGACCCTCTTCCGTTCCATTCCCCCACCCTACCTGCCTCTGACCAGAGGAGCTCCATTTTGTCTTTTTTTACAGCTTGGCCTCTTGTATAAGATTTTATTTGAAGAAGGGATTCCTAGTGCCAAGAAAAGTTGGAAGCCACCAACTAAACTGATAACAGCATCCACAGTCCTTCCCCTGCCTGGCCCACCTTTACAGCCTAGGCTGTCCCCTCCCCACCAGCTCAAGTTCTGTTCACACCAAACTAAGTTTCCCATTCACGTCCTGCACCTTCTTGTCTGCAGCTTTGCACGTGGCATTGCTAGAATGACTTGCTTTGTTTGCCTTTCTTTGTCCCTGCTTGGTTGAGTTTATCCTTTAAGATCCACCTCAAATATCACCTCCTGTATGAGTCATCCATTGCTGTGTAACAAATCACCCCAAAACTTTGTAGCTTAAACAACAAATATTTATTACTTCCTATCATGTGTTAGGGTCAGGAATCTGAGTGGGTTCACTTGGTGGTTCTGACTCAGGGTCTTTCATGAGGTTGCAGTCAAGGCTGTGGTCTCCTCTGAATGTTTGACTAGGGCAGGATGCTTCGCTTCCTGCCGCATT
Organism: Camelus ferus; assembly: GCF_009834535.1. Lineage (NCBI taxonomy): Eukaryota > Metazoa > Chordata > Mammalia > Artiodactyla > Camelidae > Camelus > Camelus ferus. The sequence continues at coordinate 83,932,475 of NC_045701.1, read as the reverse complement.
CACATGGCTGCTGGTAGAAGGCTTCAGTTCTTGACCACATGGGCCTTTTCCGTAAGGCTGCTCATGATGTGGCAGCTGGCTTCCTCCAGAGTGACTCAAGAGACCAAGGCAGAGGGCACCCAAGATGGAAGCCATAGTCTTTCATAAGCTATTCTCAGACGTTTCCTACCATCACTTCTACTTTATTCTATTGGACACACAGACCTCCCTAGTGCAGTGCGGGAAGAAGCTACACAGGGGTGTGAGTGCCAGGAGGCCCCTGATGCCGTCCTCATGCAACACACTCCTGGGAAGCTCTTTCCTTGTTGTGTTATGGCTACTTCGTCTCACTCCCAGATGGCAAACTCTTGGATGGCAGTTACTAAATCTTATTCCTCTTCCCCCCAGTCTTAGCCCCACATATCCTCTCATATAAAGTATATATTCAAAAAATGTCAAATTAATGTTGACTGTATGAATGAATGAAATAAACAAATGAATGAATTAGTGACCCTCTGAGTAGATAGTTCAAAAGACTATTAGAAGTCAGCATGAACTATTATATGATTAGTTTCCCCCGTTTCTGCCTCAAGATGCTGAAGGAGTTGACTGCTCTGAACTTGCTTCCTTTTCCTCTGGCTACTTCTCCTTCCCCAACCCTCCTGGTTGCAGCATCAGAGGGCTTGGTCGCCATCTTGGGGTAATGCATCCAGCCCCCTCATCACAGCTGACTGGACCAGGACCGAGTACCTGACCTGAGCTGGGCCCATGGACTCCAAGGAGTTTGAAATTGGGACTAAGAGAGGCCAAGCTTCTGTCTGGCTGTCTTCTTGTCAAGAGGGACAGGAACAACTGGAAACTGTCTGCAAGAACAATTCCTTGATGCCTGGACTGGTGGGCAGGGAAAGCCAGGCTGCAGCCCAGCCAGAGAGAACAGGGCAAACAGAAGAATGGGAACGGAGAGGGAGGGGAAGGCGAGCCTAGGTTGCAAAAGGGCTCAGTCCGATCTGGAACCTGGCTGCAGCTCCAGCTTGGTCCCCATGAGACACACTTTATTCTTCTGAGAGATGGGTTTAAGCAATGGTGAGCTGGAGCTGGCTCCTGCTGGCTCCTGAGAGCTAACTGTACGTATTTCCTCAGTGACATCACACTGGGAGCGTGGCATAGGCCACAGCACAGTGTTTACACCACAGAACCTGGCATATGTGACAAATCAGGATCCCCCCTAAGAGCTGGTTATTGAACATTTACAGTCACATCCCTGGGTTTAAGACGATTCCAGGAGGTTTCTGTAACTTACAGCCCGAACAGTCTTTCTGAAGAAAATGTCTGCTGGGCAAACTCCTACTCATGCTTCATGACCCAGTGCATCTTCTTAAGAAGCCTCCCCTGGTGTATGTGGGAAGCTGGTTCTCTGTGTACCCACAATGCCTGGGAGACAGTCCAGAACTCTGAGGGCTACGTGACATAGGCCAGGCATGAAGCAGCCACCCCACGTAGGCAGTAATCGCCTATTGCCCTTAGAGTGAAGTCCAGGCTCTTTAGCATGGCGGGCTGGCCCCCTGAGCACTCGCATCTCCAGGCTCTTTCCTGCCCACCCCATCCCCACCCCGTCGCCACACCCCGGCCTCCTCTGCCCTTTCAAACTCTAGCCCGGAATCTCTCGACCCCATGAGTTGTAGATCATTTGGAGACTATGATAAAGATCGTGGACCTTTGTCCTGGAGGCAACACTCATAGAGACACACAAAGATTTGCATGTAGTTTCAGGGAATTCATGGGCCAAATAGCTTCTTTTCTATGAAGCCCTTCCTGACTCCCCCATCCCATGTGTCCCCTTTACCCCGAATAAACCTCTATCTCGGCATATTCAGGGCTTTTAAACTTTTTTGTTTTGTTTTGTCTTTTGCTACACTGGGAGCTCCTCAGGGAAGCATGTCGTTGTCTTATTTAGAGTACATGGGGGACTGAGGGATGCCCGAGGTGTGTCCTGACACCCAAGTTCTGATCAGGAGATCAGGGCGTGGCTGCAGACACAGCCCACAGTCTAAGCACAAGTCTGCGTCATTGAAAGTGGCGTCAACATTGCTGAAGCAAGACGATGCCACCCAGGCAGGCCGCAACACTCTCAGAAAGTGAGGAGGCGCCATCGCTACGGCCAGTACACTCCCAGCACCCCCAGGCCCTTGGGCAAATAAGGAGGAGCACCCCAAGTGTGGTGCCAGGGGAGGAGGCTGAACTTTGGGCCCCAGGACTCTAGTTCAAATTCTAGCTCTGTCACCCATGGCTTGTGACTGTGAGCAAATCACTTTGTTTCTCTTAGCCTCAGTTTTCTTATCTGTCAAACCCTTTTATTGTCACTGCTAAGATTAAAAGAGATGATCTGTATGATGTGCCTGGGATGCAGGAGATGGTCAATAAAAGTTAATGTCCCCTTTTCCTGTATTTCTGTCACATTGGTCATATGTAGGAGAAACAAACTCTCTTTAACTAAATCAAAACAAGGGATTTATTTGTAAAAGTGGCAGAAACTGCTCTCCACCAATTTCTGTTGTCCCTTTCTTACACAGTAAAATAATTTTTAGGTAGGTACACAGTTGCTCAGCTAAGTATGTTTTTTTTACCAGCCTCCCTTACAGATTGGTATAACCTGGTAACAAGGTTCTGGAGGGTATGATGTGACTAGAAGTGACATGTCCAGCTTCCTGATCATGTAAAGGGAGAACCCATACTAACCTCTTCCCTCTTTTCTTCTGTCCTCTGGCTGGAACAGTGATGTGCTGGCAGGAGGTGGAGCAGCCATATTGATCCATGAGGTAGAAGCTGAGTGTTGAGGATGCAGAGAAACAAGACAGTAGGAGCCTAGGCATCATACCAGCTCAAACTTCAAAGTGCAAGAGAATTAAACTTCTATTTGTTCAGCCATTGTCAATCTTTGGGTTTTGTTATAGCAGACAAACCTATACTCAATCTACTTGTTCAGTGTTACAGACTGTGCTGGAGGCTTTGTATATATTATTTCCTTTTAGTCCTCACAGTAGTATTAGAAGGAGGCTCTTTGATGGTCCTTATTTTACAGATGAGGCTCCTGGGTCTTAAAGAAGTGAGTGAACCTGCCCATGGTCACTTGACAAACATCAAGGCCAGAACTGGAGCCCTCACAGTCCAGCTCCACCGTCCTCCTCCATGCCCTTGACCTCTCACTTCACTGTTCTCTTGACCTCCACCTGTCAATCTGACGCTGCCCACGCTCTGGCTAGTTCTGGCTTTGTCCAGGAAATAGAGTCCTGGGCGCACCAAGTGCCAAGTGCCAAGCTTTTTAAAATTACTGTCATGTGATGTTTAACACATACAAAAGAAAATCTGTAACACACATATGTAAGTTATAAAGCACAGTAGCAAGACAACCCCATGCCCCTAAACCTGCTTCCCAACTGAAACACACACTAAGTGCTTTTTATTTTTTTAATTTTTTTATTGTATGATTCCATTTTTTTATTTTTGATTTTTAATTGAATTATAGTTGATTTAGAGGGCTTTTAAAACAGGCTTAATCTTTTATATTTTTATAGCGATCCTCTGTGTTTTCAAAATGCGAAAACTTGCTCAATTTAATCTCCTAACTGGAAAGCTGAATATCCCCTGTGGATTAGCCAGCTCCCTCCGTCTGTCATCCTTTCTCTGAGGGGTGAGTTCTTGACTACTGTGTGGGTGTTTTTTTCCATCACACTTCCATCAACAAACCTTGTAGGTTTTACCTTTAAAATACATCGCCAGTCTGACCACCTGTAGCCTCTTCCCCTAAGCCAAGCCACTGGCAAGGCTGGACCCCTGCAGTGGCCTCCTAGCTACACTCCCATCAGGCAACCACAGTGAGCTTTAAATAAACAAACAAAAGAAGAATCAGATTATGTCCCTCCCCTGCTTGGGCCTGGCCCCTGGGACATGCTTGTCCTGACAGCTCAATCCTGACTCCTCAGTGCTGACCAAGGGGCAGGCCCGGAGACCACGGTCTTTGCCATGACTGACAAGGTTCCCTTCCATGGGTCTCCTCTCCACCATCCTCCCCCCTCCCCAGCCCCTCCCCTCCCCCTCCCCCCAGGTCTTCACACTCCCTGTTCCTTTTACCTGGAACACTCTTCCCCAGATAGGCTCATGGCTCCCTCCTTCCCCGTGAAGGCCCCTGCTCATTAGGACATCTGCCCAAATGTCCCTTTTTATCACATTTCACAAGCATAAAATAAATTCACAGATAATAAAACTTACCTAAGCACAGACTTAAAAAAAAAATAGGATATACTAGAATCTAAGCGAGAAATAAAAGGAAATTAATGTTTAATAATTTAATACATATTTTAACAAATAGATGTTCTGGCTGTGCTTATGCTTAGAGTTCTTAGAAATGTGACAAAAAATGCAACGTGTTGACTCAAATTCCACAGAGATGTGATTTCCTAAAACAGGGACAACTCTTGGTGGAGTTCCAAAGAAAACAAAGTGTAACCTTCCCTCTGTATACATAATTCTTGAATTCCTGAAGATACAGTGAGTGATAAATCTGTGTACAAAATACTTTGTGCTTAATTATAAAACAAAGTTAGGTTCTAGGCTCGTATAACTATAAGCAGACTTTTCACCTACAGGAATGTCCGATGGGACATTCCAGAGTTGCACGAAGGAAGCCAGTATGCAAGCTCTCATCCCTTCATCTGTTTTGTACGTTGCAGGATCTGGTGTTCCTGTAACCAACTAAATATCCGGGGTGCCCCCTAACCAATGTGACAACCAGAAAAAGCCCCGAAATTGTCAAAGTGTCCACTAGGCGGTGTTACAGCCCAGGGTAAGAACCATAGCTGGGCATCGTTTTCATTTTAACTCTCCGCGCTTACCACTCCCTACCTTTGTGCAGCAGTCTACATTTTTTGTTTCTGCGTTGCTTGTTTCTGAGACTAGAAAGTGAGCTGCGAGAGTGGTTTTTTTTTTTTTGACGCTGCATCCCCAGCGCCCAGAACAGCGCCTAGCACATTGAGGACGCCGCCTGAGGGAGTGGATACTGGGTGATGTCCAGGATCCCTCCAATTTCCATGCCTAGAACTTGACATTGAAGTGTATGCAGAATCATCTCAGTGGAGCAGCTGGGAAAGTTTCTCAAGATCATGCATCCACCAAGTGCAAGGCCTGGGTTTTGAACACCAGACACTCACTGTCCACACACAGATCCACCAGGCTGTATACCCCTTTGATACACACCAACCAGGACAGTGTGCGATCGCAGAAAGAAGTCTGGCTTAGGAGCCAGAGACGGGGGTTCAGAGTGTTCTTCTGCCACCCCCTTGCTGTGTGACAGTAGGCAGGCCATTTGGTCTTAGTCTCCTTATCTTTAAAGTGGTAAAACCAGTCAAAAAAGCTCATTGACCCAAATCTGCATAAATATACATGTTGTTGTCTACCTCAAGGGAAGAGATTTGGACCCAGGGGGGCTCAGGTGGGCCTGGAACAGGCTCAGAAGAGGAACATCTGGAGGCAGGGTAGAGCTCAGTGGTAGAGCGCATGCTTAGCATTCACGAAGGCCTGGGTTCAATCCCTACTACCTCCATTAAAAGAAATAAAGCAAACAAATACACAAAAAAAGAATAACCAGCTGGAAGAAATGGGGCCCTTCTGGCCTGGAAATAGAAGACCAGCAGGTGGGTGAGGGTGGGATGACTGTCTGCTCCTCTTTGAAGGGAGATCAGAGGGCAGAAAGTTTTGCTGGGTGTCCCATTGATGCCTGGTACTCCTGGCCAATGGTCAGGGTCCAGGAGGGAGGCCAGTGTTCACATTGCAGAACTGGGGAGAGAAGGACTCCTCAGGGTGACCCTAGTCTTAGGTTAGAAGATGAAAAGTTCTAAGGGAGGGAGAGACAGAAGGACTTTCTGAAATTCGGGGTGTGGATGCAAAGCGGGCTGCCTGGTGGAGGAGAGCGCTCTGGGTGAGCAGAAGAGGCCAGTCAGGAGAGTGGTCCAGAGAAGCTTCCAGCAGATGTTCAGAGTTCTTTCACACCAGTGTGTTGAGGAGGTGGTCCCTGACGCCTCTTGATGCCTGAACACTCCCCCAACATTATCCCGCGGCCCCCAGAGTAATGCCTAGAGTTTGTTTCTTAAGCTAAGAAGCTCCTTTCTCTTCCTACTGGGCCTTGAAAATCTGTGAGGGGCTTTCCTCAGGGACGACAGAGGAGAAGCTGCTGTGACCTAATCCATCATCCCTTCCGGGACCAGGCTGCCTGGATATTTCTGGCTCTCCCAAAAGAAAACAAACCTTTACCCATTAATATAAGCAGGCAAAAATCTTTACCCAACAAAACAAACAAGCCCAGCTCCTCTGGGCCATGCCCTGTCTTCCTAATATGGCACCAGGGACTGGACCCTTGGCATCTAGTCAACATGGACAGCCCCACTCCCAGGAGAAAAGAAGGAGCTAATAGCAGGTGGCAGATAAAGGTCACATTCACATTGAGGTGGCTTCAGAGGTTGGATGGGCTCTTCAGGGTGGGGTTAAATGTACCTGGATAAAATACAGGAAAAAATACAGGAGGCCTAGTTAAATCTGAATCTCAAGAACAAATACTTTTTTAAAGTGTATCTCACAACCCCTTTGGGACTTGCTTATACTAAAAAATTATTCTTTGTTTATCAGATATTCAAATTTAACTGGCCCCAGGATTTTTATTTGCTCAATCTGACAACCTTTGCGGAGGGGGGGGTGATGCATATAAATAAGTGGGATCTGATGTTTGTCTTTAAAGGGAGTGAGCACCTGTCAGAGGAGGACTTTGTGCGGGTAATTCAAAGCTACAGAACACGACTTCATTTACATATGAAAACTCAGCCCATTTGCACTAAAAACAGCTGAAAACCTGAGAAGGCTGCTGCTGAGTAGGTATCACCATTTTAAAAGCTACCCAGGGAGTTGCAGACAGTTTCAGCCTTTGGGAAATACCTTTGACTTTGTTACTGAAGGAGTTGGAACCCGTCATTCTTCCCTGAGGAGTCATTTCCAAGGACAAAATCCTGAGTGAACTTGAGGGATGAAGACAGTCAGCCAGCACTATCTATAATAATTGCTGTAGTACGTAAACGAATTGCTAAATCCTTACGATAAGACTCACAACCACTCTCTGTCCAGTATCAGGGACTAGTTATGTGAACTGATGGGCATAATCTCTAGGCAGACTATTAAGCAGGCATTAAAACCAATGATTGTTAAGGCTGTTACAACATAGAGGGTATTTAAGGTCTGATGGTGAGACGGGTAAAAGCAGGACACAAAATTAAAATAAAAACTTGCCACCTGTTAATAGAAAAGACACTGGAAGGAAATGCTCACTCTGATTATTAGGTAATTTTTTCTTCCATAGTCGCTTTTCCCCAGATATCCTTCAATGAGTGTATATTAATTTTATCATTAAAAAACAAAAACAAAATAAAACTGAAAATTCTTCCAGAATCCTCCCTTTCTTCCCAGCAAGCCAGGCAGAATCTTCCCAAGGTTATCTCACAGAGGACTACACTGTGATTCTCCCCTCTTTCCTCCCTACCTTCCAATGAATTGAGAATATTTAAGAAATGCCTCTCAGGTGCCTGAGCAGTTGGAATATGGAGCTGAGAACCACACAAAGCCTGCCCTCAAGGGTCTTATAGCTGCACCACTTTTATGTAGCATCTGCTAGTAAACCATTCTAGACTCACCTCCTCCAGGATGCCCTCCAGGATTCCCCCTTCTCATGCTCTCATACAGCTCCATACGTACTTACCTCATTTTCCCACTAGTTCATGAGTTTCTTGAGCCCCAAAGACTGTGTCTCTTTCCTTTGACACCCCAGAGGATGTGATTGGCCTCAAGAGATGTTTGCTAAACGAATACTTCATAAATTCTACAAACACTTGGAAATAACTTGGAGGGTACCTCACCCTCTTTAGTCTGTAATTTTTTAAAATTTTATTTTATTGAGTTATAGTCAGTTTACAATGTTATGTCAATTTCCAGTGTACAGCACAATTTTTCAGTCATACATGAACATACATATATTCATTGTCACATTCTTTTTCACTGTGAGCAACCACAAGAACTTGTATATATTTCCCTGTGCTATACAGTATAAACTTGTTTATCTATTCTATATATACCCAACAGTATCTACAAATTTCGAAATCCCAGTCTGTCTCTTCCCACCCTCCTCCCCCTTGGCAACCACAAGTTTGTATTCTATGTCTATGAGTCTGTTTTGGTTTTATATTTAAGTTCATTTTTCTTCTTCTTCTTCTTTTTTTTTCAGATTCCACATATGAGCAATATTATATGGTATTTTTCTTTCTCTTTCTGGCTTACTTCACTTAGAATGACATTCTCTAGGGACATCCATGTTGCTGCAAATGGTGTTATTTTGTCATTTTTATGGCTGAATAGTATTCCATTGTATAAATATACCACAGCTTTTTTATCCAGTCATCTGTTGATGGACATTTATGTTATTTCCATGTCTTGGCTATTGTAAATAGTGCTGCTACGAACATTGGGGTGCAAGTGTCTTTTTGAAGTAGGGTTCCTTCTGGATATATGCCCAGGAGTGGGATTCCTGGGTCATATGGTAAGTCTATTCCTAGTCTTTTGAGGAATCTCCATACTGTTTTCCACAGTGGCTGCACCAAACTGCATTCCCACGAGCAGTGTAGGAGGGTTCCCTTTTCTCCACAGCCTCTCCAGCATTTGTCATTTGTGGTTTAGTCTGTCATTTTGATTTTCTTCATCAGCTGCTTGCCTCGTCCAGGCCTGATCTAGCCTCCAGGAGGGCTGACAGTTGCTACATCTATGAGAAATGTTAAGATTTCCTTCTGTTGCAAATGTTCTTAGAGCCTCACACATCTGAACACTCAGTATACTTGCATTCATGGGCTTGAACTGATCCACTAGAAATCTTGGACAAGCAATGACTGTTTTATTGTTATATGACCCTATAAAAGCAACTTTAGACGTGCTCATGGTTAGCAGCGTTGGGGTAAAAACAGTGCTCATTTAAGTATAAAAAAAGAAAACTGGAGAATTTACAAAGAGTTTAACCATTTAGAGCAGGGGTCAGCAAACCTTTTCTGGAAAAGGCCAGATGTAACCATTTCAGGCTTCACTGGCTGTAAAGTCCCGGTCACAGTCACTCAGCTCTGTGTGGCAGCAGGAGAGCAGCTGTGGACGAGACACTGTGTAGCTTTGTGTGCTAAACCTTGATTTGTGGATGCTGAAATCTGAATTTTGTTTAATTTTCGGATGTCATGAATTCTTCTTCTTCTTTGAATTCCCCCTCACACAACCATTTAAAGATTGAAGAACCACTCTCAGCCGACAGGCTATGCAAAAACCAGCGGTAGGTTTACACCATGAGTTTGGGGTTGGCTGGCCCCGAGTTCAGCCCAGCTTCACCAGTCACTTACACTGACCGTGGGGGAATTCCTTAACCTCTCAGCTCCTCAGTTTCGTTGGGTGTAAAATGGTAGGAAATAAGTGTGGCCCCAGCATAGGTCGTTATGAGGACTGACTGTGACCCTGAGTGCACACTGTGGGAGCCTTATAAATGCATGCATGAAGAAGAAAAAAATAAAATACAAATAAATAAACATATGCATAGTAGCTACTATTCTTTTAAACTGTAAAGCATATTGGGTACTTGTTGATAAGTGATGATAATGATGATAATTAAAACAAATCTTTTTTGGTATGCTGGAATTTGCCATTAAAAACTATAATAATGACAATTTTATGATTCATTTCTCTCCCTATCTTGGTATAATGCTTAAACCCCATGTGCATCCAAATATCTTGGGGAAGACTTTTATTTCTGGCATTTCTTTATGTTGGTCTCAGCAGCAGACAGTTTTATCAATTGATTTGTTGTTGTTGTTGTTTTATGTTTGTTTGGGGGGGATAATTAGGTTTATTTATTTTTAATGGAGGTGCCGGGGATTGAACCCAAGACCTTGTGCATGCTAGGCATGTGCTCTACCACTGAGCTACACCCTCCCCCCAGAGGGTTTTTAAACTGTGCTCTTCATTTTACTGCACATTATCACCGTGGTCCCTGCAAGGTGCCACTTGTTTATTTTCTGGATCTGACTCTCTGTGTTCCTTTCCCCTCCATCAAGGATTCTGATCCATTGGTCTGAGGTGGGGCACAGACAGAGGTATTTGTTTTAAAAAGCTCTTCAGGGATTCTGGTGCACAGCCAGGGAACCACTGATTTGTGTTTTCTTACAGTTTCTAGTGCCTTGCTGCCCCAAGTGGCTCGTGGACCGGCAGCAGCAGCAACACTGGCTAGAAATGCCGGGTCTCAGGCCCCCTCCCCAGGTCAGCGGAATCAGAACATGCATGTGAACAAGAGTCCAAGTGACGGTGTGTTCTTTTAAGATGGAGAAGCACACAGCTCTCGTGTCATGTGTGTGTGTGTGTGTGTGTGTATGTGATGCGTGCGCATGCATCCCTTTGTGCAATCAGTGTGTGCTTAAAAGTGGCGTTTGAGACACACCGCTGTAGCTGGAATCATGTCCTAGACCCAAGGCGGGTGGCTGGGAAAGCGCCGACTGCTGAGGCACATATGTTGTGAGCTTGTTTATTTTTTTCCTTTTTAAATCTCGGGTTCTCGTAAAGCGAGGTCTCTTTGCAGTTTTCTGTCTGGCTGAGCGCAGAGGGCGGGACTGTGCCAGGAAAAGCAATTTAGGACCTGAGAGGCCACTAGGGGCCTCTTTCCCCATGACCCCAGAGGGTGGACGTCACTGGGGCTCATGGGGCCACCAGGGGTGGGCTGTGGATGGCATTTCTTAATATAGTTAGTCAATAGCTATATTTTCTAAGTGCCACAGAGGACTAAAGGAATGTCGCTTAATCTTTGGCATGGAGGGAACTGATGGCTTTGAGAGGGACATTTCCCAGGCCTTAGAAGGCAAGCAGATGTCATAGAAGGGAGCTATCATGGAGACAAACACCCATGCACAGGCCTGGTCACTGCTTCTTAACCACCTTGGCTTTGGGCATGAATATCATGGTGTGAGCAGAGAGCTGGCATTGCCCAAGGAGACTCTTGCCTTGTAATCCTTGGAACTTGGCCTTGCTCAGGCCACAGGCAGAGCTGAATGCTGCTGGCTTCCTCCCTCTGCCTCGGTTTATTGGCCTGTACAAAGGACATTTTGCTGCATTGCAAAACTCGATTGCACCACCTTGCCTCTCTGAGAGTTTCCTTCCTTCTTTCCCCGGGAGGTCTTGAGAACAGGGTTCCTGTCCTAGGCCTCTCTGCCTCCTCCCCCGGTAACGGGGAGTGGTGGGAAAAGACCAGCAGGAGGCAGCAGGTCCCACTCTGCCATCACCGTGTGACCTTCAGCTGGTCACTTCGCCCATCAGGGTCCCCATTCAGTTTTACGGGGGAGAACATGCCCTTCTTTGCAGATGGCTGTAGAAGTTCCTAAAGAAATGTATTCAGAGTTCTTTGAAAACTAGGTTTATGGTCTCAGTAGCTGTGTGTACTCTAAATGAACATCTCTTGAATTGAATCATCTCTCTCCCATTAGATCTGTGATGTCAGTTTAAAATCTCTCCCATTCCACTTTTTTTCTGGGAGTAACTGCTCACTTTAGAGTCTGATCAGTTCTGTAGTCTTCAAGGGAATCATTAATTCAGGCAAGATTATTGGTGTTAAAACTGCTGGGAGGTCTATCAGCAAGGGAACAGACAGCAAACTTGTGGCATATTCATCCAATGAAATAAGACAACAACAACACAGTAAGTGTGCATCTCAAATAATGTTGAGCAAAAGAGTTCATATTACAAAATTCTACTTATATGAGGTTTAGAAGCAGGCAAAACCCATCTGTGAAGAAAGTCAGACTAGAGGTTTCCTTTGTGTGGGGGCTATTATCTGGGAGGGGGCATGAGAGGGAGCCAGCTGGGGAGCTGGGAACATTCTCTGTCTTGACTTGGGCTGTGGTTATGTGGGTGGATGCGTATGTCAAAATCTTAGCGCAGCAGGACCTTATGCATTTTCCGGTATACATACCGCCACCTATAATGTATCTCAGCCAAAAGCTTTTAACTTGAATCTAATCAAGACTTTAGTTCTAACATCTGGTTTCCAGGAACTGTAGGGATAGACGAACAAGCTAAAACGGCATTACAAGAAAGCAACTGGACAAATCCAGAAGGTCGGCCCTTCTGCAGGACAATCAAAGCAGTGTCTTTCATGAGGGAAACTGGTCGAGGTCGGAAGAGCTCAGGAGACATCACAACCAAAGGCAACACAAGGCTTTGAACTGGATCCTGGTTTGGACAAACCAGTTCTAAAGGACACTTTCAGAGGCACTTCAGGATATTTAAATATAGGTGGAATTTTGATGACAGTAAGGAATTGTTTTTCATGGTTTTGTTTTGTTTTGTTGTTTTTCATGTTTTAAAGTACATTGGGGGAGGGTATAGCTCAAGTGGTAGGGCACGTGCTTAGCATGCACAAGGTCCTGGGTTCAATCCCCAGTACCTCCATCAAAAAACAACCTCACCCCCCAAAGAAAATGAGGGGAAAAAAAGGGAAGATGATGCTAATCCGGTTCTATTGGAAAATATTATTTTAAAAAAAGATGCATACTGGAAAAAAATTCTGTTTCATTTTCAGCTTAGTGAGGACAAGCCAACCCACAGGGCTGCCTTGGAAGTTTCCCTTTCTGCAAATGATCCTTTCAACAGGAAGTGGATACTTACTGGACTTCTGTTACATGCCAGCACTTTATATATTTTTCTCATTCCATAATAGCCATGTGTTTTTCCTTTTTAGAACTATTTTTAATTGAAAAAGTAAAACATATTTGATGAAAAATATTTTAATCACCTGACAAATATGCAATGAAATATGACTCCTCTCACTGCAGGGATCTCCTTTTCCCAGTCCCTCTCCCGAAAGGCAGTCACTATTAATGGTTTCTTGCGTATGTTTTCAGAAACGAGACAGTCTCTGTCTACACAAGCATATATATGGATATGTGGTCCCCTACGTCTTTTACTCAGTGGCAGCCTATCATCCACACTGCGTTACACCTGGCCGTTTTGACTTAACATATCCGAGAGACTCTTCCATATTTGCTCTTATGAAGGCTACTGATGGTCTCCCCGTTGTCAGATCCAAGGCCACCTGTCAGTCTTCCCCTCGCTCCACCAGCTGACCACTCCTTCCCCGAGGCACGCATCCCACGTGGTTTCCAGGGTAGTCCTCTCCTGGGTTTCTCCCATCTCTTCAGCTCTTCTGCTGGCTCATCCACTCCTCCCTGACCTCTGAACATTGTCATGCCCCTGGCCCCATCCTTGAACTTTTCTCTGCCTACACTTACACCCTCGGTGATCTCATCCCTGCTTTATACCCCCTCTGTACTGACAACTCCCGATTTTATATCTCTAGCCTGAGCCATGCCCTTGAACTCCAGATTCTTTTATCAAATTGCCTACATGACATCTCCAGCAGATGTTCAGCAAGTGTCTCAAGCCGAAACTGTCCAAAACAGAACTCCTGACTTAAGCACCTAATCCTTCACCTCCTGCTGTCTTCCCATTTTAATTGTTGACAACTCTATTTTCCCAGTTGCTCAGGCCCCAAACCTCAGATACCATGACGTCTCTCTTGCTCTCAAACCCCATATCCCACTCACCAGCAAATCCCATTGACTCTTTCTTCAAACGATACCCAGAATCTGACTGACTCTCACCACATTCACTGCTACCTGGGTCTGGGTTACCATCATTTTTAACCTAGATTATTGCAACAGAATCCTAGCTGGTCTCTCTCCTCCATCCTTGCTCCCCTACCCAGTCTCTCCTCCACAGAGTAGCAGAGTGGCCCTGGTTAAACAAGACGTGGTCCTGTATTCCTCCAAGAAATCCTGTCTCGCTGGGAGTCAAAGGCAATGTCCTTGCAGTGGCCCATGAGCCTGGCGTGATCTCATCGCGGACTCACCTCCTATTCCTCCTCCTTTGCTCATTCTGTTCCAGTCCATCTAACCTTCTGTCTCTTGTCAACACCGAGGCTATCTAGGAGCATCTGCTGTGCCTCTGTCTGAGAGCTCTTACCGCAGATGTCTGCATGACTTGCCTTGCTCAGCTTTGTTACATTTTTGCTAAGTGTCACCTCCCAGTGGGATTTACCCTGACTCCTTGATTAAGGTGGCCACTCACCATTTCCCACCTCTCTTGTATGCTTTATTATTATTCTTGTAGCATGTATCATTACTAATATACTTGGCCAATTATTTACTTATTTTGTGTATCCTTTGTCCACCCCATGGGAATATAAGATCCACAAGAGAGGCGGGGGCGGGGCATCTACCTCCTGATTTTGCACTGTTTTCATCATTGCAGTATCGCCAGTGCCTACAATAGTGCCTGACACATAGTCAATGCTTAGTAAATATTTACTGAATGAATGAATGAACAGATATTATCCTCTTTGCTTGTTTGACTGGCTGTCGGGGCCACTGTATGGATGGTGGAATAACAGCACAGTGGCGGCTAACACTCACAAGGCATGTCTGCTACGGTTCTTTATGAATTTTGACTCACCTAAACTTCTCAACGACCTTATGAGCTAGGTTTGATAATTACCCCCATTTAATCGATTATAAAACTGAAGTTTAGACAGATTTATTTACTTGCCCACAGTCACACAGATAATAAATGGTCATGCCAGTCTGGCTGTCTGAAACTAGCACATCTAACTTCTGTGCCAGACTATTGCCAAATGGGTTTATTTAACCAGTCTCCTACCAATGGACACCACCTTATGGTTGTCAGATGAGGCAAGCAAGGCTCAGAGAGGTTAAGAAGCTTGTACAAGGTCACACAGCTAGAATTCAAGTCCATCAGCTGAGCCCTAGGTCTGAATTCTCAGTCACTACATTGTCTCACCTCCCAAAGCCTCCTTTTCCTCCAGGAGGATTGGGATTAGGAGGGCTTCCCCGGTGGCCAACTTCTGCTTCTTGGCAGTGCCCTTCCTCCCCAAGGCCCTCTCTACAGCAGTTCCTCTCCCAGCTCTGGAATCTTCTCCCAGATGGCCCCAGGCCAGGGACACACATTAGCCCATTTAATCCCTTAGTGGTCCATCTGTCTCCCCGAGGAAATGTCTCCAGCTCCTGTTCTGGAGTTTCCCAACTTTGTCCCTCCCACCTCAGAGAGGTGAGGGACCACCTTGGGGGACTTACCTGACATTAATTTGTTCAGTCACTTAAAATATTTTTTTTTATTTAGGGGAGGAGGTAGTTAGGTTTAATTGTTTTTTCAATGGAGGTACTTACTAGGGACTGAACCCAGGGCCTTGAGCATGCTAGGCATGCATCTATCACTAAGCTATACCCTCCCCCTATTCAGTCACTTCCATTGAGCACTTCTGCCTGGAAGGTGCTGTGAGAGGCAGTCTGACTTCCTCTAGGATCCAGACAGCACCCAGACTATGACATCGGTCAGCATTATCTGCATGGGAGCAGAGAGAAGCGCAGTCCCTGCCCTCAAGGGGCTTACAGTCTAGTGGGACAACCATTTGTCCAGTATTCCACCTAAAAGGGCAAGTGGGAGTGCCATTGTCATTGGTGGTGCAGAGAGGCCAGGAGGGAACACCTAGGCTGAGAGCTGGTGGATGAGTTATGAGCAAAGAGAGGGAAGAATATTCCAGAAAAAAGGACCGCACGTCTAAGGGCTCTAGGGACAGCAGGGACCGTGAGAGGCCAGGACGGCGGGGACCGGGTGAGGGGAACATGACAGGGGTGCGGGTGGGGGGCCTTGTCCTTGGCAGGGAGTTTGGACTTGTCCCAAGCACAGGAGGAAGCCGTTTCAGCCAGGTGGGGTGAGGGGAGGGTAACGGTGCAGCCTGATTGGCCTGGTCACATCTGATTTGCATTCTGAAGATTGTTCTGGCTGAAGGGTAGAGACAGACTAGCTGAGCTAGAGGGAACAAACAAGTGGGGAAGGGTTGATGGAATTGTGGTGCTGAAAGGGGGAGGAATCTGAGAGGCATTTGGCCCAAGGTCAGCCTTGGGCCCCTCTCTTGGGCCAGCCCATATTCAAAGTCTGATTGATTGAAGGTGGGGGTGTGGCAGGCAGAAAGGCCTACTCCCTCGCTCAAGGTAGGGCAGCTCTGAAGAATGGTTCTAGCCCTGGGGATGACCAAGATCTTAAAACAGAAGTTAAAAACGTACAATTTCTCATTCTCAAGGGAGAGGGGGCGTGAAGCCAGGGCTGCCCAGGGTTCCAGAGAAGTGTGGGTGGGTCCCTGGCCCTACCAGTGTTTGAGAGGATCCTGACTGGCCCTGGGCAGGGGTCACAGCCCTCAGGACCTGCTCCTCTCCTCTCACATCCCTCCCCCCTCCAGAAGGAGGGTGGGCCATGGGGAGGCCTCTTGACCCTGGGATGCTGGTCCTAGCTTCCCCTCTTACCTGCTCTGTGACCTTGGGCAAATCCCTTTCCCTCTCTGGGTCCATTTCTCCATTGGTAAGACAGGAAGTTGGAGTAATCAGTGACTTTTTTTCCCCCAAATTTTTATTTATTTATTTATTTTGAGGGGGGAGGTAAATAGGTTCATTTATTTCTTTGTTTTTAGGGAAGGTACTGGGGATTGAACACAGGACATTGTGCACACTAAGCATGTGCTCTACCATTGAGCTCTACCCTCACCCTAGTGACTCAGTTTGGGAGATCAGGAGACTGAGTTTGTTGAAAGTTGTGATCATTATGCATATAATTTCTGGCAGATGCAGGGGTTCCTGAAGCCCTGGTGGGGAGGGAACTTAACTGGGCTGCCTCAAATTAAGAATCCTTGTATGGAAGTAACCTAAGAATCTTTCTACAGATGAACAGATAAAAATGTGGTAACACACACACAGGACTATCATTCCAGCCATAATGAATCTTACCATTTGTGACCACACGGATGGACCTAGAGGTTATTATGCTAAATAAAGTAAGTCAGACAAAGAAAGGCAAACACCATATGATTTTACTTATATGTTGAATCTAAAAAAGAAAACAAATGAACAAACATAATAAAATACAGATTTAGAGATACAGAGAGATACAGAGAACAAACTTCTGGTTACCAGAGGTGGGGGGGGGAGGGGGAATGGGCAAAATAGGTGAGGGAGATTAAGAGGGACAAACTTCTAGGTATAAAATAAATAAGTAACAGGGTTATAATGAACAGCATGGGAACTATAGTCAATAATATTGTAATAACTTTGTATGGTGACAGATGGTAACCAGACTTATTGCGGTGATCATTTCATAATGCACTGAATCATTATGTTATACACCTGAAGCTAATGTAATATTGTAAGTCAATTATACTTCAATTAAAAAAAAGAACCCTTGGATGAGACAGTAACAAGCCCCATTTCTAATGGCCTGCTGAGGACTCAGTCTAATATCCTGTCCTCGTCCTCTCCACAATCCTTTAAGGCAAGCATTACTTTCTCCACCTGGAGCTCAGAGGCAGAACTTAAGTGACTTGTCCAAGCTGGGAGGAACTGAACTAGGACCCCAGGGCCAGGTTTTTCCGGAAGCAAAGACTGTTCTTCCATAACAATGAGAGACATCTCATCTCTTCTTCTGTCCCCACTGGGCACCACAAACCCCCATAACACCATACATTTTAGACCTCATAGCCTCTGCTCTTTTGCAGTTTTAAGTGCTCCCATGAGGGAGGGCTTACTTCCTAAGGTAAGATGGAGGACCCAAGGCCCAGAAGAAGGATGGGGGAAATCGGAATTAGGGGAAGACACAGGCCCCTAGGGCTGGGCCTTAAAGGATGAGCTCAAGTTTGGTCCAGGAAAGTCTGTCATCCCTAACGACTTGGATCTTTGATTTTCCCCTGCTTCTATTCAAGCTATTCCCCCTTCTCAGGCCCGTCAAAATCCTCCTTCTGTTTCAAGGCCAGCTTAAATGTCTTACCTGAAAATCTGAGACCCTCTCCCACTCCCCATTCATTTTTCCTGCCTGCGCCTGGGGAGAGATGCCCTCTTCTCCCAAACTCGGAGCTCTTTGAAGTCAGGATGCTTCCCTACCGCCCCACAGGGCTTTGCCAGACAGGGCGGGGTTAGTGAATCAAGGGTGGTGGGACTGCGGCCGCCCTGCACCCTGGAAGGAAAAGTGTATTCTGAGAGTGTCCCACCCTGATCCTTGCTGCTTCTAGAATCTCCCCTCCCCTCTCCATTTTTGGGGTCCCAGAGTGTGATTGGTGGTCAACTTCCTAAGCCTGAGGAGGCCCCTGAGTGTCACCCCCCCCACCAGGGGGCCACATCCCGGTCCTGGGTCTGTCTCCTCCAGAGAAGACAGATGATCTTATTAAGTGCCTTTATCTGTCGCTACCCCCCACTCCCCCATCTGCTGCAGTTGGGGCTGAATACTGCTGGGGGTGCAGAAACGCTTTTGATGAATGAAACTCAGTGGCTCGATCACTCCCAACGGACAGGCAGAAAATGCCTACACAACTCCTCTAGCTCCTTTAAAAAGTAAAAGTAATTGGCAAAGGCCGCCTTAAATCCAGTCCTGCGCCCTCGGTCCCCAAGCTAAACAGTCTGAGCCTCAACACAAACAGGCACCGAAGAACGAGGCGGGGGAAGGCGCGGCGCCTTTAAGACGCGGAGGGCAGCACTGCCCCCTGGCGGCCGGCGCGGCCGCGCTTCCTCCGCCCCGGCGGGGTCCAGCGGGCCGGCCGGCCGGGGTCAGCGCGGTGGCGGTGGCGGGGCCGGGCTCGGCGAGAGCGCGGGCTGCGCGCGAGGGCGAAGACAGGGACTAGGAGGAAGTGGCGGCGGCGGCGGCGGGTGAGGACGGCGGTGCGGGGCGGGGCGGGGGGCGCGGGCGGCCGCGTGCTCCCCGCTGGGGTCCGAGATCGCGGGGAAGGGCACGCGCCCGGCTCAGGTCGGCCGAACGCACTGCCCGGGGCTCAGTGCGGGGACCGCGAGCGAGAGCGGGTGTGAGGGCGGGGAGGAGGGACTTGGGGGCGGCGCGCAGCCGGAGCGCGGGGGCTGATCCTCCGTGGTCGCCGCTGGAGGGCGTGTGGCTCGGTCCAGAGCTCCGGGAGGGCGGCGGGCCGGGCGGCGCCGGCGGGGGAGGGCCTCCCTCTTCTCCTCCCGGGCCCGGCCCGGCGCTCGCGAACTTGCGCGGCTGGAGCCCCGCGGGCGGCGTGGGCGTGGGCGGCGGCGGCGCGGGCGGCCCCGGCGCGGCTGCAGCCAGTGGAATGCCGCGCTGAGCGCCGCTCCCTCCGCCTGGGCGCCCGCCCCGCCCCGGCCCGCCCCTCCCTCCAGGACTGCGCGCCCGGAGCCCCGTTCCGCGTCCCCGCCGCCGGGAGGAGGTTCCCGCACGCTCACGGCGCGCGCCGTGCCGCCAGACTCGGCCTGTGGGCGATTTCCTCCGGACCCGAGCTCCCCGCCCGAAGAGGAAGATGCAGACCTTTCTGAAAGGGAAGAGAGTTGGCTACTGGCTGAGCGAGAAGAAAATCAAGAAGCTGAATTTCCAGGCCTTCGCCGAGCTGTGCAGGTAAGGAGGGACGTGGTTCCGGCGCCCGGGGACCCCCCGGCTTGAGCCCGATTTTGCCTTAGCGGCTGTTTGGGGGAGGTTGGAGCAAAACGGGAAGGAGCGGTGTTCAGGGACACTGAGTCCGAGTAGCCAGGTGGCTGTGGTGGCCCCCGGCTGTGTTAGAGGGAAGCAGTTGCCAGTATGTGCGGTGTGGCACGGACCAGGGCTCTCAGGTGCACTGGAACCCCAGGTGGGGAGACCCCTGGCTGCCCAGGGCGCAGTGGGAACGCTGCTAAAGGTGACAGAGGGACCTGGGAAATCGAGGGCTCCAAGCTGTCCGCCTGTGGCTGGTGGTTACTTTTGGAGTGTTTGTCTTCCTTGGTCCCCTTCCCTTCGTGGGGAAGAGCACCAGTGTTTGTACATTTGCGGACCACCTACTGTGTGGCCCCGCCTGTGCAGCTCTCTTTGCAAGAAGCTATCATGCATGCCACGGGGTTAAGCCTCTTTGAAGCGAGTAGCAATACTTGGCATGTATGTGATTTGCTGTCTCATTAGAGCCTCGCACCAGCCTTGAGAATTGTCTGGGTTGGTGATTCCGGACCACGTGTCTGAGAAGGGGATCCATCCGCAGAGAGGTGGGGTACCTTGTCTGGGGTCACACAGCTAGGGAGTGGCTGGTGCAGAGGAGGTGCTGGGTAACTGCTTGTGGTGTAGCATGGCCTTCCTCCCTCTGCTCCCCGCCCCCCCACCATGCTGGTCCTCAGTGTTTTAATAAGATCACATTCTTAGTCCATTACAGATGCCTCTGGTCTTGGGTCAGGTATGCCTCTCCTTGCTCCACCATAGTGGCTTTACCTCTGAGAAGCTGTTAGTTAAATCCTGTTCTCAATGAAAGCCTGAGAGAATCAGGCTCCCCAAGCCTTTTGCAAACTCTAGATGGAAAACCTTTTGTTATACAGTGTCTCCACTTGGTAGATTTAATTTTCGAAAATGGGCCCCACTTGCGTGTTTGTCCCTTTTGGGTCACCAAACATAATGAAGAATTGAACAATTGGGTTTCCTTATCTCCGTGCAGGGAGCAAGTGGCCAGTCTGAGCTGGCGTGCACCAGCCGGCCTGGCAGCACCTCTGTGGCCCTCATGCCTGTCCCCAGGGCTTGCTGCTCCTTTGGCTTATTTCAGCCCCACAGGCATTCTTCTCCCTACAGCCAGAGGGGCGGGCGCACCTTGTGTAAAACAGCTCCTGGTTCTGCATCCCTTGGTTTGGGGATGGAGTTGGCTGCCTTCTCTCAGGCTGGCTTCCCCGGAAGAAAGCAAGCTTTTCATGGTCAGTAGGGCATGCCAAGTGGCCAGGGAATTCACAAGGAAACCAGGAGGAACTTGCAGCCAGAGCTTTGAAAGTGGGTCTGAGGACATTTAGAACGTTAGAAAAGGGCATGTGAATGTTGTACCACAGATACACACACTTGGGGAGAATGTGCCCTAGACGCTGAAGAAATGTGGAGAAGCCCCTTTGACATGTTCTTGAAATCTGGTGCTGGTGTTAGGTGCCCAAGGTACCCCTGCAGCCATCTAGGACTTGGGAAATCCCCACTGATACCTTGCACCCTTTTTCCTGAGGTCCGTCTGTATTTGTGTCATCCTGTGTCTGCAGCTAAAGCATGAGGCTTGTCATCTGGTTGGTATGTTTTGCTTGATAATTAGGAGGCTCTTGCAAAGCAGTTCTAGCCGAGACTCGTGGCTGAGTCCTCAGGCTGGACTTGCAGGTTGTCTTTCCCTCTCTGTGGACCCTCCTACCTTTAAATAGAGGGGTTCAGGGCAAGTTATGATGTCAGCCATTCCGGGGGAAATCCAGCACAGCGCTGTGTCAATGACTCTGAAGGGGTTGTTGATTCAAAGTCTAGTTGCCTTCTGGCCAAAATATTGGCTTCAAAGAAAAGAATAAAAACATCTGGGTCACTCTACAACCTCAGGAAGCCCATTTTTTGTTTTCATTAGGGGAGCTTTAGATACTTTGTCACTTAAGCTTAAGAAGGAATACACCAAGAATTTTTTTCTTCTCTCCTTTATTGCTTCCAGGGCAGCGCCCCCTGGTGGCGGCATTTTTGTACTGGCTGCAAAATAACTCCCATCCTTGAGAGGGCGGCCAGACCCTTCTGCTCTTGTGTTTGGTGTGAGTGCTGATGCGATTCCAGTGGCTGAGAGGGGATGTAGATGGACACTGTCGTGTTTTTGATTTTCACAATTTGGGGGTGCCACTGCTCCCATTTGGATGGATGATGAATTGTCTGTGACTTCCATAATGAAAAAGTCCAGAGATGTTTGAAAATGGCTCGAGGCTCTGCTCTGAATGTTTGGGGCAGTGTCAGCGGCAGAGAGGATGACCTGAATGGACCGGGATGAGCTGTTTAGTTGAATGTCAGTCAGGCCTTGTAAAAATCTTAGAGCAGGAAGGGATGTGGGAGATCGAGATGATCTAGCCTCTTCATTTTACAGATGCAGAAACAGGCATTGGGGGGGGGGCAGCCTCCATACTTGTGTTGCTTGTGTTCAGCTTCTGGAATGAGTCCAACCTGGGCATCTTGAGACCCACCTGGAAAACAAACCCTTTCTCCCAGGACACTTCCGATAGTTAGGTGGACCCCCTTGTCATCCTCACTGGGGTCCAGCTGCTGCCATTTTGCCTGTGAGACACTTAACTTGCGAGGCTGAATCGTGCCCTCCACAAGTGTAACGTCTGTTCTCCAGGGAGCATCGCGTGCTGTGGGCACCAGTGAGCCGTCGGAGCAGGTCCTGCTGGGGTACCTTCGCAGGCTTGAGGGCCAGGCCTTCAAACCCCAAAGCTCCTTGATGGGATGGGCCCTCTGGCTCAACAACAGATAGGCCTTGACTCAGCTTGTGTTTTCCTGGTACTGTCTGTTCCTGTCACTCTCCTCTGTTAGTTGGAAATGTTGGGTGATTTTTTAATTTTTTATTTTTTTAGTTCTGCACAGTGCCCCCTGTGGAAATGCTGGCTGACCCTGGTTCCCTTTGTCCATGTTTTCTGTGTCCATCCTCCACGTCCTCGCCTCCCAACTCTCTTTCCTGCGGCTGAACCTGTGTGGCAGGAGGTGGTGAGAAGGCGCACGACGTCCGAGAGCATTTGGGTGTAACACATGGGTGAACCCTGTCTGCCCTTACTGTCATGTTAGCTGGTTTTTTAATGCTGGCCTACTGGGTTCCTCATCTTACATCATCCTCCCAGCAGCCCAGGGATGGCAGGACGGGGAAACTGAGGCTCAGGGAGTTTGAGGGACTTGCTCTCAGAGTGGGGGGCTTCCCTGAGCCCAGCCTGAAGCCTCTACACCTGAGGATGTGGCTGTCTTGTTTATTAATAAGTCCTTTACTTAGGTTAGACTGGGGCTCTTGGAGGCTCCAGGAATAGAAGTCAGCCAGCGGGCCCACCTAAGCCTGCAGAAGACGGGCTTATAGGGCAACCTCAGACCATGTTATCATTGCAGACTTTCCCACCAGGGACCCTCTGTACGGTTCCTCCAGAAGGAACTAGGCCTCCAGTCCACTAAGGCTCCTGTTGACCGAATGCCTTCTGGAGTCTGGGCCTGTTCAGGGGTGGGTTGGTGTCCAGCAGGGAGGAGCCAGGGCCCTCAGAGAGCTGAGAATTTGGTGTTAACAGTAACCTGGCCTGTAGGGTGCCACCAGGCCGCCTCTTCCCCTCTGGGCCCCTTAGGGCCTACATACCTTTCTTTAAAAGAAGGAATCTGGAGAGTCCATTTTTTTCTGGGATGGTTTAGCATAATTCTGTGCTGGGATTCTTTTGGGAGATTCTAGATGGGGAGGAAGGAGGATCTTTCCCAGGGTGAGGTGATGCTGGTCTGTGGGTGGGTATTTTTCAGTTTGTTTTAATGTCTGGGTCTGGCACCATTTTGGGGGTGTGGGGGTGGGAGGAAACACTGAGTTAGGTTTCCTTTGCAGCTGTGCACGGAGGCTATCCATAGCCAGCCTTGCAAATAAACACTTTCCACCAGCCTCCGAGGGAGTAAACTGGACTTCCCTCTGGAGAAGACGTCCATCTGGGCACTACTGTGCGTTGATGAGCATGCCTGGGTCCCAGGCCTGGCTCCACAGCAGGCTATCCGTGTGACCCTGGGCGCATGCCTCCTTGTCCTCATCTGTAAAGCAAGGATAATGACAGTATTAGCTCAGGGTTTATGCACATTAAAGACGTCAATGCACAGAACACATGCCTGGAACTCTCTAAATGGTGGTTACTGCTGTTACATTTTGGTTGCTGTCCTTGGGGAGTGGTTGAGTGGGCTTCTGCTCACGGATGCCTGGGTGTGAGATGTGTGCAGCTGGTAGGCACGGCTAAGGAGGGGTCTCCCCTGCCGGGCACCCTCCCAGCATCTCCCTTAACACCCGGCCTATGGGGGATCTTACAGCCCCCAGGGAGGCAGGGCTGCTATCTTCACCTGCTTTACGGATGGGGAGCCCGAGAAGATATGTTAATGCAAGGTGATACTTTCTTTTCTTTCTTTCTTTCTTTTTTTTTTTTTTGAGTTTGGAGATTCAAGAAGAGTTTATGCTGGGTTTCTGGAAAATGCCAAGAGTCTCCGTGAGCAATCATGATACTATTATTAGCTAACATTTATTGTTTTCTCTGTCTTTTAGAATATTAAATACATGCATATGTTAAAGTAAAACCCAGAGGACTCAAAGTACACAATGAAAAGGACTCAAAGTACACAATGAAAAATCAGTCCATTTCCTCCTTATTCTCAAGTTCCGGTTACTCAGGGACACGTGCTGTTGGCAGTCTCTCTCTCGAGATGTTTTGTGCAAAACACAGGGCACACACGTGTGCTGGTGTCTTCCATAGATACCGTTCTGCCCTCGGCTCCTTTCACAAATACCGTATCGTAGGGAAATTGCTCATCCCTGCTTCATTTGGAGACAGTTCTGTATTAGTTGTTAGGTTTCTTTAACAGCTGTGGGGCCCAGGTCTTAAAAGCGATGGACCGGGTTTCTTGCCCTGTGATTGGCTTCTGCTGGGGTAGACGGTGGGGCAGTGAGTGCTCTGTCCCATCGCCTGAGAGCTCGTTGCTAGGTGAGTTCGTCCTAGGTCAAAAGGCACAGGCATTTTACTTTTTCACGGCAGATCTGAAATGACTCACAAGGACAGGGCACTGCTTACCGATGACAGCGAATGGGAGGGCCACCCACACCCACCCCAGTGCCGCGCGTAGACGGACATTTTTGATCTTGGCCAACACAGGGGGTGAGAATCCATACGTTGGGCTTGCATTTCTCTTATGTCAGTGAGATTGAGTTCATGTTGTTGGGAGCTGACTGGGCGTTGGGCAGGGATGGGGCAGAGCTGGGCCCACCTGCATGTCGGGCTGAGGCCTTCCTTCATTCCTAACCCCTGGGCTGTCCTGCCTCCGCTGGTGATTTCGGCCACATGGTTTCGCAGGCTTGGGACATTCAGTCAGTGCTTAGCGAAGTGCCACGTGAGTGCGGCTCTTGAGCAGTTGATCATAAATAGGGTTTCTGTTCCTATTCGTGCTTTGAGTTCAACTGGTAAGCTAGCTTTTTGAGGGAATGTTCTGGTACCTCCTTTTTAAAAAGTAAGATTCATTTGGAAAGGAAACTGTCATCCAGGAGCTGTGCACCTACTCCTTCCCTGGCAGTCACGGCCTTAGACACCTTCTGTCTTTGTGCATGAATCCGGCCGCCCCAGCCTTTCCCCCTCCGCCTGCCCTCGGCCTGGGTGTGTGGCCTTGCTTTGGGGAGAGTGTCGGCTCCCAAGGGACACCAGGGCAGGGTGGGGTGGCTTGTGGATACCTAGTAAGGATGTGAAGGGAATTCAGCACCCAGATGAGTTTAAAATGCTGCAAGGTGGAACTAGAGCCAGGAAGCCTGCAGACAGGGAGAGTCTTGGCAGGGGTGGCTGCAGCCACTTCAGCACCATGTGGTCAGAGAATGCCTCTCTGAAGAGGTGACATTTAATGAGAGGTGAGTGCCCCTTCCTCTAGAAGCTAAAGAGCTACAAGGTGAGTGGGGTCTGCTGCCTGGAGGCCACACGCCCTGACCTGCCTCTGCCTCTGCCGTGGCCCTGGGTTCCCCGAGGTTGGAGGGCAGTCGTCTAGGGAAGAGCAGGCTGGTTTCCGCCTCAGATAGGTGGTGGTCTGGTTGTCAGAGGAGACAGCAGGGTATCCTTTGGTAGCCTTGCTCTCTGACAGTGTGAAAAAGAACCAGGTGGGTGGCCCTGGGACCTTCTACCTGAGGCTGCAACTGTGCTCTGGGGCCCTGACAAGGGAACAGGTGCTCCCCTCTAGCCTGGTTCAGCCTACCCTTTGTGTTCAGGAATGAGCAGTTCTGGGCCTTGGGGGACTGGGGTAGGGGATGGGTGGGGGACCCTATGGTCCTGGTAGGCCCTAGGCCAGCTGACCATTCACAAAGCTCAAGTTAGGCCTCAGGTTCCCAGAGTCGGGGGGGGGGGGCATTGGAGGATGCTTTGGTCATTTACCTTCCTCCAGGTCATTGTTGGCTGAACTTGTTCAACCAAAGAAGCACCTGGGGCACCAGTGAAAAGTACATCCTTGATCGCTCTCCCTCCCCCATAAAATTCTCCAGAAAAGGGGCCTGAACCCTCTTCTTAACAAGTGCCCTGATGATTTTTCTGAGAAACTGACACTGTCATTTCCCAAAGAGTGTTACTAAGCCTCTCCTCAAAACCATCAGGCACATTTGGCACTGAGGTAAAACAGGCTAGAGCAGTCTCTTTGCTGGGGGGCTTCTCTGGTGTCTGAGATGTAAAGGTTCCCAGGCTGGTTGGTCCCGGAGCCCCTGTGTGGGACTCACGTTCCCGGGGTCATGCCTGGGAAACTCCAGTGTGGTTCCCGCCGTCACTGCCTCAGTTGGGCCTCATCACGGTGGGGGTGGGCAGGGGCACCAGGTTGCCCGCCTGCTGGTTGCTACCTTTTGGGCAGCCTTTAAAAATGTCTTGCCTCTGGCTGCTGGTTTGCATTGGAGTTACTTAGCGGTGG
Source organism: Camelus ferus (assembly GCF_009834535.1). Classification (NCBI taxonomy): domain Eukaryota; kingdom Metazoa; phylum Chordata; class Mammalia; order Artiodactyla; family Camelidae; genus Camelus; species Camelus ferus. The sequence continues at coordinate 83,905,901 of NC_045701.1, read as the reverse complement.
ATCCTGAGCCTGGGCAGGAGCATGCTGATTACCAGGCCTGGACCGGGGGCAGCGGTGGCAGCAACAGCACACAGTGCCTGCCTGCCATTTACTCTGCAGACCCACCGGCTCCTCATCAGCCGTCTGCCTGCTCAGGTCTTGGAGCCTGAGCCGTGAAACCAGGACTGGGGGCTTGTCCAGATGACCCTCCGTTCTTCAGAAGGCCTGTGTTGCAGTTTACCTCAGCTCCCTCCAGATGGCTTGAGCCAGATTTCAGAGCATAGGGAGAACCTCCCATGGCCTGGACACTATTGCAGATTGGAAATCAACCCTCCGAGATGGGTGGCTTGTCTCCACTTGCTGGATGAGAACACCAGGGCTCAGGGAGAGGGGGGGTGACTTGCCTGTTCACACAGCTGTGAGTGGCAGAGCTGGGATTCACCCCTGGGGCTCACTGACTGCTGAACCCATGTTGTTTCCACCCTGCTAGGTGGTCTTCATCTCCATCTTGAGTGTAGCGTCCAGGGGCCATTGGCCTGATACCCAGTTATAGAAGAAAATCAAGGTGTTCTTTTCTGTTTTTGTTTTTTAGTTAATGGAGGCACTGGGGATTGAACCCAGGACCTTGTGCAGGTTAAGCATATGCTTTACCACTGAGCTATACCTGCCCCTCCAAGGCATTCTTTTCAGAGCATCCTCTGTGTGCAGTTGGTGGGCCCAGAGAGGTGGTGGGTGGTGAGATGGCAGTAAACTCGGAGCACAAGGCTTGCCTGATTGGCTGTAGACGACTGGGCAAGCCATTCCGCATCTCTGAGCCTCTGCTCCTCCACCTGTAAAGTGGGCACAGTACACCTGCCTCTAGGCCTGCTCAGCATGTGACAGGACTCTGCCTCCCCGCAGGCCACCTCCCAGTGCCCTCTTAACTGACCAGGCCAGGGTCTGAGGCCTTTGACATGTCTCTGGTGGGAGTCTCCAGCCCCCTCCCCTATCCTTTTCTGGTGTGGAGGGTCTCCAGCATCAGTGACCTGGACGTGCCCCCAGCCTCTCAGCTCACTGCTTCCTGGGAGGTTCTGAGGGTGGTAAGTGGGTGCAGAGTAGATGCCCCTGTGTGAGTTTTGCTTTCATTTCTGCCTCACACCTATATCCATTCAACAGGGCTGGGGTGTGGAAACCTTGGGGCCCCTCCGTGGGGTGCTCGTTTTAGTGCGGGTTCCTAGGCCTCCCCTTCCCGGTGGAATGAGTCTGGGGTGGGCCCAGCCATTTTCTTTTTTACAGAGCACCCCATTCATTCCTTCGTGCAATCACATGGTCTGTATTTACTGAGTGCCTGCTGAATGCCAGGCACTCTTGGTTCTGGGGATCCATGCAGTGGTGAGCACCCCAGGGGCAACCTGAGGCTGCTGAAGGTTCCACCTTACAGTGCACTGGGCTGGGTCCCCTGGAGGGGAGGGCGGTAGCAGGGGGTGCAGGTTGTGTGGGGTTCTCTTCTCTTCTTCCAGGGAGGTTGGGGGAACCCTTGGAGAGGAAAGAAGGGGAACATGTTGGCATGTGTAGGGGCATTTGTGAGTGTCCAGGCACCATCAGGCTGGCTCGATTGGCTGTAGATGACTGGGCAAGCCGCTCTGCCTCCCTGGGCCTCTGTAAAGTGGTGCCGTGCACCCACCTCTAGGTCCTCCCAGGATCCTGGGCTTGTGCACGTCTTTCTGGGGAATGTTCAGTGCTGTGGGACTGTTAGCTTCTCTCTGGATGGAGTTTCCGCCTTGCACCCTAGCCCGTGTTACGAAAGCCCAGAAAGAAGATGCAGAGTGAGCCCCAAGTTGTAGAGCCAGGAGGTGGGGCCGCTTGATTTGAACCTGGTCTTGCAGACACTTATTTTCTTTAAGATTTTATTCTAAAAGTCCTAGCATTCATTATGGGAGCCTTGAAGAGAAAAGAAATCCTGACCATTCCGTCAGAGATCTTTTCCGGCCTCCTCGTGGGCACGTTTGGGCAGGGGCTCCAGGGTCCTGTTGGGAAGGAGTTCTGTTTCCTGTGGGATCAGCCTGCAAGCTGATCTTCCCTCCCCCCAACCCCTGGCCCCTTGACCTGGGCGCAGCCACGCTAGAGGTTTGGGTGCTCAGACCCTCACTGCCTGAGCCTCTGGGCCTCACCGAGCCCTCTGTCTGTAAATCGGGCAGTGCCACTAGTAAGGAATGCGCTTTGCTCCTTGGGGAGCTGATGTGGCTGCTCTGGCATGGAGTGGGCAGCGAGGTCCTTTTCATGAGGCTACAGACTTGGTGGCATAATTTCCAGTGTTACAGGAACAGCCAAGCCCCGGGAAGAACAGTAGCTCCTGTTTGTGGGGCTCCCGCTACGGGCCTGACCCTGTGCTTTAAGGCTTCCAGTGCACATGCAGAAACAGGCTCAGGGAGGATAAGTGACCTTCCTGGGGCTTCACAGCTGGGCTCTCCTGGGGGTGAGATTTGAACAGCACTTTCTGTGAATCCAAAGCCCAGACCCTTGACCATCAGTTTTTTTCCTTTGTCAGAATGAAGGCCGAGGACCAGAGGATGGCTTTCCTCTCATGTGAGCCTTCAACAACCCATCTGCAGTGCCCCTTAGTGTTTAATTTTCCTCCTTTTCCTTTTCAATTTCGGTTGGATGCATTGCTTGCCTGGAGTCAGGAAATTCAGGTGCTGGCTCAGTTGATGCCCACTCAGGCTGGGTACCACCGAGTCATCTTTCAGAGCATTGCCGTCCGTCTTATGGGTGCCGAGTTTGGATGCTGAATTTGGGCCGCCCAGTTTGTGAAGTGCTCTGCCCAGCAGCGACACTCAGATTCCCAGGGTCCTGCCATTCCCGCCTCACACACTCCTTCCCTGAAATGCTGTGAGCCTATTATGGATGAGGCCCCATGGCCTACTTTTCTATTTAAATTGCCACGTGTGTCCCTTTCTGGGGGTCACCTTGGTGCTTTTTCTGTGGAGGCTAGAGGGTTTAAGAAGCACCTTGGAAGGCCCCCAGGAGCCTGGGAGGCTCTTAGGAGTATTCTCATTGGAGCTGACTGTCAGCTTCAGAAGAGGGGATGCTTGTGAAAGAGCTTGAAGATCTGGAGCAGGAACTTGGAGGCAGGGGTGCTGAGTTCTGGCTGTGTGACTTTGGGCCAAGCCACTTAACCTCTCTGAGCTTTTAGTTTCTATCCCTGAAATGGAAATTTTAATACCAGCCTGCAGCAGGACAGTTTCGCAGCTTGAGTCCGTAGCACAGAACCTGGCCCTTGGTAGGCAAATGATAACTTTATTGATGTTTGGGGTCAGCCATTAAAGGTTGATGGAGCTGTTTACCAGGAGCTCATGTTTGAGCATCTGTCATATCTGGGAAGAACATGGGCGAGCCGAGGAATGGAGTTGCAGAAGCCTCTTAGGTTGGGCCTGTGTTGGATTCCATGTGATGTCTTGGGGACAGCGTGTGTCTTGGCCAGCGGTGGAATGTGAACGCTGACTCAGCCTCTTACTGGATGGGTGACCCTGGCTGTGTTTTGGCCCCTCTCTGGGCCTTAATTTCCTCCTTGATAAGAGTCAGCCTCGTGCCTGTGCACAGGAGGGGCTCTGCACACAGACTACCTCCTTTCTTGTTTGGGCCAAAGACCACCTCTGATGGAAGCAGAGGAGGGCTACCCTTCGCTCCCCTAACTTGTAGTCATGCTATCTGTGTTGGCAGGTGGTGGAGAGTAAACCTCCCTCCTGGTGAGCTGCAGAGCTCCACTGTAGAGGAGTAATTTTCCAAAACCTTTGAGCCAGAAGGGGTCTTTGCAGGTGGGGATTTGCAGCTCAGAGTGCCTGGCCCTGCAGGTTCATGCACACAGTGAGTCAGCCCGATGTGCTGGGCCTCAGCCCCGGAGCCCACAAGTGCTCCTCCTTTGACCTCCAGGGAACCGCAGGTCAAGGGCAAAGCCAGGGTCTGTTCTGTTCTGGGCCATTGTTGGCTAACCCAGCCTCATCCAGGTGAGTTATTTTTGTCCATGGGTGCAGGTGTTTGGTGTCCTCCTGCGCCTATCCTGGTGGTCTTTCCTTTCTTTCCTCCAATCTTGTTGGAAATGCCAAAGGAACAAGCTCTTTGGATTTGGGATGCTCCCCTGGGAAGGGTGGGGGAGTGGGTGGGTGCCCCCTTCCCCATGGTAGCCATCTGGGACATGGACAGGTTGGAGGTGGGGTGGGGGACAGGGACTCTCTTGGGAGTGAGACCTATGGGCAGTGTGCCTGCAAATCTGTCTTCATTGCTGGAGGATACCACGGGACAGCCATGTCCTCCAGGCCTCTCTCTCTCCATCAACCAACAGACGAGGAGAGTTGTTGGGATGAAGTTAATGATCTGAGGAGAAATTTGATTGTATAACTGATTCCTACAAGTTGCAGTAGTGTCTTGGTTTCAATAGAAACCTCGGTGACAACTGGGTTCAGTCATAAAGGGGCTCTTGTAAGTTAATTTCATGGGGAGAGCTGGCTTCAGGTATAGATGGATTCAGGGGTTCTTATGGTATCCTTGGAACCTGGTCTCATGTGGCTTCATTCTCAGGCCCATGTGATACGAGTGAGTCTCACAGCTGACCTTTATTCTGAGCACTGAGTTCCTTGTGTGTTGTCTCATTTGATCTGCATTACAACCCTTGAGGGTCTGGGCTTTTAGTACCCCTGCTTCCTAACAGAAGGAATGGAGGCACAGAGAGGTTAAATAACTAGCCCAGGGTCACACAGCTAATGGGTGGCGGAGCTGGGGTTTTGACCTGGGCAGGTGGCTTCAGGGCCTCTGTCCCCGTCGAACATAGGTCAGCCTGAACCACAGGCCTGTCCCTGAACCAGTTGCTGGGGCCGGGGCCGGGGAGTGCCCCATTCCCTATCACATGGTCTGGGTATGGGCAGGGTGGACCCCACGCAGGAAGTTGGGGACTTCCCTGAAGACAGTGGGGGTGGCTGTTGGGCAACCAGGGGGACGAGGGGGTACTCTCTGGTTCTGGGCTCCAGGGCTGGCTGGGGTGAGATTAGGGCTGCTTTCTGCCAGCCTGAGAGTTTGCACAGGGCCTCCGGGGCCAGGGTGCTGTTCCCAAGTGGGGAGCGGAGAGTATCCCTCCAAGTGAGCCTGAGGCTGGACCCCTGGCTTCCTCTTTTTCCCCAAATAAACCAGAGCCTGTTTTATTCCCATGCCTGTTGGACACAGGCAGATTCTGAGGGCCCTGGGCCCAGCGGTCACGCAGAGGGGCATCCTGGAGGAAGGGTTTATGTACCCCTGCCTTGAGGGATGGGGTTTGGGGCCTTGGGCAAAGGCTGCCTGGAGTCCAGAGTGAAGGCTGCTGTCTTCCCTGCCCTGCAGTGTGGAAACCTGGGGTTTTGACACAGAGTGTTTGGAGTGAAACAGTCTTGTGTTATGTAAATGTGCTATCATCCTATTGGTGTTTGGCCCTGTCTCATGTGCTGGGGCTGGAGGGTGGGGGTTAGGTGTCTTTCCTCTGAGAGCCTGCAGGATTTTGCAGCAGGGAATTATTGAGCTGGGGGGCTCAGTCCTGCAGAGGGGAGCGTTAGTTCAGGACGCTGGGCTCTCCTGTGCTGGCTCTCCCACACCTGAGCAGCCCTGGTGGGAGTAGTTCCACGTGGAAGGGGAAGAGATGACTGGCGAATGGCTGGTGGCCACATACTCAGGCCCTGCACACCTCAGGGCCCCAGTCCTGAGGGCCCCTGGCGAAGGGACTAGGCTGGAGGCTGGGAAAAGGCTCATGGTGGTTGGGCCTGATTAGGGGTGTAGGTCCCTCATGGTTCCCCTCTGGAACCAGTAGGGAAGCAAGGACCCCTGAGAAGCCAGTGGCCGCCCTGCTCAGAGCCTCTTGCCCTGCCTGCTGGGTGCCTCTACTTGGGTGTTCCAGAATTCTCATAGGCCGGTGGTTCTTACTCATGGCATGGCCTTTGGTGGCAGCTAGCTGGAGGTAGTGCTGGTGGGACAGTCACAGAAGGGAGCGCTGCCCAGCCTCTCCCCTTTGCTGTGGCCATCATGGACTGCTGGCCTAGCCTGACTTGTCAGCCCCAGCGTAGCTTCTTGGGGCCTCTTGGGGCTGTTTGATGAGGTGGCGGGAGGGGATCAGGGAGCTCAGATCTCATTCTACTGTTGAGTTTCGTGGCCTTTATCAGAGTCCCGGTTTGAGGGCCCCCAACTCAGAGGCCCTGGGAGCGAATTTGTGACCCGCAGCTTCCGGTTTAGCTAGTGGGGCTGCCGGACCTGAGCTGTCAGCTTATCAGGTCTGTTACTTGATGCTGTGAGGTCATTTCATTTTATCAGCTGATGAAAACAGCACTTGAAAACAGGAACTGAGCTCTAGAAGGTCGGTGACTTGTCTGCATGAAGTTCCATAGTCTCTCTTGGGCAGGTTCACATCTGACTTGTGAACGCCACTGGAAAACCTTTGTCAAAAAGGAATAATGTACGTGATCAGAAATCCAACCATACCAAAGAGCGTTCCGTGAAAAGTGAGTCTCCCTTACACGTCCCCCAGACCCCGGAGGCAGCCACGTTGGCCTGTTCCTTCCTGTTCTCTCAGACACGCGTTGTGTCTGTACAAGCCCCCGTGGACATGCACACACACGTGTGCAGCCCCCCCTTGTTTGCTTCTGCACCAGTGATGGCCCGTTATCCATGCTCCCCTACACTTTTTTTTTTCATTTAATAAAGCTTATGGGTGATTCTTTAGCTGTACTACGAACTGTCATTGTCTAGGAAGTAATTCATGAATGTGGCTTTACTCGTCTGTTCCAGTACAACCTCAGGCTCAAAAAAGACCTCTCGTCAGTCTCTTAGGGCTTCTAGGCTTTCCCCGGGGCTCATGGCTTACCCTTTCCCTTAGTCTGCCTGGGCTCTCATTACAAATAAATACCCCAGACTGGGTGGCTTGAACAACAGGCATTTATTTCTCACGGTTCTCGAGGCTGGAAGTCCAAGATCAAGGTGCCAGCAATTCATTTCCTGGTGACGGGCCACTTACTGGTCCATAGATGGCCACCTTCTCCCTGTGTCCTCACATAGTGGGGAGAGAGTGCTGGTCTTTTTATCTTATAAGGGCACTAATCCCACTGAGGTGGGGGTGTCTCTGCCCTTATGATCTCGTCTAACCCTAATTACCTCCCAAAAACCTCACCTCCAAATACCACTAAACTGGGGTTTAGGACTTCAACATGAATTCTGGGGGGACAAAAACCTCCTGTCAGTAATATCCCTCCTGTCAGGGGTGGTACAGCAGGAGCTCCCATCCCCCTAAGGCTGGGAGGGGCTTCAGGGTGCACAGGTCTCTACCTCCTGTCCTGAGTGCATGTGGCCCTTAGTGTAGGTGCTGCCTGGGGAGGAGGCCCGCAGGTGTGCTGGCCCAAGCCCACCAGCTGGCTTCTGCACCCAGCCCCAGCGCCCAGGCCATGACTGACCTGGGGCAGGTGAGGGGCCTCCCTTTCCTCATCTGTAAAATGGGGGTGTTAACACCCATATGGGCAGTTAGGGGGCTCAGAGGAGATGATGGCTGAATTGGTGGAGGTGGTCTCTTGGTGTATAACAGGGGACCTCATTATAACTTTTCCTCATCCCCAAATGTTTTTTCTGCATGTAGATAAATATTTAGAGAGCTGAATATGATCTCTGATCTCAAAACTGGTCAAAAGAAGGGGTATCTGGTGTGGCCTCTTAAACTGGAAAGGACCCATCTTGGTTCATATCCCCCATCCCAGCACTCGTGCCTGCCTTCTGGCCGGCTAGGGTGGGAGCTGGGGCCCGTTGAGGGCGGGTGATTGTCCTCTCCACAGCCCTGGCTGGGTCGAGTCTGTCTGGATTTCCTCAGCTGCCTCCTGTGGCTTCCAGCAGAGTCCGCCCCTTCCTTGCCCGCCATGCTTCTGGGAGGGGTATCCCCACCAGCTAGCCCCTCTCTCTTGCTGAGCCCCAGCTAAAGAAAATGAAAGGATGGCATCTTTTTTCTTGAAATTTCTGGTCCTCTGTAAAGACAATTTAACTTCATGAAAGCAAAATTTGAAGAGACGAACCATTCCTCTACTCCGCTAAGCGCCTAGTTACTTTTTGTACCTAATAGTCACAGAGTTAAAATCATTGTATGGGTAGCATTTTGATTTTTGCTTTCTGCACACAGCATTGTAGTGTAAACAGGTTCCATGTTTCTACAGTCTTCAGAGTGATCTTTTATGAACTTTCAACATGAACATTTCTAACATGTACAAAAGAAAGAGTAATAAAATGAACATCCCTTCCCCCTCCACGGTACCAAGTATTAACCATTATTAACTTACAGCTTGTTCTGGTTTATTTATTTCCCCATGTTATTTTGAAGAAAATCCCAGATATATATAAAATATACAGTATATAATAATAATAATAATAATAATAATAATAATAATAATAATAATAATAATAATAATAATAATAAAATATTATATATATGCAAATAATTTAGCATGTTCTTTAAAAGCTAAGGACTTAAAGATGTAAGCCCAATGCCTGAAAATGATACCTGAAAATGAAGTGCAATAGAGGATGGTCCTTTTTAATTGCTACAGAAGAGTTCTGTTGGGTATCTGTGCTGAGATATATTGAGCTGTAATCTTATGATTCAATATTTAGATTATTTCCAATTTTCTTGCTGGTGGAGATAATGCTGCACTGGATATCTCTGTGAACATAGTTGTCTTCCTTCCCTTTTTGATTCTATTATGTGTAAGTAAGAGTTTTATCAATATGGTTGAGTAACAGACCCTCCCCAATGTAGTGTCTTTAAGCAGTAACCACTTGTCAGCTCACAGCTCTGTGGTCAGGCTCCCTCGGGTATCTGCGGTCAGCAGCTGGTCACTCAGGGTCTCTGCTTCTGGGGCTTGGCCAGGGCGATGAGGATGAGCGGGCCCCTGTGTCTGGTCCCCCAGCAGGCTGCCTGGGAGTGCAGTATCCAGGAGGTAGGGGTCGTAGATAGTGGGCCTTTCCAAGGCCTCTGGAGGCCTCTTCTCTCCACCACAGCCCGTCAGCCAAAACAAGGCCCAAGGCCCACTCAGATTCAAAGGATAAGAAAACAAACTTCACCTCTTTTTTTTTTTTTAAGCACATAAATGAATTTCCTGAAGGAAATGTGAAGGCTTTCACATGAGTGACTTGTTTCTGCAGAACAGTGCTTCTTACCCTTTCTTGGAGGTTGTAGAAACCTTTGAGATTCTGAGGAAAGCTGTAGATACTATTCCGAAGAAATTACACATAATAATATACATATACCAAAATATCTAGGATGCCACAGATTCTCTGAAGCAAAGATTCTGTGGATAAGCATTCTTCAGAACATGATTTCTGCAAGATAACCCGCCCGAGAAGAATCCCATGGTCACTTCTAGTTTGGGGAGCAGCGCATACTTGGAGATTGAAAACACTCAATAACATACTGGAAACCCTAAGAAGATCTTGCCGGAAAGAAACCGTTTTATTTTTGTATAACTTGGCGTTTTGCATTTGACATGTAAGCATCTCATACAAGACATTTTGGGAGATGTTGGCAGACACGACTTGGTCCAGTACCTACTCTGTGACTTGCTAGCTTGTGACCTTTGGCAGAAAGTTGAAGTGTGTGAACCTTGATTTTTCCTGTCTGTGAAATTTGAGACTGCTATGCTAGTGCCACGTCATTGGCTTGGTTGGAGCAGCAAAGTCATTGCCACGGGTGCAGATACCAGGAGGGGTCATTGCTGCACATGAATGTGTGATCTGGCCCTGGCGTCAGCCAGACAAGCCCAGGACCCTTCTTCTCTAGGACCCCACAGGTGCCAGCTGTGCTGGGCTGGGCATGGTGAGGGGTGGGGAGCTCAGGTGCTAGCTTGGAGGCCCTTGGGGTGCTCCTTCTGGAGTGGACTTCTGGAAGAGTGAAAATCCATCCATCCTTCAGAAAGCTTTTCTCAGTGCCCACTGTGTGCCCAGCTCAAGCTGGGTGTTCTAAGGCCAGAGCCTTCAGGGCGTCTCAGGCCACTGTGTGCAGTTTGAGTTTGAGCTTATGTGAGAGGGGAGGGCGAAGGCTCCCACCGAATTATCCCACAAAATAGTCCTTGGACATCAATGACCCCTTTAAAAGCTTTGGGCAGTGCTCACTAACGATGGGGCAGTTTTCTGGAGCTCCAGGCTAGGGTGTCCAGGCTGTCTTGCATATGTTCTTGAGGATGCTAAATGTCAGCTGAAAAGCCTCGCTCCCAGCATCCCTGGGGCCATGCTCAGTCCTCAGGTGGGTGATGACTTGCTTGTGTGACTGTGCCTTGGAGCGGGCTGTCCTCCTGGCCGAGTGGTCACAGGGACACCTCTGTAGACTCGGGGCAGCCTGGGCTCCCCTCCCTCCAGTTGAATAACAAAATGCCCAGAGCTACTTCAGAAGGAGGGACCTGGGTTTCAGCCTTGCTTCTGCCACTGTCCAGCTCTGTGGTTCGGGGCAAGTTGCTGAGCTTCTCTGAGCCTCAGTTTCTACACCTGTAGGATAAACAAAGCCCCTGGTGTTGGGGGAGAGGGGGATGATGGAGGCCAGCCATGCAGTCAGAGCCTGTGGCCTTTTAAAACCTAGAGTCCAAAAGAGGAGGTTATGTGCCAAGGCCGGGGCAGGGGCAGGGGCAGGGTCAGGCTGCAGGCTGAGGTCAGAGTGCACACTGGCCTGTCAGCTCTGCCAGGAGGGACCTGCTGAGAAGCTCAGAGCGGCCCCTTCTCCATCCCCCAAGCCCAGCTGCCATCCAGGGTGTTGAGTGTATGGAGTTTGGACTCAGGCTGAGCTGGGTTTGCATCCCTGCTACTCACCCACTAGCCGTTTGACTCATGTAGCCTTTCTGAGCCTCAGGTTTCACATCTGTTAGAGCCCTGCCAGTGCTGTCCCAAGGCTCAGATGGGAGGGGGACGCTTGTGATGACAATGACTGCCTGCCTGCCCAGGCATCATTCAGTCCTCCAACATGCTGTGAATTACACTCCACTGTCGTGCCCGATTTACAGATGGGGAAACTGAGGCACAGAGTATTATAGTGCCTGGCCATAGAAGGCAGACAGAAAGGGAAGCTGTCCTTATTAACTGGTTGCTCTTGGGATTTGAGTCTGACATCAAAGGCCCTAAAGACAGAGAAAGAAAGAAGAAAGATGTGCCTCTTGCCTCCTTGGGAAAGGCCCTGAGCCAGAAGTGGAGGGGAGCCGCGCCGGGTTTCTTGGACTGGTGCTTCCCCTGGGCAGCTGGAAGTGCTTCTTGGGGAGCTGTCTGGCTGTGATGTCTTTGTTGGTTTCCTTGTTTTTTTGCCTGCAGGGGCGTGACTGATCCGTGCTGGTGATAAAACGTTCATGGCGCTGACGCTGTAATCACACTTCAAGGGACACTTGAAATTATATTTGCATTTGGGAAGCTAATTTTGAAGAACATTTTCCCTTCATAATTATATGCAATCAGCCCGCCAGTAGTGTTATTGGAAGTTCTCTTTCCCTCAGCTGAGAGACCATCTGCTTTTCTCTTCCTGCCCCTCCTTCTAGCATGCAGTAGGCCACCTCCCTGGGAGAGGGACCACCAGCCTAGAGGCCCAAATGAAACCTTTCTTTGGGGACTGATGGGGCAGGAGGCGACAGAAAGAAGTGGAGGTGGTGTGGGCATCTGGAAGGATGTGATGTTTGCTTTCAAGATTGAGGCACAGGTTGGTGGAGAAGGTGATAGTGTATGATGCTTTGGCATGGATGTTGTAGGAGCCAGAATTCTTGTGGATGTAAGTGACAGAAAACCCAATTCAGGTGATCTTCAGCAGAAGAAAATTTCTTGGCCCAGGTGTAACCAAACAGCCAAAGAACAGCCCCTCATGGCCCCAGACATGCTTCCTGCCCTTCTTGCTTCTCACCGTGGCTCAGACCCCATGATCTTTTCTGAGTTCTTCAGCTGCTCTAAACTCCCTCCTACCTCAGGACCTTTGCATATGGTGTTCCTGCTGTTTTGCAGGGTCTTCTACACCTCACACCACTCACTGGCTCCTTTTCAGCCTTTCGCTCTCAGCACAGTTCCCCCTTCTGTCAGTCCCTCTAGTGTTCCTTTCAGAACTTGTCACATCTTGTACTTATTTCAGCTGTTCGCTTGTTCACCTCCCCTCCCTGCCTGCACAGTAAGCTCCATGAGGACAGGAGCCCTTTCTGTTGCCTTCACTGTTGTGTGCCCATCATGCTGGGCACAGAGTAGGTGCTCAGGAAATAGGCATGAAAAAATGAATGAGTAAAAGAATGCCTTGGATGGAAAGGCTGTTCTTGAGAAAGCAAGTCATCAGGGGGAATTTAGTTTTAAGAAAACCTTGGGGAAAAAAAGCAACAAACACCCCCTCTCCCCACCTCCTGCAGATTGGGCTCATTTCTCTCTGTCTTTAGTTCTTATCCTGGCAATTAAGGTCATTCCTACAGAGTCGTCCAGCAGATTAGCATCCTGAATCAGGGATGTGGCCACAGACATTTAGAGACACACACACACACACACACACACACACAACACACAACACACAACAAGGGTTGGGACAGAGTGGGCTGTGTGCATTGTCCTCGGGTCAGGAGGCACCCAGTTCAGGAGAAGGTACCTTGTGTTGGCCCTCCTGGTGGGCAGTCTGGATTTCTTCCGCTGCCTCCTGTGGCTTCCAGCAGAGTCCTCCTTTCCCAGCCCCTGAGCTTCCGGGAAGGGCCCCCTACCAGCCAGCCCCTCACTCATGCTGATCCCCAGCTGAAGGAAATGGAAGGATGTCATCTTTTTTCTTGAAATTTCTGGCCCTCTGTAAAGATGGTTTAACATCAGGCTCCTCGGGTGCCTTCCCCTTGGGCTGCCTTCTGAGAGGGCTGTGCCAGGAAGAGGCCTCCAGTGCTGTGGGGGGTGAGCATGGGGTGGGGGTGTCCCAGGTGGGGGGCTGACAGTGTGGGCAGGTGGGGTCACGGAGCCAGGTGTGCTGGGAGCACATGGGGTGCTGATGGCTGGAGGGGAGGTGGGCACCTGCCGCCCAGGTCTTGAATGCCAGGGGGAGCATGGGAAGCCCTGGGAGGGCTGGGGGTGCCATAGTTGAGAGGATGAAGCGTGTCTTAGATGTAGAGGGTCACAGGCCAGACCCCTGGGGGTGGGCAGGGACAGCAGGATGGTGGCCTGTGATCCTGGTGGCCTTTGGGTTGGAGGCCTGTGTCTCTCTGGGGGTGGGGACACTGCCCTTTGACGGCACTGGAGCGTTCTTCCCCTCTGGCTGGAATCGAGGTTCCTCTTTTTGGTGTTTCTCACTTCTGCCCAGGGCCCCGGCTCTTGGCTTTGAGTTAGCGGCTGCTGTGACACCCTGCGTGGGGCTCTCTGAGGGATTTCTCTAGCTGTTTTGGGCCGGTTGCCATGGCTCCCAGCTGCAGAGCCTGGCAGGGTGGGAGGCTGGCAGGAAGGAGGTGGGGGCATGTGCCCGCTTGCTGGGAGCAGGCCCTGGGGCTTTAGCTTTCTGGAGGAGGGGCCCTCTGAGGCCGCAGGCTCCTTCTCTCCACCTTGGGAGGCCCAGATGGCCTATTGCTGCTTCTCACAGGGGAGTCGGGAATCTTTAGAGATGGGGAGGGCCTCTTAAAACGGTAGCGCTATCCCCTCCTCCATGTACCAGTCTCCCCTCTATGACTCGGGCATCCAGCCTCTGCTTGAATCCCTCCCACCACGGGACAGTCACTGCCTGCCTTTGGGAGCTGGCAACCACTTCTACAGTTGAGCAGAAATCTGCTTCCTTGTCCCTTTGATTTGTAGGAAGGGTTCCTCCAGCTTGGAATGTGTGGATTTGAGGTGACATTGTGACAGAAGGAGCTGTCAACCCTGGGGAGAGGGGAGAAATAGGCATGTCAGCTCCCCTTGCTTCTGGGCCTGGGTGACCCAGGCGTGTCCTGTCCCCACTCCACAGTGGTCTCGGGACAGCTGAGGCCAGTCACCGCTTCTCAGGAAGTGCCTTCTGGTCTGTTCCCCCGCAGGTCTTCCAGGGGCAGCAGCACCCTCCTCCAGCCTCCTGGGGGCCAAGGATCTGAGGAGGGATTTCAGCCCCAACGTGGGGCAGTGGCTAGGTGGGGGGGAGGAGAGGCAAGTCTGTCCAGAACAGTTCTTCCTCCAGAAATCCCAGAAGCCTCACCCCCACCAGACCTGGCTGGACCCCGACCCTCACAGGTCATGGGACGAGGATGGGCTTTGCTGACAGATAGTCTGGACTTCCGATTGTGGTTCTGCTATGGCTTGTTTGCTGTGAGTCTGGGTAAGTTTCATTTCATTTCTTTCTTCCTTTCTTCCTGTCTTCCTTTCTTAATACATATGTATTTTTTCCATCTTTATTGAGGTATAGCTGACAAATAAAATTGTAATTATTTACAATGTGATGATTTGATACATGTGCACATTGTGAAAGGAGTCCGACAATCAAGCTAATTAACACCTCTTACCCCCAGATTTACTCTCCCCTCAGCCCCTGTCCTTTTCTTGGTGAGAACAGTTGAGTTCGACTCTCAGCAAATTTCAGTGATACAGCACAGTCTTGTCAGGTGTAGTCACCGTGTTACACGTTAGATCCTCAGACCATGTTCTTCCCCCTCCCCCTCCTCTTCCTCCTCCCCCTCTCCCTCCTCCTCCACCCCCTCCTTCTTCTTCTAACTGAAAGTTTGTCCTTTTACCAGTCTCTCCCCATTTCCTTCTGCCCCCCAGCCCCTGGCAACCACCATTCTCTCTGTTTCTTATGAATTTAACTTAACTTTTTTAAAGACTCCACTTAGAAGTGATACCAAGCAGAATTTGTCTTTCTCTCTCTGGCTTTCTTCACTTAGCATACTGTTTGGTTGAGTTTCTTAACCTCTCTAAATGTCCTCACTTGAAAATATAAGACAGTCACATCCCTTAATGCAGCCTTTGAAATTCATGCTGAGTGTCTGCTGTAGCACATCTCATAGGCCCTCCTGCCCCCACCTCCAAGTCCCACCTCTTCCCCATCCCGTCTCTCCCTGAGTGAGGAGTGAGGGGCCCAGGAATTATTGGTGTTGCCAGCCATTCGTTTGGGTTGTGTCCTGGCCTTTGGAATCTTCCCTGAAATGTGAGGGTCTCAGGGGCACCAGAAGAAGCCACTGCCTGTTTCTAGAGTTGGGTGCTCAGTGCATCTGAAGGGGGCACCCCTGGGCATGTACATGGCAGCTTGGTGCGCTTAGGTGCTGTCTCAGGCTCCAAATGCCTCTGTTTGGGGAATGTCTGTTGCTGCTCCGGGCAACTTGGTAGGGTCTGAGGGCCATGGGCTTCAGTAGGGCCAAGGGGCCTTGGAGTGGAGTGGGAAGGCCTGGGTAGTCTGGGCATCTCATAGGCGGTGAGATGGACCCAGGGGTCAGGAATATCATCCCTCCCCATAATTTACAGCCAAGACTTCTGGGCCTGGGGTCTTAGGTCTCTACCACGCAGGCCCCATGTGTCTCTTCCCATCAAGGACCCCTGTGTTGGCTTTGGTTATACCTAGCACCCCTTGGGAATCCTGGGGGCACCTTGGGGGCTGAGCTCCAGCCTCCTCCTTCCTCGGTGATTGTTGAGGTCCCCGATGAACCTGTGGACAAATTCTGTTCTGTCACCAGCCCACATGTGGACACTTCAAGGGAGTGTCTGAGAGCCCTGGAATGGCAGAGCTGCAAGAGCCTTGGTGTGGGAATGAACAGAATGATGTCCCCCCTCCCCCTGGGTGTCCTCAGAACCTGTGCATATGGTACCTTACACAGTGAAGGGACTTTGCAGAGTGACTGAGGTTAAGGATCTTGAGATGGGAGCCTATCCTGGATTTTCTGGGAGGGGCCAGTGTAATCACAAGGGTCCTTATAAGAGGGAGACAGGAGGGTCACAGGGGGATGTGGCAGCGGAAGCAGAGGTCAGAGTGATGTGGCCACCAGCCAAGGAATGCAGGCAGCCTCTCAAACTGGAAACAGCAAAGGCACGACGTCCTCCCAGAGGAGGGATTGTAGCCCTGCTGACCCATTTTGGACGCCTGAGCTCTGGAGCTGGAAGGAAGATACATTTGTGTCGTTTCAGCCCACTTTGTGGTGATGTGTTACAACAGTAGTAGGAAAGGAATACAGTGTTCATCCACAGGGCCTTTCTGGGACCTCACAGGTGAGGGACTGGGTCAAGATCAGAGCCAGGCTCTGCCTCCCTTCCCTTAATCACAGAGCCGTGGATAAGGCTGTTACTTGACTCCCTGGACCTACGTTCCCACTCCCCATCCAGCAAGTGGTTGGGGGTTGGGGAAATACTCGAATAAGGTGCTTTGTGGTTTAAGTTTTCAGAGACTGGGGGTGAGTCTAACCTCACCTTTCCTTTGATGTGACAGCAGCCGTGGTGCTTGCGGCAGAGGGGCCCAGGGAACCTCAGTGCCCAGAGGTCCTGGCGTTGCCCCAGCTTCAGCTGCTGCTTGGCAGGCCTTCTCCGCTGCACGCCCTGGCAGCCTTCTTCTTGGCCACCCCCACGGCTCAGCTCAAGCAGCAGTCTTCAGTAACCTTCCTGTGTTCACTGCTATCCTCTGGTTGTTTGCTGTATTCAGGGGCCCTGTGGCTGCCAGCATCCCTAGGCAGGGCTTGTGGCTTGGGGGGTCCATTCCTTTGTTCCCCAGCCAGCCCAGAGCTGGATGGAGAAGCCCAGCCAACATTTGATGGCATTCAGATGGGGACTCTGCGCTCCTGTGGTCGGAAGCTCAGCACAGCAGTGGGGCAGAGACCCCGCCCTCAACCACTGTGCTCAGAGAACCCTTCTCTTGGTCTTGAATTCCAGCCCTCGGGCCAGGAGGGAGCTTTCAGTTGTAAGGGAGTGTTAGCAGCAGGATCTGGGTGGATGGAGATGTTTAATCTTACCTGGAATGCAACCTTTAAAAGAGTGTCAACATCCCAGCAGCAGGCCCAGGACACACACTTGTGCAGTTATTTTAAGTGCTTATGGTACCTTGAGAATAGGTGCTAAAAACAACTCAGACCTGCTTGGGTGGGCTTCTCCCTCCCGCAGTGGGGAAGTGTCGGCACAGGGGTTCCTGTCTCCCTTCTTGCTGTAATTTACCTTGCTCCTTGGGCTGATGTTAAAATGACTTTGCATTCTTGGGAATAAGAAACTGCTGTGAAGAGAACTGACTGAGTCATTAGCCCTGAGGCAGGCTGACTGACAGCTCTGCGGGGTTGTGTTTGTGTGTGTGGGGTGCTGGAACCAGCCCTTCCTGATGCCCCTGTGGGTCTTCTGCTTCTAGTAACACTCTCCCCCCTGCAATTTAGGGCGCATCCCTAATTATGAGAAGGAAAAATCATAGCACCTGCAAGGGGGTAGTAAAAGACCTAAAGAGAATTTCAAGTGGAGAATTTTTATATTGAAAAGTGGCGGCTTGTCAAGTGGCATTAAGGGAATTCCAACATTTGTTTTCAGATGAAAAGTCGAGGTGATTTCCAGTGTGAAATGGTGACACTTTGGATACAGCAGAACACATTTTTGGGTAGTCCCCCCTCCCCAACCTGAAAGCTGAGGTGTGAGGTTTTAAAGTGCCTCGGTAGTGAAGGCCTTTCAGCCCTGGTGGTTCTGCTTTCTTCCTGGAGGGGCCGGGAAGGTGAGTCACTAGCTCGGCTTCTCACCCACATCCTGGGTTCATGAGGAACAGCCACTTCCAGGGACCCTGTGGGCTTGTTCTAGGTCTGAAGGAACACGCTGACTCATGCCACTGCGTCTGCTGCATGGCAGGGACCCTCTGGCTTGCCTGCCTCCTCCAGGCAGGCCACCTAGTATGGGGGAAGGTCTTCTTTAGTTACCAGAGTTGGTGACTGTCCAATTAGGGGAAGGGTTTTATTAGCTGCCCCTACCACTAAAAAAAGGACATATGGCAGCTTCCAGTTTATTTAGTTCTTTCTTGGAGCTGTCTAAATGATTCAGATGTTTGTACTGGCTTTAAAATTCTCTTCGTATGTTGCCTTTGTATTGGGCCATTTCGGTTTATGGCATTGTTAAGAGGAGGAAAATCCAAATTACGAAACCATCAGCAAGTGGACCAGGCTGCTGAGGAAGCAGACAGGCAGGGATGCTCAGGGATGGAGCCCTGGCCCCAGGAGGCTGGTACACTTATTCAGGAAGTGCTTGGGGAGCTCCTACCAGGTGAGGGGGTCTGTGGTGGGCAGGGGGCACAGAAATAAAGAACACACTCTCAGCCCTCAGGGGCTTATGGCCCAAAACTGAGCACAGAGCTGTCTTAGGTGTCCAATGGCTCTGTGGCTAATCATTTCCGCCCAGGAAAGGGGTAGAGAGCAGCCTCTTGGTGAGTATGATGTTTGAGCTGCTCTGGATGAATGAGCAGGAGTTTGCCAAGGGAGGAAGGGCATTCCAGCAGAGGGAACAGCTCTGCAAAGGCACAGAGTTAGGTCAGGCCTGGATGTTTTTCTAGCACAGGGTTTCTCTTGGGAGAGTTTGATGAAATGAGGGACTGGTGCTACTTCCCCGGCCCCTGACGCCTTGTAGGCTGCATCTCCAAATGCCGTGTGCTAGGTGTTGTGCTAAGAATTTGGGGTGTAGGCAGAGGGCACAGCCTTGTTTTCTCAAGGACTGTTTATCAGTCAGGATAGACCTGGTTAAGCTGCGATAACAAGCATCTCTGAGAGGTTCGCAACAACAGGTTTATTTATAGCTCATTCAGGGTCCACTCTGGACCTAGGTGACTCTCCAGGGCTGGTGTCCTCCTGTGGTAGCTCAGCACTGGTCCTCTGCATCCTGGCATTTCTCATATTCTTGGCACTGTGAACAGATGATTCTTTGTTTTAGGAGCATTGTAGGGTCTCTGTCTTCTGGATGCCAGAAGCACTCCCCCTAGTTGTAACAATCAAAAATGTCTTCAAGTGCTTCGAAATGTCCCCTGGGGGCAAAAGTACCCCGATGGAGAACCACTGCTAAGCTGAAGGTCCTCTTAATGTTTTTTTTTCTGGTTCCCAGCCTGGCTTTATTGCCACTCAGCCAGGTTTCTTTCCAGGAGTGGGTCTGGGCTGGCTTTGGGGGCTGTCTGTGCTTCCACAGCTGCTGAGGACCAGGAGGACTGGCTGGAGGCTGGGCCACTGGCAGCTGAATGCTTCTGCTTAGAATAGACATGGGTCATTTCTGTGCGCATTTCCTTGGCCAAAGCTACATGGCCGTGCCTAACTGGAGTGTGTGTGTGTCCAGGGGGGTGCCCAGTAGGAGAAGTGCCACATTGATGGCCACCATTAATGTCCACTTTACTAGCTCTTAGCCTCATAGGGGTCAGCATTGTGGAGCCAGGCAACTTCCATATCTGTGCTCTGTTCTGGGGTGCAGGGTGCTGAGGAGGGTGGGAGCCGAGGAGGACTCCTGAGGAGCTGACCTCGAGCGTGGGTTAGGTGGAGATGCTGGCCTGGCATTTGGGGTGGTAGGGACAGCGTGTCCCTCTGCACACCCGGGTGAGAGGGGAGGCCCAGCTGCCCGTTTAGGGAGCCCTGAGTCCTCGGGAGGCATGGCGGGGGCCCTTCCCTCTGCAGGCCAGGGCGAGTGGGGTGGGGTTTGCCTGCAGGCCTCGTGGTGCTAAAGGGCCTGTTATTCTGGGCTCCTGATGTCTGGTAATTACCACGCTGTGCTACAGATGACTGGGATGCGAACGAACGGGCCTGGCTTCCCGCTTACATAATCACACATTTCCCGGCCCTGAGTGGTTTTTAGCGCTGGTGCAGGTGCAGCTTCTCTCTCTCCCTGCCCGTTGGTGGGGGGCGCCGGGTTTCCGGGTCATCCCCTCTACTTGGAATTGCTCCGAGGGGGCCTGGCCGGCCTCCCTGTGCCACTGGCTTGCCTGGCAGGCCCTTTCTGCAGCGGCTTGCCCCCACCCCCCCGCTGTGGCCATCCCTCTGCTGTGCCTGGGAGGGAGGCATGTGGCTGTGGCTTTGCATTTTGTGGGAAAGCAGTTCTTGACGAACCCCAGGGCCCCCGTTTTGGCAAACATCACTCTTCTTTGCTGCGCTGCTCTCTTGGATGCCTGGAATTCGCCCAGCTCTCACGGGACTTTCTCTCCTTGTTGGCCAGATGTACTGTCATTCTCTCTCTCCTGCTGATTCACCGTGTCCTGTGCTTCACTTGCCTGCAGCCCTTGTGTCTCATACCTGCGCTGGGAGATCCCATTGGGCTGCAAAGTTCAGACCCATTTAATGGATGTGCAACACGTCCTGTGCCGGCTGCTGGTTTTTGCTGGCCCTGCTCTGCTGTGAGGCAGGCCTGCCGGTCGTCCCAAGGTGTCCCGCGTTAACCTTCCTGATGCCGCATCCAGCAGCTGGGCCTCAGGCCTCATGTGGCCTCCCAGTGGTTTGGGCTGGTGCCTCCTGGTGGTCCTGCCTCCCAGTCTTCTGAGACCTCACTCTTTCCTGCTCCTCTTTCTTTTGGCCTCTTTGCTGGACTATTTTCTTGTCCCTTCTTAACACCAGGTCATTCAGGGTAACTTTTGTCATTTGCAGGAAGTGAGTTCCCCTGTCACTCAGCACCTGCTGTAGTTAGGCAGGACAATGGCCAGTGACAGAAACTCAGAAACTGAACGTCCAGAGAGGGCATGCTCTAGGCCGGCTGGACTGCAGCCTTGACCTCTGGCAAGAGCATGATGGCCATTTCTCCTGCTGTGGCCTCGTTCTGGAGAGTCTGGCTACACAGAGGCCATGATGTCCACTTTGTGCTGCTGACAGTCCCCCAGGACCTGTCCTGGAAAGGACCAGGGCTGGCCTGGCTCGGGTCTCACGCCCATCCCACAGCTAAGTGAGGTGCCAGGCCACGTGCCCACTTCTGGAGGGGCTGCAGCCCCCCAGTTGTTTGTTTGCCCATCAGAAACACGTGGCATGGAGGAGAGCCAGTCCCGGGAGGCAGGTGGGCAGGGCGAGCAGAAGTAACAGGCCCGCAGCCCCCGCGTGGGCCCAGCGGCCCTGCTTAGTGGGTTCCAGGATTCTCCCCACTTGCCGGGTCCCTTTGAGTCTGGTTCCATGTTCTCCTCTTGGGGACTCCCCCTGCCTCCTCTACTTGTGCCTGCCTCCAGACGGTTCCTGAATGGTCTGCTCAGCTCAGTCCTGGGCTTCTAACCTCCTGGCACCACCGCCATAAAAAAAAGTTAACCGTCTTCCTGTGATGCACCCTCCTGTCCTCTCCTGGTGCTGGGGTGGGGCCTCGGCCCGCTGCGCCCAGACAGGGAGCATCACAGCCAGTTCTGCTTCTTTTGTGACCTTTACTCCTGTCCCTGAGACCTGGAGCGGCTTCCCCTGAACGAACAAGCCGTGCCCCTCCCTGGACACATATGGTCCCGCTGCTTCTCAATCAACAGGGGTTGCTCCTTGTGGATGAGCAGCTGTTCCACACCTGAGGACACCTCCTCCTGGGAGCTCGAGGAGCGTCGAATCCCTGCCAGGCCCTGCCCTTCACCTCCTGAACCAGAGTCTTCAGGGCCCAGCCTTGAATTAGTACTTTTGACGAGCTCCAGGGATGATTCTCAGTCATCCCTCCTGGCGTTTGCGACCCATGATCCACGGGGTAAAGGCCAGGCTGGAACACTCTGGGCCCCTGGGGCATGCCCAGCTTCTGTCCATGTCTCATCGCTCCCACCTGCCCTCTCGGTGGGGCTTATGCTCCCACACCCCCAGACGTCTTTTGGAAAGCAGGACACTCATGAACTTCTCTCCAGTGTCTGTCTGTAGTTTCCCTTCAGTTTTTGTTCAAATAGCAAATGCGGCCTCCTCCCTGAAGCCTTCTTTGATTGCTCTCTCTTTTCCCCTGAAAAATTTAAATTCCCCCATATGCTCCCCTTGGATGTCTGGGGAAGGTGGCGGGTGGGGAGGGGTAGTCCCTTTGGCGAAGTGGATCCCCTCTTCATCAGATAGCCAGCTTTTGGAAAAGCAAGTTTATACTATGAGTTGTGAGGTAGACATCTGTCCAAAACTCATTAATCCAAGATTTATTTAGAAAGCAACAATTTCGGAGCCTGTATTTTCTTGAGGTGCAGGTTTTAAGTAAAATTCTTTAATTATTTAACTTTTATTGTTAACTGTTTCTGTAATTTTGGAAGTAATATCTGTGCTTATTGTAGAAAAGCTAGAAACCTCAAGAAAATAGAAAGAACCACACATCACTTTACTGCTGCAGCCACAGTTAACACCGCAGTGTGTTCCCTCCTGATCTGTTTCCCAGGTACCTGAGGACTTAAATGGGCCAAGAATCCTAAACTGGACGCTCCGATGGGTGACAGTCCAGTGGTGCCGGAATGGGTGTCATTTCAGCTCCTCTTTGAGTGGAACTGGGAAACTTTTCTAGATAGACCCCGAGTTCCTCTGTTTCACTTCATCAGTTGGTCGACTAGCCTATGCCTTGATGAGGCGTCTACCTTAGGCCAGACTCTGTGAATGCCGGCAACTATTAATTTAAAAACGTATTTTCTTAGTTTTGGGGCATGTTAGAGGCACATGGCACAAAATTCAAGAGGTGCGTGAGGGCAAGAAAGAAGTCTCCTCACCCCACCTCCTGGCCGCACTCTCCTTGCCCTTGACCAGAGGCCAGGCCACAGCTATTTTCTGGTTGTACTTTCAGATTCTCTCTGCAAGCTCGCTCTTTTTCCTGGGTGTTTTTTTTTTTTTTTTTTGACCCAAATAACCGTGTACAGCCCACGGGGTTTGCACCTTGCACACACGGAGATAACGAATGCCTCGTGGGCGCCTGGAGCCCTTCCTCGTTCTTCCTAACTGCTGCGTAGTATTCCTTTGACCACACATGGTTCTTTAGTGGCCGCTCTTTAGGGGTTCAGGTGCTGCCGGGCTCCTGCTCTCACAGGCAGTGAGTGTGGCAGTGATCGTCCACAGCCTGAGACGCTTTGCCTGGTCGTGTGTCTGTGGGGTAGGATCCTGGAGTTGGGGTTTTCAGGAGGAGCAGTTTAATCACTCGCCGAGTTCTCTGGTTTCTCTTCCCTTCTCCCACTCCTGTCTCCCTCCCTCGTTCGTCCCCTTCTCTCGCTTCCCCTTTGGTATCATGACTCAATTTCTGAAGTTTCTGACTAGGGCCAGATTTCAGGAGCCTGCTGCTTGGGAAATGAAGGCTGTTGGTACCTTTGTTCTGCCAAAGTTCCAGATGCAGAAGGGAGCCCTGGCAGGTTGACACCTTATTTTCCTGATGCGTGGCAGTGCCGTGCGTGGGATCCCAACACAACAGGGAATGTGGTTTTCCACCTGCCTCCCCAGGCTCCCCGCTGCACCAAGGCCCTGGAGCACGGAGACCAGGCTTGCCCTTCTTGGTGCCTCCTGAGCCAGCTGTGCCGGGACCGTGTGGCCAGCCCGGCTCCAGAGCCAGCGCCCGTGCTCCTAAGGCTGCTTGACCTAAGCTTGCTGGTCAGAGCGGTGGGTGATCACTGCAGAAGTTGCTGTGAGCACTCACGGGGCCTTAGCTCCTCTTACCACACGAGTATCTGGTGTACGTGTGGGCTGATGTGCATGGAAAGGGGCGCCGAGCCCTCTTTTCTGCCAGAGACGTAGTCAATCCTGTACTTAGAGCTCCAGGTGGCAGAGAAACTGCGCTGGGTCCTGGGAGCTCAGCCCCACTTGAGGTTTTCAGTCTGTCCTCAAGATCACTTTCTTTTGTTTCTCTTATTTTATGGGTTCCATCTGTCTTCAGCGTTAGAGTCCTATTTTCGTTTTAGGAGAGACAGGGGGAAGGAGAGTGGGAGCTTCCTGGGCTGGTGTCTGATGTGGACAGATTGAAAGTGACCGCAGCTGGCTTCCTAAGGACGTGAGAGCCACACACAGGGATAATCTGGATGCCGAGAGAATTAACTTGGAGAGAAAAACCAGGTGGGACCTGGCGCCTGGCAGAAGCCCTCTCCACCTGGTGTGGGTCACGTATACACACGCCTCAGGCTGTCTCCTTCTGTCTGTCTGTCTATGTGAGATTTCCCTCTCAGCTGTTGAAGATCTCCATCCCAGAGCTGGGGCAGAGGTTGGGCAGGGTGAGGAGACACGTTGGACCTAACCTGGCTGGTTGCAGTCACTTGCCAAGTGACTGTGGCAGGTTATTGCCACCAGTGCTCCCCTGGGGCCAGGATGGTCTGGGAATGAGGCAGGGGCTCTGAGGTGTCCACGGGGCTCAGAGATGAATGATGTGGATTATGAGCTGGTTCCTGGTAATGCACTCTGTCCCCCTGCTGTGGGCTCTGGTGGCTCAGGGCTCAGCTGTGGTGTTCAGCCCGTCCCCTCATGAAGTCAGAGAAGCTGATGGATATTGGCTGCCATTCCTTCCAGAACTGCAGAGAAGCTGATGGATGGCGAGGACGCTGAAAGCATCGACCACTGTGGCTTTCAGATTGGGCTCCTCGGGGCCTGGGGTCCTGTGAGGTGTTAGGGGTAGAGGGGAGGGCGGCCAGGCATGTCCCACAGTGTGACCTGGTCACCTCTTTGCTGTGTCTTGCTGTCTCACATAGTGGCCTCCTTGAGAATTCTGCTTACTGCCTGGTGGTCAGGAGGTGCTGGGGAATGCTAGTTGAAGGAGCTAAAGGACAGATGTGAGAACTGGTAGGTGTCACTTCCGCTGTGTTGTGTGGGGTGACGTGCCTGCTCACCATCGCTGAGATGTTTCCCCCAGGCTTTGTGCGTCCCCACCCTGAGACTGTGAGCCCTGGCTGTTTTGTTGGCGTGGTCCAAGCTGGAGCTGCGCCCACGAGGGCCGTGCCCCGGGATTGGAGTGGGAGACCGCTGGCCACGAGGAAGATGAGCAGACTCCAGCCAGGTTCCTCTGGGCAGCCAGCCCGTTCTTTCAGCCCGAAGCGGGCATTGAGGACTGGCTGGGGGTTCCTAAACCTCTCCCTTGAAACTGAGGCCAGAGAGGTGCTGCCGTCCGGTCTCCTCACCATCCTGCCTTTAGCTGGCTGTAGTGAAGGTTCTGGAAGGATGCTTCCTGCCCTCTGGAGTAACCAGTGTTTTCTTTGTTTTTCTCCACAGGAAGCGAGGGATAGAAGTCGTGCAGGTGAGTACAGACCATGCCCTGGCCATTGTTCGGGTGGACGGCCTGCAGGGCTCACCTTCCCCCTCCCCGAGGAGTCTGGCGCTCGGCCCTCCCCACCTGCTCTTACTCCCCCCCCCATGGAGTGGACATGATTGCCACCCCGCAGGACGCCAGTTGGGGCTGGTGGCCCCTCGGGTTTGTGGAGTTGCTGTGCTTTGTCGGTGGAAGGAGCTGACTGGGGGAGCGGTGGGGCCCTTGGTGGGGGTGGGGGTGGGCAGGGTGAGCCAGACACCCGTGGCCCATGGTTCTGGCTGCCACCGTGGCCCTCTGGGCCTGTCCTTGGCTCTGCTGAGGGAGCTCAAGCCCCTCCGGGCTCTTCCCTGGCTGTTAGCCTTCTGCGGATGTATCTTCTCCCACTTGGACCGTCCTTGTGTTAGGCCGACATGGTGTCATCTCCTCCACCTCTCCGTCATCACCCCTTTTCTGCTCTCAGTGACCATATCTGATCTTCCCTATGGCCCTTGGCTCCTGGAGGGTGGACTGAGTCAGTGGGGCTCCTGACCCCTGTGTTGCCTCACTCTGGGTTGGACTTGGGTCAGATGCTCATTGGTGGGAGGAAGGAGGGAAGGAAGGATGGAGAGAGAAGCTTTCCCGGGGCATGGGGCTGGCTCTGTGGGCCCCAAATAGATGTCCAGGCTCGGACAGCAGCAGTAATGCCACACGGTTTGCTCTGAGAGTGGAGGGGTGGGGGACAGGTCTCAAATGGGAGCCCTCTGGTCAGCTCCATGTGTCCTGGCTGTTACGGCTCATGAGGGATGGGAAGTGGGGCATTTCCGTGTAGACATGAAGATACGCTCAGACCCTTTGTGAGGGGCAGGCCGTGACATCTGCACCAGAGGTTATGCCTGGTACCTGACGGGTACTTGTGAGACCCGAGAGTGGCCTGGTTGTGTTCACTGCCTTCCTTGCTGTCCCTGTCCAGGATGAATCTGTATGTCCATGCAGCTCGGCTGGTGGCCCTTCTCCTGGCCTGGCAGGCCTCTTCCAGCTGTAACCACAGAGGCTCACTCAGGTGGGGGCTAGATCAGGCCTGGCCCCCTGCGAGAATATCTGTGGGAGATATTCTGAGAAGCTCTCAGAGCCCTCCTTGTTAACTCCGGCCCAGTCTCCCCCCCCTAGCCGGGAGGCCCCTCCTCAGCACTGCAGGAGAGGCTCCCCACACCTGGCAGGTTCAGCAGGCGGTGGTCTCAACCCTCTGCTCCTGGGACCAGGGTGGGGGCGGTTGGTAGGGCGAGGCTGGGCATCTGTTTGGCTGCCATGGTGGAGGACTGCTGAAGTCTTCCTTCTGGCCTCCCTCATCAGAGCCTGTGGTTGAACTTGTTACTCGGAGGCTGAGGTTTGTTTTGGGAGAGGAGGTAGTTTTTGGAAGCCTCTCAGTGGCCGTGGATTTTTTCATCCTGCCTCACGTAGGCTCTGCAGAGTGGCAAGATCTGCACTGAGCTTTTTTGTGGACCTCAGTTCCTCCAGCCATCAAGAGGGGGAAGTCAGAATTCAGGAAGGGCTAAGAAGTGTGCTTTCGGGGCCAATTCTGATTGTTCAGTAGTGGGTGCCTGGAAGATTCTAAATCTGTGAGTGGCTGAGGACAGGAATTGACTGATAATGCATGCTAGGGGTCCAGGAGTGGGCAGAGGAGGTACCGTTGTATATGTGTCACTCTGGAGCTAGGTGTCTCACACCTTTCCTGCTCCAGGCTGCTTCGGCTTAGTTTTGTCCCTTAGTCCTTCTGATGGTTACCTTGGAAGCCCCCAGATCCTTTGTAGATGCCACTGTCCCCACCACCAAGGCCCAGACCCATAGTTGGAGCTAGAGTTGCAGGTTACATGTGAGGGCCGGGTGCTTCCCTGAGGTTAGCTAATCCTCTCATCAGGGTCCACGAGGAAATTTCTGTTGGGAGGCATTTTTAGAGGAGATGAATTCACATGCTCACCAACAAACACTGCTTTTAAAGGAGGAAGAAATAATGCCCTTCCACCAATACCTGATTTCTGTTCACACGAGATCCCAGACTGTAACATGGTGGGATGCCACCCCTACCGTGAGAGAGGAGGGGAGCTTCAGGATGTGAGGGACAACCCAGGGGTCAGTGTGTTCACTTTACGTGGGTTCCCGGGAGGACTCAAGCCTTTAATCTGCTTAGTCTGTGGTGGAACGGGAAACTGGAGCCATTGTTTTAGAACGTACCAGGCAGAGGAAGAGTTATAAAATCTTTCTTGGTGTGCCTGCTGTTCATTTTGGCGATGGCTTGGGGGAGGAAGTGGCAGCTAGGGCCAGAGTGAAGGCAAGCTGGATGCTTTCCACATCAGCATCTAAAAATAAAACCCACCGCGACGCCTCTCTGTTCACCTCCTCCTGGCATCCCCTAATGTTTGGAGAACTTGAAATTTCAAGATGTAGAGAAAAGGCTCTTTGCAGAAATTGGAAACCAAGCCACTTGGCTGGTTTTTCAAAGTCAGCCGAGCCTCTGTGCACCATGATCCCAGGCTGGTGGGCCATTGGATGCTGGAGTTTGGGCGCTTGCCAGTCCCTAGGTGTCAGTGATTAAAGAGGATGAGAATAAGCCTGCTGCCAGCCACCACCCAGGATTTCCTGTCTCAAATGCGCTGAAGGGCATTGCCCCATTTTGTGCAGCCACCTGGTGATGTGAGTGGTGTTTTCATGTCCATTTTAGGGATTAGGAAACTGAGGCTCAGAATGCTGTGATTTCCCTTGGGGAGTTCAGCTGGGTTTGAGTGCAGTTGGTTTGTCTCTAAAGCCCATGGCTCTTCTGATACCTGGGTCTCCTCTGCATGTTAATAGACTCTTCCATTTACTAAACTCTTCCATTTACTTTGGCTACTGTTTTAAAAAAGGATGTTGGGGCCTAGGGTCAGGAACCAAGACTGTTAAATGGTAGTGAGACCTGCAGTGTTTGTCTTGGTCATGGGAGTTGTTCTTCCTGCTACTTAATGGCAGTAGTAACACTCTTGAGTGTTAGCATTTATCGGGTACTGCTGTATACCAGGCAGTGATGCCGTTTACTTGAGGGAAGTATTTTTGTGTCACCTCTCCAAGGCTGAGGGGAAGCACGTTTAAGAAAGTAAATCTTGCAGCTCCTCAGCTTCCTCATGTGCCGACCTGCTTGGGAAGGAGCTTGGAAACTCACGCTGGCCCTCCTCCCGTCTCTGCAGAGGCAGTAGTGCATGTATTGGGGGGGGCAAGACCACATGGGTTCATGTTTCTGGCCGTGTGACCTTAGGCCAGCTGCTTAACCGCTAGGTGCCTCAGGCTTCCTGTCTGTAAAATGGGGATAATAGTGGTGCCTGTCCCCTGGGATCTAGTGAGGACTGAGTTAATTTGGGTACTGTAGTTGGCACACAGGATGCTGGTCGTCTACAGAAGAACCCCACACTCATCACCCACAGGCAGATGTGAACCTGCTGGGCGCTCCCAGGGCATGCAGCCTTCCTGGGCGCCGTGTGGCTGCGTGATCCTGGGCAGGTGAGGTAGTTTCAGATCTTTGCTTGCAATAAAACTGAAAGAGGGCTTGAGTGAGTTGTCCGCTGCTCAAACATTAAAAATGAGTTTTAGTAATAAATTACTGTGATTCTTGCCATATAATTCTAAAGGAATTCAGAGAATTTGCTATGGCAAATCTCTTTGCATTCTGTCTTTTTATTTATTAGAATAGGTGCTTTCAGCCCTATAAAAATTGAAAAATGGAGATAGAATTGATAATAAACTCTGCTTTATTATAGCAGTAGGTAATAGTCATCTGTGGATACATGAAGTACTTCTAAAAATTACCATTTATTTCTTCTGAGATGTATTTCTAATAAGGTTTAATTTTTACGATTATTACTTATATACATTTGTAATATATTTCTGTTGTATCGATCAATTATGTACTAATAGTAATTATAACAGGAATTCAGTCCAGAAGAAAGATTTTGACACTAACAGCTATATGGTCAAATGAAATTGAAAAATTAAAACATTTATATACATATTATTTTTTTGTCTCGTGGTAGGATAGACTAATCAACGAAAGGCCTTCAAACATAAAATACCCTAGTGGCAGAAACATGTCTGAGGGACGTGGATTGGAAATTGGGAGTTTGAGGAGGCAGAAAGAGCGTTGCTAGCTTTCTAAATAAATGTTTAAGAAGAATCTGATTCCGTAATTTTAAGATGAATGACGTTGCATCTCAAATTGCTGTGGTATTTAGATTCCACTGGATCCATTTAAAAGAGAAACAGTAACAGTCTTATTTTGAAATGTTAATATTTACAACATGTTGGAAATTACGTCCTCTACAAGCATTTAAACTTACTTAAACTTACGTTGAGAAATTTTAGATGTCAACTTGAGAATGTGCAAATAGATACCTAGTTTTAAACATTCATTTTGGGGGGGTTGGTTTGAAGGCCACTGCTTCAGAGCATTACCCCATTTACTCCTCAGAATGAGGCTCTGGGCGGGTACCACCTTGGGGAAGGGGCAGCAGCTGGGCTCTCAGGCCATCCAGAGGCCCTGCTGGGGCTGGGCCTGTGCCTCTGCTGAGACCCAGAAGGCCTTGGCAGTGGGCTTGTCTGTAGGCCAGCTGGCCTCCCCTAACTTGGGTCTGTTAGGCCAAGTGATGCTGGATAATAAGGAACACCTGCCGTTACCTGCGTGGGTAGCCATGAGAAGCCCCAGGTGAGCCCAAATCTGGCAGGGCTGGAGGAGTGGAAGTCCTGCTCTGTGATCAGTGCAGGGGCTTAGGCGGGAGCACAAGGGGAGAGTGGGACAAGATGCCCTCCACTGTGTGTCCTGAGGGCCTACTTGGCATGACGGTAGTGGTCGCAGGTACCTGTGTGCCTCAGTTTTCTCTGTGCTGTTGTAATGAGGGTGCTGGACACACAGGCCCCCTTGACTCCTCCATTTCAGGTGTTAACAGTTGGCCTTGCTGAGCCGATGAGGTGAGTACCCCTCGTAGCCAGCAGGTGCAGATTGGGAAGACTGGGCTGTCCTTGCAGCAGTGTTCAGCAGACGTTTCCTGGGTGCCTGCTAGCTACTGGGCTGCAGGTGCTGGGGACTCACAGAGGCCAAGGCCAGATCCCTTCAGCTATCAGAAGTCTGCAGTCAGCAGCCAGAGGCCAGCGTGGGTAGGGCTTATGGGCACAGGCTATTAGGAGGGTCCTTACCCAGTCTGGTAAGTCAGGAAGGCTTCCTGGAGGAGGGCAGGGTGAGCCTGGCTAGCGGTGATGAGCCTTGTCCACTTGAGAGAGCCTGGCTGAGAGGTAGATTCAAGCCCACATCCCCGGCCAGGGCTGGACCCACTCCCTGGGCCCTTCTGCTCCCAGAACAACTAGGTGCTAAACTGAGTGCTGAGCCCAGCCCAGCCATCACTGCTCCTCCACCCAGTGAACCTTTGCGGGAAGAAAACATTCCTTGGCCGCTTGGGTCATCTGTGGCCTGGGGCTCTGCTGAGGGCCGGGCAGGACGCCTTCCCCTAGGAACATTTTCCACTCTGGCCTGATCTGTGCGGAAGGCTTGGGAGAGAAGCCTTTGAGTTCTCCGTCCCTGGACCCCATCGCCCCTTTCTAGTGCAGCCGTGAATCTAGTGGAAGAAGAGAGGACAACGTGCCTGTCGCCTTGCCTGTCTGCGGCCTCGGCATCCTCGGGGAGACGTGCTCTGCAGCCCACCCCCCGCCCCGCCGTGGTCCCTGGGTTCTCTTTCACCAGTTATTTTCAAAGCGCGGGGCGGGGGGAGGGGGCGGAGATGACTGTTAGCACAAGAGGCGTTGGAGGCTTATTTTAAAATGCAAATGAGCAAGCTGTAAGTGTGAGAAGTACAGTCGCTGATTCTAGATTCATTGTCCTCCTTCCAAATTCCTTGAGAATTCAGACATTACGAAAACCAGTCTCTGGAGCAGCCGCTGTTTCTCAAGTGGGTGAGCGAGTAAATACATTTCCCCAGCTTGCAAGAGAGTGACGGGCGGGCAGCAGGCCTCTCGTGGGGGTTTCTCCAGAGCTGTGGCCTGCTTGAGACGTTGGAGTTCTTTGTGGATACGTTTGCCCCCTTTCTGCACAAACCATTCAGGGCAGGAGGCTGGGTGGTGGATGATCAAGCAGAAAAGGAAAGACTAAGAGAGACAGACGCCGAGAGCAGGCCCCGTGCCCCTCGCTGGGCGCTGGAGTTGAAGGGGCGTGGTGACAGCGGTCCCAAGCCCATGGGCAAGCCTGGGGGGTGGGAGGGCTTGTCCGTGCTGCAGTGGGGGCTTGTGAGGACCTGGGGGCAGTGGGCAAGTGAAGGGAGGGTGGGCAGTGGGTGGGGAAGGCCTTGTAGGGAAGTTGATGGCTCTTGATACAGAATAAACCAGGCATAGGGATGGGTGGGGAGGTGAGGTATTTGAATGTCATTTCAGGCAGGGAGCACAGTGTGTACAAGGGCCCGGAGGCTGGGAAAAGGGGTCTGCTGACTGCCAGTGGAGTGGTTTGGAAGCACTGAGGCCTTGGCCGTGAGGGAGTCGGCAAGTAGCCAGTCTGGAGAGGGCAGCAGGGCCAGACCACAAGAGGGTCGAGTGAGCTGTTCACGGGGCGCTGGGCATGGGGCATCAAAGTGCTTCTCTGTGGGAGAGTGTGTGCCCCAGTTAGATGGGGAAGAGCCCACCAGGAGGGTACGTGGTGGGTGACTCGACAAAGCTGGACGGAGGGTGAAGAGCTGGGTCTTCC
The DNA here is from genome assembly GCF_009834535.1 of Camelus ferus. NCBI lineage: Eukaryota > Metazoa > Chordata > Mammalia > Artiodactyla > Camelidae > Camelus > Camelus ferus. The sequence continues at coordinate 83,874,169 of NC_045701.1, read as the reverse complement.
AGTTGGAGGCTGGGGCCTTGGCCTCACGGGGGCACTGGGGTCTGGCTGGAATGAAGGCAGCAGTGGATGGCAGGGGAGACAGTGATGCCCGGGGGGGTGGTGGTGTTGGGAGGGAGAGTGAGGGGTCAATTCTCAGACTGCAGGTGCAGCAGGAGGAGCAGCTGGGGAGGGAGTGCTGGCTCGGACAGGTGTGCTGAATGCAGGAGCGAACGTTCCGTAGCTGGACTGACTTCCTCATTTAGAGCCGAAAGGAGAGTCACGTGGCTGAGTGAGTCGTGTCCTTCTCTCCAAGGATTATAGATGCTGAATTCTCCAGTTTTAAAAAATGTATGTTCTTTAGGTAATATTTTCACATGATTCAGAGATTGTTTTTAAAAAGTACACAGTTAAAGATGTCAAATGATTAATGCCCAGCTGGGTTCCCTCTGCCACCCACACCCTCTCCAGGGTGACCCAGCTGGCCCACCTTGGTGCCTCCTGGATTTTATTTCCAGGTAGTTGGGGCCCAGGTATGGTGGGACACCTGTGAGCATTCTTCCTTCCGTCTGCTCCCTGTGCTGGGTGCTCTGGAGCCCAGTATAAGGGGCTTGGGGAATATTGGTTGCCTTGGTGTTTCTTGGGGCCCTGGCATCCTTGCAGCCAGAAGGACCCCTGGCAGGCATCTGGCCACTTCCTTGTGGGCAGAGGCTTTCTGAAGGACACCTGAGTGCGACTCTGACCCAGCCCTCCAGGGAGGGTGGACGTGGGGTTGGGAAGTGGGCTCTGCACAGAATGTTTCCATGTGGTCGTTTGGGCCCATTATTGGGATATAGACTGTTCTTGGCCGTGCTTGAGCTCCCCGTGGAACCCAGAGGGCTGGGTTTGAAGTTCCCATTAGTCTGTTTTCAGACTGTGTGTGATCTCACTTTCCTCATCTCTGAAATGGGATTGCTCTTACCACACGGGACCTGAGCCACCTTATAGAAGCTCAGGGATTGTGGGTTTGTTTTCTCTCATCCTTTGTTACGAATGGTGTGCCTTTTGTGTGTGTGGCGGGGGATACAGTATAGGTGAAACTGCTGCTTAGAAAAATACGTTGTCTAGTGTGAAGAATGTCATCTTTTTGTCCCCCCACTGAAGTAACTCTTTTGGGTGTCTAACTATTGTGGATTTTAGCTTGGTTCCTTTTCAAAAGATTGATTTTATTTTTTAAAATTTGAAGTGCAGCTATTTTATATTTTTTCAAAACATTGAAAATTATTTTTATTTTCATTTACTTAACATATATTTGATGAATGGAGTTAGACGCATGTGTAAGCGTGATCCTCAAAGTTTTTTTTTTCAATAATAATGATACGTGGGGCTGGGGAAGCGTTACATGTTGGGGTCTGATCGTTTCAAATGTTTTAAGTTACCTTTAAGAAACGATCACATTTTGGAGAACAGCGTGGGAAAATGCTCACAAGACGATGTAATGGCTGTCGACATCTACTGAATGGTTTCAGTTCTGTCAGTTTTATTTTTGTTCTTGAGCTTTTTAGGCTTGCTGTTACAAATAGAAACCATCTCCGGCGTCAGTGCAGTCCTGCATTGCTTCAGAGGGCTGCAAACCTCTGGGTTTGTTCTGGGGTTCCTGGCCTTTGACTTGCTGAGTCAATGTGAGTAAGTCCTTAATACAGAAAGCAGTCGGCCAGGGAAGCTGGGCACCAGGGTGCTTGGGTGTGTTCTGCAGGAGCCAGGCCCCTCCACTCCATTCCACTGAGTCGGGGCTCCATCTCCTGGCCCCCTCCACCATTGGTTGGCCCTCCAACTTTTGGTGGCCTCACTGGGGTACAGCAAGTAGGCACTTCACACAAAAGGAAAGAGAGGAAAGGAGGAATGTGGAGAAATAAAAAGGCATAAAAAGGGCAATGGAAAGAGCCAAAAGCAAAGATTCCAAAAGTAGCCACCTGTTTTGAGATTCTTCTGGGGTGAAGTTGTCTAGAACATTGCTACTCAGTGTGGTCAGCCAGCCATCGCCATCGCCTGGAAACTGGTTAGAGTCCAGCCCAGAGCTGCTGGGTCCACATCCCCAGGTGAGCTGGGTGCACTTTACAGTTGCAGAAGCTCCAGTGCGAACGGTTGGTGCCCACTTGAGTTGGGGAGGGGGTACCTCCTGGGGCTGAGACTCTGAATGAGATGGCAAATTGATGAGAAGGCCCAGGGTGCACAGCTGGCACTGGGAAAGCAGGAGTGGGGCGGGCATCGTCTGCTGCCCAGTTTCACGGACTATGAAGCTTCCTTGAATCTCTCGGTGGCAAAGAAGCTGGCATCTCCTTCTCCAGCCCCTCCCCGCTCTCATGTTTCTATTTGTGCTGTTAGACCTGTTCAGATGTCACCTTCTGGTGACAGCTTCCCTGCTTCCCCAGCAGACCCCTCCTCCCCCGGCGCTGCCTGTGGACACGTCCTCCTGGGCCAGAACTCTCCCATCTCTAGGGAGTGCAGCACCCAGCCCTGTGTGCGCTCTGTTTGCTGGGTGAGTGAGTGAGGTACTGAGCTGAGAACTTTCCATTATGGGAAACGCACAGATTAGCGGAGTGGAAAGTGGTTCTTGTCATTTTATTTTGGGGGGAAGGTAATTAGGTTTGCTCATTTATTTATTTATAATGGAGGTACTGGGGATTGAACCCAAGATCTTGTGCATTCTAAGCATGCACTCTACCACTGAACTATACCCTCCTCCTGGGAGCAGAGTATAATACATCCTGTGTACCCGTCACTCAGCTTGGTGTGCATGGACACGTGGCCAGTGTCACTTCCTGGAGACCTTGTTCCCCACTGAACGGTCTGAGGCCAGTCTCACCGTTCTGTCTGTTCATCCATAAATGTGTTACTACATGTCTCTGCAAGGTAAGGACTGTTCCTCATTCCTGCCTGTGAATGACCCACCCAGAATTTGGGTTAGGGTGCTGCCAGGTGATGGACCCCATCTCCTGGGTCCACCGTCTGCATTGTGGCAGTTCCTGGCCTCTGGGAGGTGAGAGACGGGTGACACTGTCTTCCTGCCAACCTCTGGGCCTTGGGTGGCTGTTAGAGACCCGGGACATGTTTGAGTTGATTGGGCACTGAGGAATTGTTCATATTGGTGCCCCGCTAGGGGTGGTCATTATAACGGTGTGGGGGAGTTGATCCAAGCAGATGTGAACACAGCCTCACTGTGTTCTGGGAACTTCTGTAACCATTTACGTATGTTAACTAATTTAATCACCGTAAGAATCCAGAGAAAAATTCCCTGTCATTGTGTTCTCCAGAAATAACCACTGCTAACATTTCCAGCTTTTTTCTATGCCTATACTAACATACTCTCCCACCCCTTTTGGTTTTCTAATACCTATTTAAAAATCTTTTGACACTTTTGAAATTGGGATGGGAATATTTAGTGTGCCTTTGAATGGAAGAGATAGAGTAATGACATATTTGTACACTGAACGGTTCCTAACCTGTGCTTGACGGTGTGTGAAGGCAGAGGGCAGGTGAGAGGTCTTGGCATTTCTTTTTCAGCAACAGATTGCTGTATCATGTAGCACCAGTGTGAAAGGTAAGAAAGTATATGTAAACTGGAGAATTTTCCTTATACTTATGAAATGCTACCTTATTAATTTGCCATTTTAACCATTCCTAGGAAGAAAAACCTGAGTTACGTTTCATTAATTTCATAGTCTAGGAATGTTCCTGCCTTTGAACCTTCTTTACATTTACATTTCTGAAGGAAAGGCTAATAAGAGAGAAGGAAATCAAGGCTGAGAAACAGAGGATTAATGTTAACTGTCAGGCCTGCTGCTGTGAGGGCACATCTGGATAGCTCTGAGCTTCCTGGTAGCCAAAGTGGGCAGGGAAATGAGATGAGCTACCACGGAAGAAAAGCACCCTAAGTCCCCAGGAGGGGGAGTAAAAACCATGGAGAGTTTTGAACCTTCCTTCCTAAAATGTTGAACCTTGTCAGTGTCACAAATGGGAAATTTCTGTCTTGACCTGGACAAAAGGGAGAATTATAGGAGAAGCAGACGTATGGTGGCCTGAGTACACATCCTCCATGAGTCTCTGGCTCAGGGGCATTGTGCTTTTGGTGGGGGCAGAGGGGAGCTCTCCTGGACCCCACCCGCCAGCCCCCTCTGCCTGGCCAGCTCCTATTCTCCAGCACCCTGTCCGCCTGTGGCTTCACTCTGGAGCCATCAGGATTTGCGTGCAGCTGCCAGTGGCAATTTAGAAATAACAGTGGCTTAAATAAAATCTTATGTTTATTTCTCTCTGTGACCCTACAAGTGATCTCTGGAGCAGGAAAACCAGTGGGCTGCTGAGAGACCACCCCACAACCTGGCCTGAGGCTACTCATAGCTCCCCTTCGGGAAGGCCTTCCCACCTGCCCTTGCGTCCTCTCCTTCTTCAGTCTTGTCACTACCTGGTCCACGAGCCTCCGAGAGATTTTGCCACTTGCATAGGGTTGCACAGCTACAAAGGGGAGGAGCTGGAACCAGGGCCAGTCACTGGGTTCTCAGTCCAGGGGGAGGCAGGGAGGAGCAGAGAAGGCACTGGCTTTGCCTCTGCACAGCACTGGAATCATTCTGGGCGGCATAGGGCAAAGACACCCACCTGCCTGAACCTCAGTGCTCTCATCTGGCAAGTGGGAATGTGGACAAGGCACAGACTACCAGTGCTGCTGCCGGGGCTGGTTCACAGAATCCCAGCACTATGGAATCGTTACATGGGCATTTCAGGTCTCCGAAACAATCTTACGAGGTGATCACTGCTCAGGCTCCCAGGCTGGTCACCTTCTTTTGAGAACTTGAGGAGCCCTAAATGTTCCCCCAGCACACCTGATAAGAGACCCCCACCCCGCCATTCCCATCAGACCGCTGAGCATCTTCCAAGTGGCTTCTGCGGAAGTGATGAGTGAGCCCTGCTCCACGCCAAGTTCCTGGAACACAGCGTGAGCTGGGATCTCCTTATAGGGTATGCTCTGAGGCCATTACAGAAAATTCAGAAAGAGACTCAGATGAAGAGTTGTGCTGGAAAACTGGCCTGCGGGATAGGGGGACAAGGCAACGGGTTCCTCGAAAGGGCTGCCCCTGCCTGCCACTCATACAGGACATCAGAGAACTTGGGAGAAAGTTGGGGGGGGGCGCGCTGGGGTTCCCGGGGGAGTTCTCAAGGTCAGGATGGCTGTAGGTGAACCAAGTTACAGCTCTGGGCCCACAAACATTTGGAAAAGCTGTGAAATCTCAGCTGTGCATGGACTTCTGGGACCCCCTCCCCAGCCAATGGTGAGTTAGCACACCGGGTTGGGGAGGGGGGCTTAGGTGGCCAGGGTTGGAGGTCAGCACCTCTCAGAGGTGATGCCTTCAGCCCCTTATGGCTAGACCCAGGGAGATCCAGAAAGAGAGAGGAAGTAAATCAACCTGTGCCCCCAAAGGCACCCAGGCAGGGCAGACTCTGCTCCCATCCCAGAGGCCACTGCAAGCCAGGCTGCCCACATCCCAGCGCCTGGGAGAGGCCTCGGGCTGCCATGTGCAGGAGGGGAGCCCCTGAGCTGGGACCTCATGGGACCACAGCAGGGAAACCATCCCTGTCAGCCCTGCTCTGAGCAAAGCGGAAGGACGTAACTTACACTGCAGACATTTCTGACTTTACTTTTTCTTTACTCGTGATAACAAATCAAACAAGAAAAATCCTTATTTTGGCTTATCCATCCAGCCAGCCCTTCACCTGCGTAGCACCTCATTCAGACGCATACTAATTTCCGTGGACCCCTAAGGATGATGGCGATGGTACTGGTAAATAACAGCAAACAGCTGAGGATGGGCTACATGCCAGCTGTTCCTTAGCTGCCTTGTCTCCATCTCACAACAACCCTATGGGCTGCTTCCAGTATTACTGCCTTTTTGTCGTTGGCTCTCTGGGGGATCACTTGTCCAGTTCTAAGTCCAGAGCCCGAGTGTGCGGGCACAGCTAGCTGCAGCCCAACACCCATGCCCCGTTCTCTTCTCCAGGTTCATGTGAGGTGACAGCATGCCCAGCAAGAAGACCACACTTCCCAGCCTGCTGGCCGCCGAGCGTTAGAACCCTCGATTCTGTCCCGGGCAATGCAGGCAGCTGTGGAATGAGGGACTTCTAGGGAGGCCACCTAATGAGAACAGACTCAGGTGTGAGGTGGGGGTGCCCTGCTCCCTGACCACTTTTCTATGACCTGGAACGGAAACCCAGTGGCTGAAGTCTCAGCGTCCGCCTTGAGCAAGGAGGTGACCTTGAGTCTAGAAGTCAGAGCAGGGAATGTAGTGGCACAGAGAGAAAAGTGGCACAGAGAGAAAAGCCCATCCTTTTGTCTAATGGGGCAGAAATTTGGCTTCAGTCTCTCCTGTCCTAGTGGGTGGGGCCCCTGGGCAGGCAGGGTGTGGGTTTCCTGGCTTGGAAGCAGCTCTTGGCTCACTCCCTTCTCCCAGCCTGGGCAATATTTTTGCTACAGGCCCTGCCAAGTGGAAATACGTTATTTACAGGGTTTTGACAGGAGCATCAAAAGCCTGGATGAGAAAGGATGCCTTTGGGACTGAGCTAATGGCCTCAGAGTGTGGCCTGAGTGGGGAAGGGGGAGCCTGGATGGCCGAGGAGGATTCACACTGTAGGGTAGGGGCACATATTTACTAAACTGGGTAGATGTGAAAACCAGCCCTCCCCTAAGCCCAGGGTTTGATCAGATTGTGTGCTGAGTGAGTGTTCCTGGCCGCTCATTCCCAGCTCCCACTTCATTAAGGACAAGGGTGTCCCTAGCCAGCTCTGGGCCGCAGCCTCCTTACTTTGCTGTCTGAAGCCTCTGTGCTGTCATTTGTCAGATGGGGACAAGGACCCCCAATAGGGAGAAGACACAGCACCCTGTGATGTGATGGGGCCAGTCTGTCCCTGACACATCCCAGGGACCTTCCAGCCAGGCCGTTCTGGACCCGTTTGCTGCCTCACATAGCACAGAGCTGCCGTGGGACCTGGGCCACTTGCCAGAGCCACATCTCTATCCTGTGTGATTCTCTGACCCTCCAGAAGTGGTTTGAAAATATCCTTCCAAAAGGTCCAGAACAGCCTCCTTTGTGGCTGGAAGGAGCAAAATGTATTTACCCATGGCCCAGAGAGAACCAGCATCACCCTTCCTGAATGTCCTTTGAGTTTTTTCTCTCTGTGTAGAAATGGAACGTGTCCATATATTTTAAACAAAATTGTCTTGTGTTTGTATTTGCTCCCCACAAACACACGGAACATATTGTTGACGTTCTCCCTCTTGTTAAATGTTCTTCTTAGGCTTGTTTTCTTAATGGCTGTGCAATATTCTCTCTATAAGCGAAGGTACTGAATTCTCTTGGTGGCTGTTGGCTGTGATTCTGGTTTGTCACTCTTATAAATAGTGCTGTGATGAACATCTGTTTCTGATATTGTTGGGGCAAGTCGGTGATTATTTCTGTGGGCTGTATAAATAATAAATCACATTTATTGTTTTTACAGTTTATGAAAAGTAGTGTGTACTCCTTGGGAAAACATATTACAGGGAATTGTAGCAAAGGACCGCAGTTCTTGGAGTCTGTCCTCCTGGAGGTTTGGATGCACTCAGATACTCTGCATCTGTTTCTCTCTCATGTGCCCTCTCTCTTCTCCTTCCATTCTCACCCATGCCCCAGAGGCTCCCTCTGCCCGTTGCGACTGGAGGCCGGGACTGCGCTGCAGCCCTGCCACAGGCATTTTGCCGTGCATATATTCCTGACCTAGGGAAAGGGATGGAAAGTTTGGACTGACACGGAGGTGGTTGGTCCCTGGGCTTCCCTGGGCTGGTCCATCTGCATTTTGGTCCTCCTGCCCCCTCTGCGGCCCCTCCTGCTCTCAGGTGCTTTGCACATACCTGCGGTTTGCCAGCCAAGGGGAAGTGCAGACCACTTCAGAGAGTAGAGAGCTCCCATGTCCCCAACCCCACCCCACTTGGGGGCGGTGAGCATCACGTAGTGGTCAAGGGACCAGTCCTAATTCACACAAGTGCTGGTGGCCCCTTTGCCAGCTGGGCCACGGGCAGGCCGTTTGCCCTCTGGCCCCAGCCTCCTTGCATAGAAGGGGTTTTTCATGGCTCCTCCCTCTGAGGTCAAGACGACTAACTGAGATGGAGCATCAGAGCGTCTCCTACAAAGCCTGACACTCAAGCCATGTTCAGAGGTCTGCGGCTCGTGGTGGTGTGTCAGGATTCATCCCTGTCCTTCCTGTAGCAGTTTGTTTTCAGGGAACTGAGGACTGGTTTTTGAAAAAGGGTATCAAATACCAGCTTGCTTGTCAGGTTCCCTTCGGGGTGGGAGACTTGGGTGCAGCCCTGAGTCAAACCCTGCGGTGCTTTCCTGGTGAAATGGGCCCAGCCCAGGCTTTGGAGGAGGATTTCCAGTGTGGATGTGGGTCACTGTCCTAGGGAGTTCTGACCTCATGACTTTGAACTAGTTCCTTGTCACTGCTGAGTCTGGGTCCTCTTCTTTCTTGGACAGTTTTTACCTTTGTCTTGGTAGTTCTGTGAGGTGGGATCTATTTATCATTCTCCCCATTTTGCAGATGAGGAAACTGACATGTCACTTGCTTAAGGACATATCTAAGGTCACAGAGCTAGCAAGTATCAACCACTGCGGTCTCTGAACCCAGGTGGGCCTGACCCCTGTAGCCTGGGCTCCTGCTACTCTAACCACAACCCCCACCCCTGCCCCAGTGCTAACTGGACCTCCCTGGTTTCCCATAAAAACTACCCTTCCTGAATTTTCTGAGGTGAATGTCTTGTGGTACAGCCCCCAGTGTCTTGCGTGGGCCCTTGTAGCAGAGCAGAGTCACCCCGATTCCCAAGCTTGGTCCCCTGTCCCCCATGCTGATGTTTGCCTGTACCGGCCTTTGACACCTTCCGCCTGCCCTCCCTCCTTCCCGGTGAGGAGCCCCACACCTGCCCGCCCTGCTCGTTGGCTCTGCGCTCATCTCTCCCACTCAGGTCCTTTCCTGCTGTTCTAATCCTGTAATGTTTGGTGACCCGGGGAGCCTCACAAGGCGAGCACCTGCGGGCGTTCCTGAGTTGTGTGATGCATTAAATCCAGGCGGCTGGTGCTGGAGGCCCCAGGCTCCCTGCCCTCGTGCAGCTGGGCTGGCTTCGGCTCCTTCTCTATGAAATGGGCTGCTGGTCCTTGGGTTCTCTGGGGTCCCACCTCACTTTCCCTTCCTTTGAACTTCTGACTCTTCAGAAAGAGTGGTGGAAAACCTCCCCGGCCTCTCTGTCCCCGTCTCCTTATTTCTTAGCCTTTCATCTGGAAGACAGGCTGGTGAGGCTGCCACACTTGCACTGCAGAGTTGGAGATCTGAGCCCCCCGGCCCTCTCGGGTGGTGACTGAGGATAGGATGTGTTGATCTGTTTGAAGCAGGCCCCTTTGATGCTCTTTAAATAGGGCAGATTTCTAGAGAATTCAGCCAGCTGCCCACATCAGACCTCACTCGGGTGCAGTTACTGTGCATGTAGCAGATGTGCCTGTGGCTGCCTCTGTGTGCACAGTGGTGTGGAGTCAGCTGACCCGGGTTTGCATCGTCTCTGACTTTGGCCAGCTGTGTGACCTGGGGCTCGTCACTGTGCTTCAGGCTCTGTGTTGACTACAAGGCTCACGATCATCATGGTGTTAATCAAACTCGCTGCACCATCTCTAGGGCGGCGTTTGGAAGGACTAGGTGGGTGACCACAGGCCCAGGTGCTGTACAAACTGTAAAGGACTCTGTGAGGTGAGCAGACGTGTGCATGGCTCTCCCCAGCAGCACCCAGCTTCAGAGCGCGGAAGCATTCCTAGCAAAGCCCCGTTTTCAGCTTTGCAGCATCATGCTTGAAAAATGCTCCCATATGGTTTATTCTTCTTTAAGTGGGGGCAAATTCTGAAATGGGTTGTTTATTGTCCAAGTTGAATTTTTAATTTCTCATAAATTCCCCACAAATTGCTGTAGTCATCTATATTTATTGAATCTGTCAGGGTTGTTTATGGCGTTGAGGCCTGGGCTCCCGTGTTTGTGGCCTGTTGTCATGGCGACGCCAGGGTCTGAGGCTCTGGAGGGGAGGCCCTGTCCTGAGGCGGGAGGAAGGTTCTGGAAGGGCTGCCATGTGAAGTAGAGTTATGGCTGCTGCACCAAAGTCTGGCCTTGGGTCCGGCAAGTTGTTCAAGACTGCAGATTCCATGCCAGCCTTACCTCACCCCTGCTGGTCCCTCTTCCCAGCGGTGGTGCACCGCCCCAGCCTCCTATTTCTGCCCCTCCGAGCCCTCGCTGCTCCGAGTGTGGTCTGGGAACAAGGAGCCCTGCACCGCGGGGCACCTGTGGGAAGTGCACACACTCCCCATACTGGCTGGGTCGCAGCCTGCAGTTCAGCAAGATGGCATGTTCCCTCTCACCTGCACCTGCCACACTGCCATCAGGTGACCTCTTTGGGACACTCCTGGGGCTCCCAGTCATCCTCAGGACAGAGCCCAGAGGCCTTGGCCTGGCAGCTCTTTGTCTCCACCACTGTGCTACCCTGTGATCTTTTTAACTCCATCTCCCCCATCCCCCTCTACCCTTCCAGGAGTGAGCATTGCCCCTCAGCCCTGCTGCGTCTACCCTCATCGTCCCAGCTCTGCACAAGCCAGTCTCCGCTTGCTGTGCCTGCCCAAGCCTTCTCTCTCTGGGGAATTATAGGCATCTCGGAAGAGGCAGCTCCTGAGACACCTCCTCCTTGAAGCCCCCTTGGCTTTCTCTGGAATGAGTCAGATCCAACTTCTCTGGAGCTGTGATCCAAAGGCCTCACCTGCTGCAGTGCTGTGGGGCTGCTTGACCGGCTTTCCTGGCTCTCTCCCCTCACTGCTGGGTGCTCCGACTGCCCCTCCTGCCTCCTGGGGGCTTGGCCTGCAGCGGGCACTCAGGAGTGCTCTGCAGTCAGCCGGCCTTCACAGGGCCAAGACTTGAGGCTGGACTTTTCATGGGAGCCTGGACGCTTTGTCCTGGGGAAGGGATATGACATGGCAGGAATTGCCAGGGGCTCTCAGATTGACATCTGGGGCTGGGGACTGGATGAGAATAGAAAGGCACCTATGGGAGGAAGGATGGAAGGGACAGCTAAGCAGCGTCCCAACTCCTGCATGCAGGTGAGAAAGCAGAAGCTCAAAGGTTGGCCTGCAGACGCTCCTTGAGTATCTGCTCTGGGCCCGGCAGTTTCGAGGCTCTGCGGACTCAGCAAGGAACAAAAATTCCTGCCCTCGTGGGGTGTCCATGTCTAGAAGGACAAGAGACTAAAAGCAGGTAAATGTGTGAAGTGAGGGAGATGGTGGAGAGTGAAATAAAGCAGGATTTTAATGAGGGGCTGGAGGTTGGTGTGGGGTTTTGGAACGTGGCTTGATTACAGCTGAGCGTATGCAATTCCACCCGGGGGTATACCCACGTGAAAGGATTGCCATATCCACCGAAAGACAGGTATAGAGCATTCAGAGCAGCGGAGGGCATGACAGCCCCAAAGTGGCAACAACCTGGATGTGCATCAGCTGGAGAAGGGACATAAGATGTGTCATAGTCACATAACGGAATCTATGCAGCGGTGATGGTGAAGCAGCGGCCACCACACGCAGAACACGGATCAGTCCCCCAGATGGGATGTTCAGACCCGGGAGAGCACTTAGCGTGCAGTTCCCGTTCCAGTGAAGATCTTGGACAGGTGAAACTACTCTGTGGGGATAGAAGGCAGGCGAGTGGTTGCCTTTGGGGACAGGGACTGGGTGGGACCTGACAGAGCCTGCTGGGGTCCTGCAGATGTTCTCTTCTCAGTCTCGATCTTGGGCGTCATTTTGTGGCTGTTCATCAGGCTGCCCACTTACGATACACGCACATTTTTCTCTTATCGTATGTCATACTTCAGTAAGAGGCTTAGAAGACATAAAAGGCAATGCCGACGGGAGGCAGAGGGTGTGCTGTTTTCTGTAATGTGTACCCTTGAGTTCTCTTTAGAACATTAGTTCTTAAACGGCAGTGCTTGCTGGGACATGGGCGTCTCTCCTGAGGCTCTCCCTGGGGAAGAGGCTCTCCTCGCCATGGGTGACAGGCTCCAAGGAGAGGCCACCTGGTGGGAAGCCAGCAGCCTAGGGATGTCCTTTCAGCCTTCATGCGACTCAAGCCTCCCTGTGGTCAAAGGTGTGCAAATTCTGTACCCGCAGCCTCCAGCCCAGAGCAGGCGCCAGTGAGCACTTGTGGACTGAAGGGTGTTTCTGTCCCAGTGGTTTCAGTCCGTCTTTGGGGACGTGGGCATCAAGGCACCAGATTCCCTCGTGCTCTGTTCTGTAATGCTGGCCTCCAGGCCAGAGAGGCGGTGCTGGCAGGAGACGAGAACATCCATCGTCTAGAGGCTGTTTTCTGCGTAACAGACGTGGGGTCCGGGCTACATTGGCTGCTCTAACAACTCGCATTCATGGTGCTGTGTGTCTACTCTGTGCCCCGTGCTGTGTCCCTCTGCAGCCTCCCATACCTTCCATTTCAGAGGAGGAAACGGAGGTCAGAGCAGGTACATGCAGTGACTCGCTCAAGGTTACCCCTAGAAAGTGGGGACTGTGGCTGACTCCAGGTGGGGTGACTCTCGGGCCAGCACTTGATGTGCTGACTACACCAGAGGGAGGGGTTAGGGCGGACACGGGGAAGGAAGATGGTGAAAGCATGGTTGGAATGAATGAGCCGTTGGAGGAGCTACAAGAAAGTGCTTTCAGGAAATCCTTTCCCTCCCACCCATCTTTCCATCTTTCAGTCACGACCGTGACGGCCCTCCTCCCGGCTCTTCCCTGAGCTGCAGAGCTGTGTGGTCTTACCTGCTGACTCTGAAACCCACTGTCTTGCCTGCCTCTTGAGCATCACCCTAGGCTCTGCAGGTCACCTGAAGATTTTATTATTTAGAGTGGTTTTAGGTTCACAGCAAAATTAAGTGGAGGGCACAGAGTTGCTGTCTACTCCCTGTCCTCACACACACGCACACACCCTACCCCGTTATCATCCCCCACCAGAGGAGTGCATTTGTTACAACTGATGAACCTACCCAGACACGTCATCGTCACCCAAAGCCCACAGTTGACATTGGGGTTCACTCTTGATGCTGCTGTTCTGTGGGTTTTGACAAAAGTATAATGACACGTATCCACCATTATAGTATTACTTCACAGTGTCGCACATGTATGGTGTCATGTAGTTTCACTGCCCTAAGAACTCTCTGTGCTCCTCGTATTCTTTTTAAACCATAAGGAAAACACATACATGCACGCACGCACGCACACGGGGCAGTATTAATTAAATCAAGATCTCTGGGGTTGGGTCCTGAGCATTGGTTTCTGTTCAGGTTCCCCCGGGCAGTTCTTACATACTGCCAGGTTGAAGCTCGTTGGATTAAAGCCATGGTTCTCAAACTTGAGTGTCACCAGAATCCCCAGGAGAACGTCTTCTACCAGGTGGCCGGCTTCACTCCAGAGTCTTTGAACCAGCAGGTGTGAGGGAGGCTGAGAATTTGCATCTCTGACAAGTTTCCTGGTGGTGGTGATGCTGTTGGTCTGAGGACCCCCGTCTGAGAACCACTGGTTTTAAACAATGGTGGCGAAGGATGTGGTCGGGCATAGAGGCACTTTCCGAGTCGCTTTGGGGCACCTGGGGTCTTGTGCCCAGGCCCCTTTCCTAGACTGCACTGCCTGCTCTCAGTGGGGACTGAATCTGGGAGGGGAGATCCAGTACATTTCCTCTGTGCCTGAGCTCACATGCTCCAGGCATCACCCCTTGGGGATCCTGGGTTTGGAAGGAGAGTGGTGGTACAGGCAGGTGTTACACAGAATGCAGGGTGGACCAGGGAAAGGGGTGGGTTGGTCACGAGCTGGGAGGCTAGTGACTTCCTCCTGGATCACTCTCAGGCAGTCTCTGGGGGTTTATTTTTGCACTCCCACCAGGACAAAGGGGATCTCCAGGGTGAGGACAACCCAGACCAAGCCCCCCTGGGTGGGGGTGTCAGCCAGAGCCTGACATCAAGTCATAGATTTTGTACAGAGTCCAGGATCCTGGGATCCTGGTGGGAGAAGCAGGCTGCCATTAATCTGCTGGCATCTGTAATAAAAGGCCTTCAGGAGAAACTCAGTCTGCTCTGCTTGGCCTCCTAGAAGCCCAGCAATAAAATCAGTATAAATATAGCTAACATTTGGGAGTGGCTTATAAAGTCCTTGAAAAAAATCCCTAACATAAACTCCAGGACAGACCTACGAGCTGTAGAAATGATTAATTGTCCTGTCTTTCAGATGCGGAAACTTAAGGGTCACAGAGCTACTAACTGGCAGAGCTGGGATTTGAACCCACGGTGCTTTCTGCTCTCTCCACCCTCCCCTGCCCCCATGTGAACCCCCAGGCAGAGATTAAGGCTTTTCCCAAGTAAGCTCTGGTGACCGACAGGGTGAACTGAAGGCGCTGGTGCTCTCAGGAGTAGCATGTGCTACAATTTTTCAGAACAGAGTTGTTCTTGAACTGGTTGATTGTTCTTGACACTCTTCAGTCAAAAGGTGTAGAAAATGACCACCCTGTGTCTGTTCCAGTGGCAGGGATTAGTGAGTTAACTCAACGTTCAGACTGAAAGACTTCTCATCTGCTGTTTTCCATTTCCCACCCTAAGCAATTGTGAGACAAAGGGTTTCCCAAACTCATTGGATTAGGGCTGGCAAGGCGGGATAGCACAACAGTTTCCAAACTGGGTTCCATGTAGAACCTAGGGGTTCCTTGAGCGGGGAGCACCTGCTTTTTGAGGGTGGTGTGGCTGACCCCCACAAACAACTGACTCCCTTCAACTGTTGGTACGTGTTTTTGATTTGGGGAGGGGGATGGTCTCTACATTAGATTTCCTTTCAAGTAAGACATCACAGATCAGAGGTTTGGAAATCACTGGTGTTGGGGAGCAGAGCCAGGAGATGGCGGCCCACTTCCCTAGGCCTCGGATATTCAAGTGCTGTGTGCACTGCTGTTGATGGCCAGGTAAGAGGGATGGCCAGGGTGATGAGACCCTGGGATTGGAGTCTGGCCATCTTTGGCTTGATTGATTCATTACACATTCATTCATCTGTGTTCTGATCAGCTGGATGTTGGGACATTGTTGAGAGTGAATAGTCCCAGTCCCTGAGGAGCTTCCTGTCCATAGGAAGACAGAGTCTGGCTTTGGTGGACTATGAATATCTTACAGCACCCTCTGAACACTCCAGTCTCCTGCGCAGGTACTTGGCAGGTCTTGTCTGCTGACTGGTCAGCATCACTCACTTCCTCCCGAGACCTCATGGTAGTGCCGCCTGCCGGACACTGCTGGTCATGGCGGGCTTTGTAGTGGGTCGGTTGTGGGTCTCTAACCTGTCCCTACCTGACCCCATTTTTCAAGGATTACGCTTGCCAAACATCCCCAGAACTTTGATTTGCTGCCTTTTTGAGTGGGTGAAAGAATAAAAGGAAGAAGTGTTACTCAAGCGCAGAGGGGCACGGGACTCTAGTAGGACCACGCAGCTTGGATGGATGGGATGCTTCCAGAGACCAGCCGTAGGGGATGCCCACTTGCGACCCCTGACCTGTGGTGCCAGCCTTTGTTCCTTCCTTTTGCGGTGGACCAGGCCGAAGTTGCTACTCTGGAATGTTGGAGAATGATCTGCAACGCATGGTGCTCCTAGAGCGCAGGGCTCTTCTGTGCAGGACAGGGACCTGGTGGATTACAGGGCAAGCCCGAGTGGAAGACCTGCCCCCCCGCCCCAGATGTGGTCAAGATAGGAGGGGCCGTATCCTGCCTGCTCTAGGCTCTTGGGAGACAAGACTTTTCAAGTGCAAGTTCAGTTTTGATTTTACAGGCTGGCAGCACAGATGGGAGAACCAGCATAACCACTGGGCTTTCTTTAAAATGTGCTTTGTGGGGGCCCTCAGTGTAACCCTCCCATCCTTGTATAAACTTGCAGATCAGCCAGAGCAGTTTGCTTCTATTTAAGGCAGTGAGAAGCTCTCCTCCAGCTGCTCCCCTGGCTTTTGCTTTGCCCCAGGAAGGCCGATCACCACATAGCCTTTTGCACCCGGATGAAGCTGAATGGGGGTACATGTGTCTGCTTCCACCCCCAGCAGGCCTAGAATGTTTGGGAAACACCTCCACCTGGAGGCACCGTGTTCTGTATCTTGACTTGCCACCATCCCCTCCAAACCTGCTTCCTCTCCTGTTTTCTTGGATCATAAAGAAGGTACTGCCTCCCATCTCCCACCCAGGCAGCCAGCCCAGGTCCCTCTGCCCTCCACACCCACAGCTCATCAGTTTCAGGCCTGTTGATTCTCCCTTTGGATGTTTCCTGGCCCATTCCCAGTTCCATCCTTTGGTCATAAGTCCCCATCGCCCCTCACCCAGTATTGCCATACCTCTGACTGGCACCCCTGCCTCCTGGCCCAGCCCACACCTTGTGGAGTTGTCTCTCATCAAAACTGTCTGAGTCACTCCCGCTGTTCCCTTTGTCTTCAAGTGAAAGTCTGGCTCTTGAGAACCGCTTACCACACTCTTCCCAGTTTTGCCTTGCCAGCCTGGCCACCTTGCCTGTGCCACTCTCCAAGTCAAACACAGCCAACCCTTAACTGTCCCATCTCTGTGCCTGCACACGCCCATGATGACCCACCTTGGCACACCTGTTTTCATCCTTCAGAAGCAGGTCAGATGTCGCTTCCTACTGGCAGCCTTCCCTGACTTCCCACATGCCCCTCCCCCCAAAGAAGCCAATCTCCCTCTGGATTCCCAGCCATCTAAAGTTTTCCAGGCCCCATGCCCACCTCCCGTTACACGTAAGGTCCTTGAGGGCACTCACTTCAGTACTGAGTAAAGAACCTGGCACATGGGCAGGCCCTTTGATAAATGATTCTTGCCTGTTTGTTAACTTTACCCTAGAGGTCACTTAGAAGCCACAGAAGTGTTTTAGGACTTGTAAGGGCCATGTGGATTTCATTGCTCTTTATCATCTGGGAAGTTGCCTTCCCAGCACATCTTCACGCTCCACCTTCCACACACTTTCTGTTTTGCTCCAGGTGGCGTTGGTGGTTGGCCTAGGCCTATCATGATAACACAGGTCCCTTGGCCCAAGACTTGCATCCAAGCCTCCCTTCCAGCTAGAGGCACTCACATCTTCAGTTCTGACCAGTGAGATGTAAGGGGGAAGAGTATTTCCTGTCTTACAAAAGAGTAGCCGTTTGACCCTTGTCCCCCTTTTTCCTGCCTTCCAGGTATCATCAGGGGACAGGGTAACCTGGAGCTCTGGCAGCTGTTTTGTGACCATGAGGCGATAGCCACGGGGACTAAAATCTATCATAGGAAGCATGGCAGAATAAAAACTTAAAGGGAGCCTGGACTCTTGTTAATATCAAGTTGTTGAAACCCCCTAGAGATTCACCTCCCTCCAAAAACTTTCTGTCCTTAGAATTCAAGCCATTTCCAATCAGCATTCCTTAAAATCAAGCACATCTTCACTGATTATTCTTAACTTGGCTGAACTGTTTTTTGTTATCAAAGATCAAGTGCACCTTTGGGATAACTGCTGGCCATCACAGAAACAAAACTTTGAAGACTAAAGGCTTGAGCCAAGGATAAGGACACCAGTGCCGTTAACTGTTGAAAGCTTACATGCCCAGGGGGTTGACTTGGGGATCATGTTCTTCTGGACATATATTATGTTAAAAAACCAAATTATACCTTGTATGTGATAAAACTTAAAATTCCTTTAGGTTGTTAAGCAACAGATTTTCAACATGAAAGGAAATGTGAACAAATAGAATTTATTAGCATTTATGTCTCAAAAAGCCCAGAGGCAGGTGTGACAGGTTTTAGGCCATCAAGGGCTCAGTTTTATGTCGCCAGAAGTATTTCTTCACTTTTCAGGCTCCTCGTGTAGGTTCTGTTGGGGCAGGCTTTGCCAAGTCGTGTGAAAAAGGTTGCCAGCAGCTCCATTTCATCAGCTTCACAGGCTCATAGGAAGCAAGTATGACTTTCCTTTTCTCCGAGTTCCAGTGAAAGTCCCAGGGCTGGCTGATGTTTGCTGGTTCTGATTGGTCTGACTTGGGTTACATACCTAGTATGTCAGTTACCGGGGCTGCCGTAGCAAATTAAAGCAGCAGAATTTTATTCTCTGTTCTGGGGGCTGGGAGCTAGAATTAACCTGTGGACAGAGCCACGCTCCCTGTGACTCCTCCTTGCCTTTCCCAGGTTCTGGTGGCTCCAGGAGTTCCCCTCCAGTCTCTACGTCCATCTTCACATGGCCGCCTTCTCCCTATGTGTTTGCGTCTTCATGTGGCATTTTTCCCTTTCTCGTAAAAACATTATCCTGTTGAATCGAGGCCCACCCCAGTGACCTCGTCTCAACTTGATTCCATCTACAAAGACCCTATTTCCAAATAAGGCCACATTCACAGATAACCTGTCTTGTTGGGAGACACAGTTCAACCCGTAACACCTGTTCTTGAATCAGACATGTAGGTCTGGATGATGTGATGTTCTGATTGGCCAGGCCTGAGTCACGTGTGCATCCTGAGTAGAGGTCAACTGCTTGCAATTATGTGGCTTAAATATGTGAAGGAGAGGTTCTCCACTGGGACTATATGAAGGGGGCCACAGATGCAAGTCTGGCAAAAGCAGTGGTGGTGATGGTGATTCATCAACGACCTTCCTGTCCCGAGGCCCAGTCTTTTGGGTTTGTAAGTGTCTTCTTGCCCATTTCAGTACTGCCCTCCACCCCTTGTTCCATTTTCTGACTTTTGAGGAGGGGACAGTTAGTTTGCTTGGGAGGTGAATGGGGAGAGAAAGCAGAGCGACAGCACAGAGGCCTTAGTGATTTCGCTGCTCGCTGTTCACCCTGGACCGAGGCTGACAGTGACATACAAAGGCATTGGGTGACTCGATGCTGGGCTGTGTATACTACTTGCCCGGCCACCCTTTGGGTCGGGTGGCTCTGCTGACAGGAGTTACTGACAAGAGGACCTGTGTGCGTAGGTTACTAAGCAGTCAAGCCTTGATGGTAACAAATGATCCATTCGCTGTTTTGTTTGTTGGAGAGTTCTCAGCTGCTTGGGAGGGCAGTGTCACGGGGTAGGAGAAGGTGGTTGGAGTGTTCCATCCATGGAGAAATGGAAAAGTACTGATTCCTTGATTCTGCCCCTTGCTTTCCAGGTGACCACTCACTTGGAGATATTTGTGTTTTGCACTGTTCCCATCCCACCCCCCCACCCCCTAGTCTGTTGGGCCATCCCTACCTACCTGGCCCTTCCCCGAAGGTCCTGAAGCTGCAGGGCACCTGGGAGCCTCCGGGCACTAAATCGTGACCTGCCGTTTCACCACTTCCTGTATGCTGGCCTTATCGCTTTTATGACAGGGACACGGTTCATGGTTTTCTTTTTATCTAGAGCACCCGGTGGGGGACACGTTGGGGAGGAGCCAGGCCAACCCAGCACAGATCCTGGTGCCAACTCAGGGCCCTGGGATAGCACTATTCCGCCAGGCCTCAGTTTCCTCCTCTACAGACTAGGAGAGGGACCAGCCCTTGGCCTGCTCAGTGGTCGTGGCTTTCCTGGAAGCGACTTCCTGTAAGCGAGTTTGTGCGTGTCTGGGACCCTGAGAACAGCCCACAACAAAGTCTTAAGTTGATCTTATAATTGGCCTAGGAGGTGAGATCTAGATGCTCTGAGAGTTAAGATAGAGTTGTGTTTAGACCACACAGAGGCAGAAAAGAACCTGGTGGGCGGTGGGGTCAGAGGCTGTGTGTGCAGGCCAGGGCTTGGGGCCAGGTTCAAGGACCAGGAGTGGGCCAGTCCAGCCAGAGTAGTGACTGCTTTGGGCTGTGAGCTGGGAGTGTGGAAGGGAATTTGGAGGCAGTGGGGGTCTTTGTTTAGGGGTGCTGGGGAGCCATGGAAGGTTTTTGAATGGGCGAGGAGAGCAGTTTCCGGAAGGGTACTCGGACAGTTCTGGCCGAGGGTGGATTGGGTTTCTCCCAGGCTTGAGCTTCAGAACTCAGAAATTAGTTCTGAAGCAGTAAAAGTCTAAGTTAGAGAGTTTAACATAGTGAAAATATAATTTAATTTTAATTACTGATCCTTGTTAATCAGTGCCCTGATTTGCTTGTAACCAGGGTGTCTAATTGACTCTTAAATGCTGTAATACCTTTGAAGTAAACACAGCATCTCTTCTTTGCTAACCTTCCCTCTGTTCTGGTGATTGTGGGAGAGCTTTTGTTATGAGGAAGGCACAGCATACTTTAGGCCTCATGGTCTGCAGCAGTGGTCTTTGGGGTCATTAGAAGCGTTGTTGACTTAAAAGACTGCATTCCTCCCTGCCTCCCCTCCCCCAAACACACATACAGACACTGTTTCTTTTGCTTGGTTGGCCAAGTGGTCCAGCCCCGTACAGAGCTGCGAAGGCGGATACCAGCCGGCAAGGACAGAGGAGCCCGAGGGTTTTCCCAGAGAGGTAACTGGCCCCTCTGCTTATTTCTGAGAGGCAAGCCTTGACAATCTGATCTGATCTTGAGCCATGTGTGCGGGCGAGGACCGGGCGCCTGGTGAGTCATCACCATCAGACCTGGAACTTCAGACACAGACTTTCATCTCAGGCTGAAAGGCCATATGGCATGGGCTGTGAAGTCAGAGTTCTTTAGGTACAACTTAACAGGGATGGGGGCCTCAAATGCTCCTTCCTCCCACCTCCCTGGCTCCGTAGCTGGACTACTTCTGGACCTCGGGCCCTGGAGCCTGCCGCGGCTGGGGCCCCTCGGGCTGGACCCAGTCGTCACAGTGTGGATTTTCTTCCTTCTTCCTCCTTAACCAACTGGGTGCCTGAGGTGGCCCTTCCAACTGGTGTGAGACCATACCCCTTTTCCCACCCCTCAGTGCTGTGCCTCCCCCCGCCCCTACCAACTGCCTTTCCCTCCTCCAGAACCTGAGATTATTGCATTTGAGGAACACTGGGCCCTGTGTGGGCAGCTTTCAGTCCTTTGCCTGGAGCCCCTGTGGACCATTCACGTCCCAGTGTTTCCATGTGCAGTCGGCCTCAGGTAACATCACTCACTGGGGCCACAGCTCAGCTGGTGGGGGAAGGTAGTTAATAGCACGACCTTCATCCTGTTCCCCTTACATGTGGCTGGGCCTTAGCCTCCCCATCTGTGCAGGGCGGGGTGGTGGACATGGTGACTTGGACAGTATCTGGCCTGCAGGTGACTGGCTGGCCGGCCCAGCACTTTCACATTCTTTTTTTGAATTTGTTGCCATTATTTATACCAATTACCCCCAGTCGCCACCACTCCCCATTGTCCCACACCAACCACCTTGTTCTTCTATTGGGCTTTTCGTCCGTGCTCCTTTGTTTGTTCCGAGACCTGTCCCTGCTGGAATTCCCCTGCAGCTGCTGGCTCTGGCCTCCCTGGGTGACGGGGCCAAAGAGGAGTGAGGCAAGAGGCTTGTCGTTCACAAGCCAGATTCCAGAATGATGGAGGTAGACTAACCCTGGGGAAGGGGAGAAGATTCTCCATGGTCTCAGAGCTATGGGTGGGGATGGTATCTGAATACGAGACTTCCAGGCAGTGAATGTCTCAGGGACAAAGTTGAAGGCAGAGCTGTGAGAAGGCGTGGATGGGGCTGCAAGGCGTGGGCAGCTTCCTGTAGGATCCTGGGCAGATGTCAGGCCTGCCCCTGACAGGTCGAGAAGAGACTGTGGTTTGAGCGTGACCCCAGAACCCTGATATGCTCCAGGAAGAGGTGCCTGATTACAGCACCCCTTAGGGCTCAAAGATCTTGGTAATCCAGTCTGGCTTTAATCAGCCTACAGATAAGAACTGGCCTTCTCCCATCCCGGCTGGGGCTGGCCCAGGCCTGGGCGCACATTCCAGACGGCAGTATGCTTGTACTTTGTCCTTGCAGGCGGGTGGGGCCGGGCGGGTGGGGCCACCCTGCTGGTGTGCACCCAGGAAGGCATTTCTCCTTCTTGACAGGGTCTCGGGGAATTTCCTGCTGGTAATAGCCCCAAGGGGAAGAATGGCCCGTAGGTTGGCCACGCGTGTGCTGCGTTTCCTGCAGTGACCCCTGAGAGCGTGTGGGCTTTTGTAACCTCCATCCTCTGCTTTCCTGCTGGTATTCCTGCCTTGAGGAAGCCACTGGCCTGCTTTTTACCTGCCCCCCCCCCGCCCCCCGGAATCCCTCCTTACCTCTCCTCTTGCCTCTCTGCACACACTGGTGGGGATTTCAGTCCCATCCTCTCTTAGCTGTGTGATCTCGGGCAAGTCATTTTATCTCTCTGGGCCCCAGCTTCACACCTTTGTGTGCCATGAACTCACCCGTGTTCCAAGGGGCCAGCCTGGGTCAGGATTTTGTGCCAATACCGAGACATTTTCAAGACTTTACTCAAAAGTGTGGACCTCAGTGGGCAGCCTGATTTTCTTATCCTGGCAGTAGCTGGGTGGGAAAGGTTTTAGGGAAAGGGTTGAAACTTTAATTTTCTCCTTGTCTGAGGACCTTTGCTTTTCTCTGCCCACCAACACCTTCCTCTGTTCCTGAAATCCCCAACATCCTTAGGCCAGGACCTGGGTCACCCCATTAGCCCCAGTTCCCCACCGGAAACACAGACAGGGTGCAGGCCGAGTTTCAGAACTTTTCTCCAAAGCCCTGTTAGGGCCCAGCTCTACCTGGCCTAGTTCCAGCCCTGTCTGTGGTCAGGGTGTTTGATCAACACCTTCAAAACAGTGAGATCGTGGCCTCAAACAAATCCTTTTGCCAAGTGTCTACAGGTCAGGGGCGTTGGTGACCTGAAAAAGTATCAGGTGTTTTCCAAAACCTCCAGCATCAAGGCCCACCTAGGGGCTAGGACCGAAGCTGCCTGGCCAAGAGGAGGACTGTTTTCGTTCTTAGCCGCACTTTCTGTTCATGTATGGCTGTCATTCATTCAGTGGATATTTATTAGAATATCGGGGCAGCAGTATGGGAAAAACATGTTTTGAGTCTGTTAGATCTGTGTTTGAGTCTTGGATCTGTTACTGTTGGTCTGGGGCATTGATGTTATTTGTACTGTAGGTTAGCGGCCTTAAAAAAATGACGTAGCTGCCCCACTGCATTGGGTGTCCTGATGATTGAGATGAGGTGATGGCAGGTGCACGTAGGCAGCCACTCTGTTGTCCTTTTGTAGGTGGCATGCAGTATTAGACACCGTGGGGGACACAGGCTGGGTGACATGGGGTTCTTGCTACCAGAGCTTATGGTCAGAAAGCGCCACAGTAGAGGCTTGTTGTGTTCTGGGGGAGGCTCTAGCATCTGAACCTCCCGTGTTATATCTGAAGATTCTCTTCCTGTGGGTCATGGAGGCCAGGCCATCCTGCACATGGACGTGGACACTTGCTAAGTGTGGGTACCTGCCTGGGGACCCACCAGCCAGACCCCCTCCTGGCCCTGGTGGGCTTCTGGGTGCAGACTCCCTTGCTGGGGTCTGGTTTCAGGCATGGCTCTCCTGGCTTCCCATGGACACTGAGCTGCATGCTGGCCTTTTCAGTGCTGCCCTGTTCGTGGCAGCCCTGGGTCAGTTCCACACTCAAACCTGGGAACCCTCTAGTCTCTGGGACTCAGTAACATGTGCTGAGAACAGGGAGGGAGAGGATTGCCATCTCTCCTACAAGGAAAAGTCAAGGAAGACTTCCTGGAGGAAGGGGCATTCAGAAGGAACTTTGTGGCCTGAAGGGTAGGAAAGGTTTGGGCAAAGTGTGACTGTGATGAGAGAACATGGAATCCAGTTATGCAGGGGCCCCTTCCTTCCTTCCTTCCTTCCCTCTTTCCCACCCTCCTTCCTTCCCTCTTTCCCACCCTCCTTCCCTCTCTTCTTTTCATGGAGATTATGGAGTGGATCAGCCTGCCTCATTCAAATCCCAGTGCTGCCACTGGCCTATACAGCCTGGCCCTGGCCTCATAGCCTCTTTGACTCTCTTTCCTCATGGATAAAATGTAAATAACAGTAGCGCTTGCCTGATAGGGCTTTGGGGAGTGAAGACTAGAAGACAGTGCCTGGCCGGAAGTAAGTAACGTGAGTCATGCTCACCACGTGCTGGATGCGGAACTATTGGTAAGCAGATAACCCTGCCTCAGACCTGCAGTCGAGGTGGTAAGAAACAGTGCCCCTCAGGTTCCTGCCCAGGGCTCGTTCTTGGCAGCGGTGTGAGATCTGCCGTCTCCTCCTGCCCCAACTCCGTGTTGACGGGGGAGGAGAGGTGCATTGTGGAGCGTCTGCCCCGAGCTCAGGGCAGCACATTTCCTGTCTTGTTTCACCCACATGACGCCTGGGGAAGTACGTACGATCCTTTTTCTGTAGCAGGTGAGGAGCCGGCTGTGGTGAGGTTAAGTGACTCACCCTGGTCCCAAGGCCATCCAGTCCGTGGACCAGGCCTTGGCATCTCATCCGTCTGCCTTGCAAGCTTGGCTGTTTCCATGACCCCAGACGGTCCCACCAGGGGGGGCAAGCGTGGCAGAGGGGAGGGGCATCAGGCCAGGGTGGGCATAGAGCCACGGCCTGCTAGGGCCGCAGGGTGGCCTCCTGAGGATGGAGCGTTGGAACAGTTGGAAGGCTTGGGACTCACCAGGTAGACAACGGGGAGGGATGAGTCCCTGAGGCCTGACTCAATTCTGGCTTTTGGGCTGTGCATTTTTTTTGTTTTTTGTGGTTTGTTTTGTTTTGTTTTTTTTGACAGGGGGCCACGAACAGTGTGACGGGGACCCTGTATTCTCTGACCAGGAGCTTGGGCCTTATAAGCTCTGCCTTGGCGGGAGCAGGTGCAGGTGGGGAGTGGCGTGGTGGGCCGGGACCTGCCTCCTCCCTTTCCCCTGCTCTGTCCTTGTACCTCGGGGCCATGGCAGGGACCCTGGGCACAGGCCCTGCTCGTAGCTGGAGGCAGACCTTGTTTTGTGAAGCCCAGAGAATAACCCCAGGCTCACCCTTCTGCCCTCACACAGACCCCCAGAGTATTCAGTTCTCCGATCTGTAAAATGGAATCGCCTGACCGTAAGGCAGTTTTACCCCAAAGGAGCGAAACGTTTCCTGAAACAATGAAAGGTGCATCCGGCGTTCCTTAGTTAGCCTGCATCAGAGGTGGGGTGCCTCCTAGCGTGGTTGGGGCAGGGGGACACCAGCGTGTACTCTGGCCCCATCCAGAGGGTGTTCAGTTTGGGGTCTGTGGAGCTGGGTGGAGAGGTGGTGGGTCTGAGGGCAGGGGAGGTCCTGGAGGAGAAGTGAAAGCCTCTTTCCCTCCTGGCCCCGGCTTTGTGGGTGGTGACGGTGCCGGCCAAGGGCTGGGGTTACCTCATCCAGCGGTACTGAGGTCACACACCAGCCCGGGCACTGCCAGCCGCTGGAGGTGCCAGGTTGGGGAGGGCAGGGTTGGTCCCCAAGAAGTTGCCAAATGTCAGGAGCAACTTCAACCTTTCAAGGGTCAGTGCCTCTTCTCTCCCAGTTCAGTGGTAGCTGAAGCACAGTGGGGTTAAGTGGCTGCCCTGGAGGGGTCTGTGGGTCTTAGGTGAGTAAGGAAGTAGGCACAGGGGGAAGGAGGAGGATTCTTATGGAAGTTGGTGGATCGATTGAGAAAAGCTTATTTGAAATGAGGAGGTGGCGGGGTGCGTGGTTTTTCTGGGAGCAGCGAGCAGGAGTCTTGCTTGGCCAACAGGTATATGGAGTCGGGGTGTGGTGAAGGCGAGTTGGGCTCCGGATCCCAGCTGGGAGGTGGCTTCATTAGGTAGGACAGAGGGAGTCGTTGGTGGCCTTTTGTCATGGCGCTTTCCCCATGGGACCTGGGTGCGGGTAGATGCAGCTGCTGAGGTGGGTGGGCATGGACCCGTGGCACAGGGAACTTATTGCAGAACTTGGGGAGCCTCTTTTGAGGTTCAGTTCAGAGAAAAGTTGAGCAAGAAATAGATCAAAAGTGTCAGAAATAATTGCCACACATCTTACTTTCTGGAAGGACCAGGAAATGAGATTTTTTCCACTGAATGCATTTTTTAGGTCATTGCTTGGAGTTTACCTCTTTGTCTTCTGAAAAGTGGTTTTGCAGATTTAAACGTCTATCCCACTCCTCTTTCTCTTTTGAAAGAAGAGTATGTGGGATGCAATTTAATCCTTTTCTTATGTTATTACTGTTAGTGTGAAACAACCAAATGTCAAATGGTAGGGAGTTGGTGAAATAAATTATGTTTTGTTGGTCTTTAAATGACAGTGATTTAGAAGAATATGTAATGCCACAGAAAATGCTCATTATAGCATGCTTAATTAAAAAGTGGGATCCAAATCTTTTTATGTAGTATGATTCCAGTTTGGGGAGAGTATATCTAAAAATCAGAGGCATGCATTACAAAATATTACTGGTTACCTGTGAGATCAAGGAAGAATTGTCTGATGTGAACAAGTAACTTGGAATTTAAACATCTTTTACATGAGCAGATGTTAATTTGATCAGGAAGTTGCATTACTTTATAACCACATCTGGTATCTTTCCAGTCGACCTGACTTTTTCACCGTCTCAAGTGTGGGACACTCTAGAATCTGAACTCCTGGCAAGCAGAGGCAACCTGTGTCCCATTTGGGCTTTAGGGGGCGCCAAGTGGCATTACTGTCTTGGGCTTTCCGACCGCACCCTTCGGGAATCTGTGTTTGTGTTCCAGCCCTGCCATCTCTAGTTGTGTGTCCTTGAGTCCCAGCCCGGCTCCCCGTTGTGCAGGGACTTGAGCCTGCAGGGGGCTGCGGAAGTTCAGGCTGCTCCCTCCTGGGGTTGGGTTGGATCGCAGCCTGGCTGGGCTTTCGTCTGTGGTTGCCATTTCATTCCAACAGCGAGACCCAAGCTTCACACTTCTTGAAGTATCTTAAAGAACCCTTGCTAAATTTTGAATTTTCGTTAGGAGTCAGTGTGAGTTTGTTACTTGGCCATGTTTGAAATAAAGGCGGACGTCCCCTCCCTGCCCTTGCAAGCACTGGAGTCTGATCTCCTGGGTGAAAAAGTCCTCTTCATGTCTTTTCTTGACATTCTTGCCCTGATGACCATGCCAGGGAGGTGGCTTTGCCCTGGGGCCAGGGGTTTGGCAGGGAGGTGTACTCTGGTCAGGGGGTTCCATTGTGGCCCTCAGGGGTTGGGACTGACTCAGCCTGGCTCTGCCCCAGAGCAGGGAGCCACCCGGGGAGCAGGGAACAGCCCTCAGGGCCGGCCTTGTCCGAGAAGAGCCCTGACAAGTGGGGTCACTGAGAAAAAAGGAGCATTGTTGAGTGGGCGGGGGTGGGGAGAATAGCAGGGTTATCACTGGCCGGGAGGCTCTGTTCTGGGGTTTTCCCAGCTCCCCAACAATCCCCACTGTGGTCTGGGTTGCACCCCTGGCATGTGGGGCCTTTTTCTTCCTTCGTGGTAGCCTTGCTGGTCTCTCCCAGCCCCTCCTGGCTCTGCTCTAGGGAGATTTTTCTTAGTGTTTCCCACTAAGTGCTGAGAGCTGTCCTCCCCCTGCCCCCAGTATTGAGAAGAGTGGGAGAGAAGACAGCTCAAGTTTTTGGTCCTGATCCCAGAGCAGAGAGAATAGTGTCAGTGTTCCCAGGCGATGGATCTGAGTCTGGGTGGTGGGGTGGGGGTGGGGGGAGTATGGAGCCAGACAGGGGAACCCTCTGCCCTGGGCCAGGGCTGAACCTCATGAGTCACACCTCTCTTTCTCCAGGCGGTGGGGGCTCAGAGGCCTGTTGGGGAGCCGTGGGGAGGGTGTTACCAGCAAACAGAACAAGTCTTGAGGGTCAGATGGGCCGTGTGCCCCCGCCAGCATCTCGGAGGAAGTCAGTCTTATTACTTGTTGGTGACCAGGACGTGCCCTGCCCTCTGAGCAGCGAAGCAGAGCAGATTGGTCATCCCAATCCAGGGCAGTCAGAGCTGTGGCAGAGCCCACCTCCCAGTTCCATTCCTGGAGGAAGGTTCTGGAAGCCCACACAAATAAATGAGTAAAGGCATAACTGGGCACAGGGACTGGAGTCACCTTCTGAGGATGCCTGTGGGCTCCCTAGAGGGAAGGAGAGTTTTCTGGGTCAGAATCAAGGAACTCAGGAGTCTCCTTGATTCCGGTAAATCCCTGCTGCTTTACTTTTGGGTTTTCCAGCCTCCTCTCCTGCAGAGCCAGGGAGGGGTGGTTGCCATGGGAACCGCTGGTTGCTGCGGCCTCTGGGGGACTGTGCTGTGGGGCAGGATGCTGGGGGAGGGGGGCACCAGGAGCAGGGTGTCGGGTCAGAGGTTAGGAGGCCCCTGGGGATCTGTGTGAAGCTCTTTCAAGCTCCTCTGTCCCCTGGCTCCCACCTCTTGTCTGACCTGTGTCCCTTCACACGAGCTGGCCCCACCGCCCTGTGCTCAGGACTGGTTCTGATGTAGCCTCTTACCTAACGAGGCTTGCTGTCTTTTGGGTACCTCACACCCCACTCCGCCTACCGCCACCGGCTGTCCTAACCCCTTGCCCGGTCCTGCCTGTCCTGGCCACTCCTGTGTTCATTGTTCACTGATTCCTGGTCGGTTTTCTTTCTGCCCTTGGCCCTGGTCCTTATGCCTACACCCAGCAAGGGGCCCAGTCCAGAGCAGGTGCTGGGGTGCTTGATGGGCAGAGGGGGTCGGCCACGCGTGGGGCATTGATAAAGCGTTCTGCTAGGATGAGAATAAATTAACTATGTGCTGAGCTTGGCAACTCTGGGAGTTGATACAGTGGCTGTATCAGCTTTGAGTCTCTCTGCGGTGCAGCTGTGCTAACACAGCTAGTTGAAACTTGAACTCGTACGCTCCAGGGCCTTCCTAGACCCGGTCCCCCCACCCACCAGGCTTAGTTCAGGTGACTCTCGGATCCCCTCTCACCTATAGGACTGTAGGAACATCAAATTACACTTAGTCACAGGCCTCTGAGCAGAGTCTGTGACACAACACATTTGAATTTGCTGATTTAATTTGTAGACCCTGGGAAAACCCCAGGGCTGACTTCATTTCTCTGCCCTGTGTTAGAAAGAGGCACCTTTCACGTGCTTGTGGGCATTCTCCCATATCTGCTTTTGCCCTGAGCCTCTCCTGGGTGTCTCCGTGTCCAGGCCTCCTAAGTGCCCCTGAGCAGCTGCTGCCACAGTGAGATGGAACCGGCCAGGCCCTCCGCGGAAGGCCCAGGCCCACCTCCCAGGCAGAAGGGCTGCCTCTGCAGGGTGCGTGAGCTGTCCCAGCCGCTGTCACCCTGAGCTTGAAAGTAGCTGTTCAGAGCTCTCAAGTGCATGACAGCCTGCAGGATAAGGTTCTCCCGTTGTGAGTCTTAGCAACTCAGCACAGTCACCACGTGCTTCTCCAGGATATCGCCGATCTAAAGATAGTCAAGTGAGGCAAGCTGCCGTTACCCAGGTAGTGTGGGGTGAGTCGTGGGGACTTCCTCCCTTTGCAGAACTGGGATAGGACGGATGCGTTTTCTAGGATTTCCTGTGGTTTGGTCAAGTTTCTAAATTTCTGTGACTGGGCATCTTTCTCTAGAGTTCTCCCAAGTGAGTTTGGGAAGTGTTCCCTTGTCAGCTTCTCCCTTTGTCAATCTCCAGCACGCATGATCATGTTAAAGTACCTGAGAAATCCTGCGCTGAGGATGCCAGTTTGACTTGATATAACCCAGAGCCTTTTTAAGCCATTTAGAGAACTGACTTGCTCTTTTTCATGGGGTGTGTTCAGTTTTTAAAAAACTGCTTCATTAACATTATATCAAATACCAATTTGGGAACTGTCTCAAGGAATGCTCTCTTTAGACTGGAAATAAATGAATACAGAAAGGGTACTGCTTTGGGGCTTGAAAAATAATCTTTGCAGGCTTTGTAGAAGTTTGACTCAACATTTTCCTTCCTTATTGTTGAAGAGGATGCACAAAGAGTGTGTATTTTTGGCTCGGAGAATTCTCAGCCGCTTGTGGCCCGGGCTGCCAGTTGCCTTTCTGGGAGGAACGTGGGATAAAGGCGACATTGAGATGTGTTTTCCGTTGTCAGCAGGAGAGAAAAAAACAGCCATCCTGGGCTGGGAGCCAGGCTGGGCAGGGAGGAGGGGAGCGTGGTTTGGGGATTCCAGCTAGGGGTGTGCAGCTGTTCTGATCCCACAAGCTCTGGGTGCCAGACCTGGGGGCCCCCACTTTATAGACAAGGAAATTGATGGCCCTGCGTCACTCAGCAAGTTGGTGCCAGACCCCTGACCTGCTCTCTTCAGAGCATCATGGTTTTTGAAGTTCTTTCTTAAGCCCCCTGTTCTGTGAGGCTGTAACGATGACCACTGCTGTGTATTATGTGCTTACGGTGTGTGCTGGGCGGGGTGCCGACGCGTCACACGTGTTAACTTCCAGAGTGGTCTCGTCACAGAGAACCGAGACATATAACTCCCTGTCCGACACCCTCCAGGGGCTTTCCCTCCCACTGGGGACACCCCCCAAGTCCCGATCTTGCCCTTGGAGGCTCTGCACAACATGTCCTTGTCCCCCTCCCCCTGAGCCCGTGGAACGCAGCCTGTGCTTCGGGCCCCACCTGACTTTCCCTTTCCTTCTTGGAACTCCTCCCTCCTCTCCAGTCATTCCTGGGTCCTTCTCCTTGTTTGGATCCAGATGGTGCTCCTTAGGGAGGCCTCGCCTTACTTCTGGGCTGCTGTAACGAATTCCCGTAGGCTGGGCGGCTTAAACAACAAATGTATTGTCTCATAGCTCTGGAGGCTGGACGTCGAGCTCAGGGTGTCAAGTGGGTTGGTCCTTCTGAGGCCGTGAGGGAGAATCAGGCCTCCCTCCCAGCTTCTGGTGTGCCTGGCGGTCTTTGGGGTCCTCAGCTTGTAGATGCGAGGGTGCCTTCATCTGCCTTCATCTTCACGTGACGTTCTCCCTGACATGTGTCAGCGCCCAAGTTTCTCCTTTGCATAAGGATGCCAGTCATTGGATTAGGGGCCCACCCCATTCCAGTATGACCTCGTCTTGACTAATTACATCTGCAGTGACCCCATTCCCAGAGAAGGTCCCATTCTGTGGTACTGAGGGTGAGGACTTTGAGGGGGATAGAATTCAGCTCATGACAGGCCTGCTCTGATGAGTGCCCCCTCTTCCCCATCATGCACTCTACACTGATTTTATTGAGGTTGTAATGCATGATGGCTACCTGAAATTATTTGTTTAGTGTCCATCTCCCCCAGCCTGAGTCTGAGGTCCTGAGACAGGACCTTGGCCTTCGGTGCTGGAGCAGTGCCAGGCACAAAGTGTTCACTCACAGTAACTACTGAGTGAATGCATGGCTGGATGAGTAGATGGATGGGTGAAAGAATGAATGAACAGCTGAAAATGCAGCCCTTTGAAGCAGGTACTCTTGTCACCCCCGCTTACTGCCCATACAAACTGAGCTTTAGAGAAAATGAGACCAGAATAAAGAACAGCCTTTTGTGTATAATTCGTGAAGCAGTGGTTTCTCTTTTATTTAAATCTTAAAGAGCAGAAGCAAGGGTTGCTATTATTGCCTTCTTGGTGTTTTGAGTTTGTCAAATGGGACGTATCTCACCTCCTTTTCTTTTGGCACATTCTGCAGTCAGGTTCTGCAGAATGCAGACGTCCCGCCCTGTGGCCCACCGGATGCTGTGCTTACATACCTCAGTCATCACGTTGGCCAAGCACGTTGTTTGGATGGAGGATGCAGCTTGCCTTGGGTACCAACTTCCAGTTTACCATCTAGGAGGGAAGTTGGGATCCAGGTCGGTCAGAGCTCAAGCTGAAATCCTGCCTAGGGAGCACAGGGAGGAAGGCGGGAGCCAGCGCAGGGAGAGGGGCATCTGGAAGAGGGGGGTCGTGGCATTTGAATTCGGCTGGTGGAGAGCTCAGATGAAGATCGAGGCCTTGTCTCATCTCGGGCCTTTAGCTTTGGGACAGTCAGATGAGGTGAACAGAAGCCTCAGTATGGGGACTGTTGTCTCTGTGCATCTTTTCCTTGCCCACCCTCTTGGGTCCCTGAGAGGCAGTGTCTGGTGACTCTCTGATCCTGCATGATGCCCTGCTGCAGACAGACACCCAAAGGGAGGGGTTCTCGAGACACTCATGGTCTGCTTGGGAGAACAAGACTCAGGCCAGGAAGCCGTGCGGGTGACCAAGGGGCGGCTCCTCCTTTGCTCCTTTAGCTGTGGTTGGAACCCAGCCTCTACAGCCCGCGTAAGCTCGTAGCTTGGCTGAGAACACAGCTGCTGTAAGAGCTCCAGGGCCTCTCGGACTCCCTGTGGAGGCCAGGCCTCCTCTCTGCAGGGTGCATGTCCTGGCCCTGGATCTGGGGCATCCACGTTGCCCTGCCGCCCCCTGGGCTTGTATCCTTGCTTGCTCTTTGGCCCCGAGGCTCCCTTGACTGTCTTGCCCTGCCAGGCCCGGGGCGCCTGCAGCTTGTTCTTGGGGCCACCTGGGATGTCTGCAGAAGATTTTGATTGTGGGTTCCAAAGGGTCCTGTGTAGCACCCCTCCCTGAGCCCAACACAGGCATATTAAGCCTGGGGGGCTTGGGGGTGCAGGCCCTGAGAGGGGGGACAGTGTGCTGAAAAATGGAACGAGGGCGGAGGCTGTGGGGAAAGCAGCAGATAAGAGTTTGGGGTCCAAAATCCCTTGGGCCTGCCCTCTTCTGGCAGTGACCTTGGGCAAGTTACCTGGTCTCTCTGTTTTCATGTTCTCAGTGCAGGATGGGGATAACGTTTACTTGGAGAGTGGTTGTGTAAGTGTTCAATAAATATTGTGTGAATGGATGGGTAGGTGGATGGGTGGATGGTATGGGTCTCCAGCCTCAGGGAAGCATTTCAGCACATGTTAGCCAGTCTTGGCACAGCCGGGCACTGTGCCAGGCTATGCAGGGGTCACAGGGAGGAACAGGGCAGAGTCCCAGACGTCAGTGAGGGTGCACAGGCCAAGGAGAACTCTTTTTCTGCAACTCACCAGTGATGTAAGTATCACGCCTGGGACCCAGAATGTTCAGATAAGTCCAGTCTGCACTTGAAGGGCAGTTACTGGTTGGCATTGAAGGTAGAGGTGGATCCAGCAAGAACTGTCACTGATGAGAGTCTGGAGAGGGAGAGAGCAGGGGAGGCTCTGGGGAGGGAGAGCTGACTCCTTGCTCCCAGGGACCATGTCTGTGGAGGGCCTGCTGTGGGCCTGGCATGGTGCTAAGGCTTTACCAACACTGACCTTGTCAAATGCTGGAGGCAGATGTCACTGGCTTTCCATTCTACAGATAAAGAAACAGGTATTAGAATTCACTGACGGAAGGTCCAGGCTCTGTCCAAAACTGCCTGCCTCCTGCATTTGTTTCTAGCGCTGGAGGCCTGGCATGGGGCACACAATGACAGATGCCCTGGGCAGAGAGTTTCCTGGCTGTTCACACATTCTCCCATGTGCTGGTAAGCATAGGCTAAGCTAAGCCACAGTAACAAACAACTCCTACATCTCAGAGGCTTAACACAGTGAAGGTTTTATTTCTTGCTTGCGTCACTTTCTGATACCTGGTAATTTAAAAACTTTAAATAACTAATGCATTTCCCTGGTTGGAAATTCAAATAGTGCACATTGCTCCCTCTCACCCTGGCCCCCAGGGCCCTGGTTCCTCTCCCTGGAGGCTGCCATTTTGACCAGTTTCTTGTGGCCGTCCTGAGATAGGCTGTCACGTACAAACAAATATGCACATAAATCCTTTTAAAAACTCCCTTCACATCATAGCCTTCATACTTGGTCATCAGCACCTGCCTGGAGACCCCTCTGTGTCAGTGCAGAACACACTGCCCCATTCTTTTTATGGCTGCGTGGCGTTCTGTTTTAGGGATTACCATAGGTGATTCAGTTGGTCCCTTCTGATGGACTTTTCTTTCCTCCTTCCCTCCTTCCCTTCTTTCTTTTCTGCCTCTCCATCTCCTCCTGCCGTGCAGCAGTGCGCAGCGGTGCCTAACCCTGTACTGTGCATGAGTTCACCTGGAATTGCTGGACTAGAGTGTGATTTATAATCAAGACCAGTGTCACCAACTTGCTTCCCCTCGAGGTGATTGAGATTTGCATCCCCCAGCTGTGTATTTGAGTGCCTGTTTCCCCATATCATGGCCAACATGGTGGTGTTTCAGTCTCTCAGACTTCAGCCAATCTGGTGTACAAAAAATGGTATGTTAATGTAGTTGTAATTTGCTTTTTTCTTATGTGTGACATCAAGCATTTTCTAGTATTTGTGTGTTTGGAGCCCTTTTTACCTGTCTGTACCAAAGTCTGTACGAATCTTTCATTCATTTCTGTTTCTGTTATGTTGATTGCCTTTTTATTACCAATTTGCAGGAGCTTATTAAATATGAAAAAAGTTAGCCATTTGTGATGCAAGCTGCAAATATTGCACACCCTGTTCTTCTTGCTTAGGGAGATTCAACATCAAACCATGAGTTTTCCCTGAATTGTTTATCAGTGTAACTCATTCCCAGTCCTGTTCGAAAAGGCATGTCAAAAAAATAAAAAAAAAGATCATGATTGTTAGAAAAGTTCTGAAAAAGGAGAATAAGGAGGAGGAACAGGCTTTTCTGGGTATCAAACCACATCTGGCCCAAAGTCAGAACTCTGTGTTGGTTAGCACCCTTAACAATGACAGTCCGTTTTACTGCAGCAGCAGACACACTGAGGAGTCTTAATATGAGCCAGTACGAGTGCCCTGGCTTTGCAGAATTCAAATTCTGGTCTGTGCTTGAGCTCTTATTGACAGAATGCCAGGGAAATTTGCACTGGTCAGTAATAATGTGAATAGTGAGAATCAGGAAATAGAATAACTGAGCTTTTTGAGTGCGTTAAGTGGAAAAAACACACCTCCTGTGATTCTCCTTTACCCTCACACTCCGACACACTTGCCACTTTGGACAGCAGGTGTATGGGACTTTCTTCCATCCCAAGCAGTTCTGTGACACCAGCTGGGTGTCCTGTGATTTAATTGAACTCAGTTTGGACACTAAGCACCTGGAGGTGAGTGTCAGATCCCACAGGTTAAGGTCTCAGTCCCACAAGGCTGCCCCTCTCCTCAGATGCCAGTTGCAAGTTTAGGTTGTTACCTGTGCTTCTGCCTAATCAGAGGTTCCCATGGCCCCCTCCTCTAATTTGATTAATTTGCTGGAGTGGCTTCCAAAACTTAGGAGAACAATTTACTTACTATTTACCAGCTTATTATAAAGGGCTATGGTCCAGGATATAGTTGAGCATCCAGATGGAAGAGATGTGGAGGGTAAGGGATGTGGGGAGTGGCCCAGAGCACCCATGCCCTCCGAGCGATCAGTTCTCTCACCACCTCCGTGTGTTCACCAGCTGGGAAGCTCCCTGAGCCCTGTACCTTTGGGATTTTTATGAAGACTTGATCACGGAGGCATGACCTCTCAACTCCTTTTTCAGCCTGGCCCTCCTTCCTGAAGGACAGGGAGTAGGGCTCAAAGTTCCAAGCTTCTAATCATGCCTGGATTTTTCTGGTGACCCACCCCCATCCAGCCCACCAAGTGTTGCCTCATTAAAATAAAAGACACTCTTGTCATGCAGGAAAATCCCATTTGAGGACAGGCCTGTGTGGTCACAACCCTCTTGGAACCTCAGTTTTCAGGCCCGAAGCCTCATTACCCTGGCACTAGTGCACAGGTCTTGTACACACATTCTGTGTTGGGCTCTGTTCCAAGTAATTTACACACATTAGCTCGTTCAGTTCTCACAGCAGCCCTAGATGGGGACCCACGAGAGAAGCACAAAGGTCCAGTAACCTGCCAGTCTCCCAGCTGCTCATCCGCGCTTAACAGGACGCAGCCAGTGCCCACAGCTGTGTGGCAGTAACCACACCTGCCTGCCATCCTCACGGACTTCACTTGCAGCCTTTGGAGATGAGAGGTCAGATGCAGCCTGTCTGGCGTTTAAGAGAGGTGTGGAGTATCTTCAGCAGCTCAGGCCTCTGCTAGAACACTTGTATTTTGCATCCAGAGAGGATGCATGGCCCCTAGCATGGGTGGGAGGGGAGCCAGTTTTCCCGAGTCCCCAGCCTCTCTGGTGAGTCGGCTTCTTTCATATCCAGCTGGTTATTGATCACATCTGGGAAGCACGTGTGGGAGTTTGGGAGTGAAGGTAGAGCTGGAAGTACAGCCTAGAGAACCCTCCAGAGAGCTGGAGCCCTCTGCCTTTGATCTCATCTTGGCAATCCCCCACCCTCGCCCTTCCCCGATACACATTCTTCCTTGTGGGGACAGTATTAGACACTGTAGGCTAATGCTATAGCGGATAGCCCCAAATTCTTAGTGATCTAATGCACTAAAGATTTATTAGTCGTTCACACCACTGGTTATGGAGATCCTTGGTCCCCCAACATTGGGGGCTTCTCCTGGATCCTCTGCTTCCAGCCTGCAGATGGAAGAGACATGTGTGTGTGGGCAGGGTTCCTGGGCCAAACCCCTCCCCTCAAAAAAGTGCCAGTCAGGGATCAGTGCTGTAGGAAGAGCTCTTTCTGCAGAGGTGGTAGCTTCAGGCGCCTGAGGCTTTTGTAATTGACAAATACAGGAGAGGATTTCATGCAGATAAGTCCTGCATCTTTGCAGCTGCCACCTGTCCCTGGATTACACCTTCCTTCCCCCGCCCATCTCTGGAGGTCCTGTTCTTTAAAGCTGCAGGCACATTTAGCAAACATTTACCAAGCTTTTGCCTTGAGCATTAGTTCTAGGTCCTGCGGATGCCACCCTCTGGTTATTGTGGATCTCAGGAGGAGACAGAGGATTAAAGAAATGACTTTATATTTGGAAGTTACGGTGCATTCTGGAAGGATGTGTAAAGGGTCCTGGGGATATAGATGAGATGAGGGAGCTATTAATTTTTCCTGTTTGGGGAGGGGTGAGTTCAGAAGTCTGGAAAAGGATTGATCTTCTGAGCTGGGACTTGTCCACCATGTGGACAAGAGGCTGGGGGCGCGGGATGGCGGGGGATATTTCTAGGCAGAAGGCTCGCTCTGGCCCAGGAGCACAGCCCCGTGCAGGGTCTGGGGCAGCTGTGGCCACATCTGGAGTGAACAGAGACTCTCCTATGGTTACCTGAGGCCCTGCTGGGAGAGGGCAGGGGCCGTCTGTGCCTGGCACACAGGAGGGGCCCAGAAAATACTTGAATTAACGAGCGGTCACGCAGAAGCAGGAAGTTGTCTGGAGGGCTTGTGTGCCACATCTAGAAACAGGGTGTTCTGGATCCACAGAACAACCCTGGGAGGTGAAGTTATAACATCTTTATTTTATGAATGGGGATGCTGAGCAGTGAAATGACTTGCTGTAGCCCAGAAGCAGCTGAGCTGGGAGGGGTTTCCAGCTGTTCCAAGGCCACTGTCCTCCTCTCCGACCAGGTGCTGGGTGAGGGGCTAGGCAGAGCCCCACTCACTTTGGATACGGGCTGGGTGTGATGGGGTTGCTTTTCGAAAGTCAGAGGTGACTTTTAGGCCACTGGGGTTTGCAGGCCTTTGTCCCATCTCCTCTCAGCCCTGCCTTCACCCTTGTCCACCTTGCTGCTTTCGTCTCTGAGGAAACAGTGGGCCTTTGTTTTCTCTGAATTCTAGACTTGGGCGCTGCACAGAACAGCATCCAGCGTTGACCTCACAGAATGGTGTGACTTGGAAATGTGGCACTCACAGACCTCTGGCTGCAGCGGGCGGCCCTTTCATCAGGACACCTTGTGACTGGCTGAAAGGGACCAGTCAGACCCTTTCTGAGGAAGAGAACTTTCCCTGGGAAAGTTCCCTTTTCTGGGGGGCAGAGTATGGTCAGGAAAACAAAATGACACAATTGAAGTGAGTTCATGCCCACCCGAGTCCACATCCCCACCCCATCCGGAAAGTGGAGCCTCTGAGGTACCTGCCCTGGTCCCAGTGTTTCCTCCACTGCAGTATCACCCACCTGAGCACCTGAAGGTCCCTTCTCTGCAGTATCCCCCTCCTGAGGGTCCCCTCCTCAGCGATGTCTCTCACAAGGGTTCCCCCTCTGTGGTGTCCCCTTCTGCCCTGAGGGCCCTTCCTCTGTGACACTCTCCCTGCTCTGAGAGTCCCCTCCTCTGAAGTAGCCCCCTCCTAAGGTCCTCTGCAGTGTCCCCTCCTCTGTGCCCACCCAGGGTCCCTCCTGCAGTGTCCCCTCCTGAGAATCCCCTCCTCTGTGGCATTCCCCGCCCCCTCCCCTGTGGTATCTCCTACTGAGGGACTGTCCCTCCTGTGTCATCCCCTGCTCTGCAGTGAGCTGAGTTCTCTCCCACCTGCGCCCAGAGCCTGCCTGAGCACCACTCCTGAGGGCACAGAGCCAGAGGGCCTTCTCTCCCTTCCCAGACAGTGGGCAGAGACTGCCGTCTCCTTGGGGCAGACCCCCTCAGGGCGACCGTGGCTCATCCGGTCCCTTAAGGAAAGGCCCCACCAGGCCTCAGCAAGGACGCTGCAGCGATGCTGAGCCAGGACCAGGCCTGATGTGTGTCCCTCACTGTTACTCTCGTGAAAGGGTTTCACTGGCATAAAAATGCTTGGAAAATACACAAAGGAAGGTGGCTGGCTTCCAGAACTCAACTGTTTACCTTCAGTGGAGCAGCTGGGAACGTTGAGAGCTTATTTTCCAAACAGCCCATGGTTGTCAGGTCTACAGGCCGAGGGCTGATGCCAGGCAGGTGTGAGCCAGGGCATCTCCTCTGCCCGCCTCCTTCCCCAAACCCAGGGGACCCCAGGTTCCTCCCAGGGACTGATTTCTGTCCCTCCTGCCGGACAGGAAGCGTTTTCTTTGGGATGGGGTTTCTGACAGGCCCAGGGCACTATGCCCAACGTCACCATGTGACCCAGTTCTCTTCCATCTGAAGCTGTCTTGGTCTGAAAATATTGGCCTCTTGTTTTGGTACCTGTCACAGCGGAGCCGTGGGGGACAGCGAAAGTGGATTTGTGTCTGTGGCACCTCTGAGAACAAGCTGTTCTTTGCCTGCGTTGCCATTTGCCCACTGGCTGCTCTGCTTTCCTTTCAATTCTGTTTTTTTCTGGGAAGTGGAATTGGATGGGAATGTAATACTGAATCTGAGGACAGACCGGATAAGGCCCTTGGAGTTTCCTGTTTTTATTGAGGGGGAAACTGAGGCCCGGGGTTGATGCTGGGCTTTTGCACGGGCCCGGGGCACCTGGCAGCTTGGCTGTGGGCTGAGCGCATGGGAGCTGCTGATTGGCCTCCATCCAGGTCCTGACCAGGCCACTTCCCAACCGTGAGGCCTTACCTGCTCACTTCTCCTCCTGGGCTCTTGGTGTCCTGGTCTGTGAGGGTGGGACCATCATCCCCAGCTCCTAGGTAAGCTGTGAGGACACTTCCTTCCCCTGTCCAGGAGCCCCAGAAGGGATGGGCGGGCTCTCAGTGGATCTCGTTTGTGTTTTGTTCTGTTTTGTACACAGACTAGTCGCCACGGGGAGGGAAGAGTGTTCTTCAGGATTTTCTTTTTATGAGATCCATGGGATATTTTTTTTAATATGGAAAAATCTCTTAACGTCTTTCCTGGCAGACAATTAAAAAGAGGAGTTAAGGATATCAGAACAGAGCTGGCACGTTGCAAAGCTTTAATGGACAGGGTTTAAATAAGGGAAGATGACAAGGTGTCGGCAGAGTCAAAGGAACCAGCAGGATGTGGTGAGGCTCCCTGAGAGTGGAGCGCGGTCACTACCCCAGGCCCGAGGGGACAAGGGGAGGGAAGAGCCTAGAGACAGGGGTGGTCTTGGGAGAGGGGCTGCCTTGATCGAGGGGGATGGTGGCTGCTGCCAGAGAGATGGTGGGGGTGTGAGGACAGTGGGAACAAACACCCACAGTCCTCAACTCTCCCCTCTTCTGCTGGTGTTTCCAAATGGCCAGACTCGGCCAGCAGCCAGAGGACAAGGCAGCCAGGTGGCTGTGGATAGCCCCCCGGGCACAGCAAAGGCACGGGGGCAGGGGACAGGGGCTGGATGACAAGCACAGCTTCAGATCTGGGTTTGCTTTCTCACCATGGAATCCTGGGCAGGTTTTAGAAGTCTGTGTTCTCCACTCTCGTTTGTGAAATTGCTTCTCACTGTGTGGCTGGAAAATAAAATGAAACAAATGCACGTGAGATTTTAGCACAGTCCCTCCCTAGAGCTGTCATCCTGATTTCTTTACTGATGACTTTGAAACAAACAGCCTTGAAGCCAGGAGGGGGCCCCACCTGGAGGGGTGGGGCTGAGGGCAGAGGTAGGGCTGGTTGCCATCTCTGGCCTCTGCTGAGGCCATCCAGGGGGTCAGCCAGGTTCCAAGGGAGCGGGCCATGCTGGTGGCGGCGGCTGCGTGCCGGGCGGCAGACATCTGGTGGCTCAGGAAGAGCGGTGTCAGGCGGCCCCGGCTGCTGGCAGGGCTCCTGTCTTGCGGGTCAGGTGATGCCTACTGTCTGTCAGCCTTTCAGCTCTGGCTCCCTTGGGTCCCGATCTTCCTAACCCCATGCTCTTGAAAAAATAAACACATCCCTCAGGGCGAGCAGTGCCTCAGGGAGTCCAGGCAGCCCTGCACCCCCTCACTTTGTCGTGAGAGGCCGGGATCTCAGTGTGAAGTGTATTCAGCTGGTCTCTCAAAGCAGCAGCTCTCAGATTTGTGCAGATCACAGCTTCGCTGAGGCTGCGTGTAGCTTCATGAGAGAGTGTCTGCTTGGATCTCAGTTCAGTCTGGCCGTGTGACTTCAGTCGTATGACTTCACCCTGCTGAACCCTGGTGCTCTCCTGAAAAACCTGGGCACACGTGACATGTCCAGTGAATGCTTTTACAGTGACTCTTGCTTGACCTGTAGATACTTTGTCACCCTGATTCCCCATGTGTGTCTTCTGTATCCTGGGTAGCAGGGGGCTTGGGGACAGAGGTACAGACGCGGGGCCTGCCCTGGAGGAGTCCTGGGACCTCACCGAGTTCATCCGTGTGTCCTGTCCTGTCCCACAAGCGCCAGCCCTCCTCCTGCCCCCTCTCTGTGCCGCCAGGACGTACAGATGGGGCAGTAGGCTCAGGTGTTGAAGTTGTTCCTTTTCTCTGTTGTTTCCCCCTCGCAGTTGAACCTTAACCGGCCGATTGAGGAGCAAGGCCCCCTGGACGTCATCATCCACAAGCTGACCGATGTCATCCTCGAAGCCGACCAGAACGACAGCCAGTCCCTGGAGCTGGTGCATAGGTTCCAGGTGAGCGGGGGTGTGCGGGGTTGGGGGGAGGCGGCCGGGAAACTGCTCTGTGCATCTGTGAAGCCGCGGAGCTGTCTTGCTGTGTACTCGTAGGCTTGGGTTTGCCGCCGCCAAGACATGGGCTTGTGGTCAGACACTTCCCTGCCAGGACCTCTGTCTCATCGGAAGTGAAATGGGATTGAACCAGGGCGCGGTTGGCACCCTCTTTCCCTCTGCCTGTACAGATGTGATTTACTGATCAGAGCACTGACGAGGCTTCCACATCCCCCGCGCACACACAGCCACAGCCAGTGGTTCTGAGTTGGCACAGGGGTGAAACACACTGGCCCCTTTGGAGAAGGGATTCCCCAGGGCCTGTGGACTGGAACGGCCTCACTTGGCCCCGGGGTCCGCCTTGGTGGAGAACCCCCTCCCTGTACTCATAGCTTTGACCCTGTGTACCCGTCTCTGAGCTCTTCCCTCCTCCCATCCCCATTTCTCCACTGGCCTGGGTCCTGACCCCACAG
Source organism: Camelus ferus (assembly GCF_009834535.1). Lineage (NCBI taxonomy): Eukaryota > Metazoa > Chordata > Mammalia > Artiodactyla > Camelidae > Camelus > Camelus ferus. Next base: position 83,832,401 of record NC_045701.1, on the reverse strand, counting down.
TGACCTGCCCATCACCTTGGGGAGGGGGGCTGCCATTGCTGCCACTGGCCTGCCCTGTGTCTTCTCTGTTGTGGACAAGAATGTGATTCATTCCTCAGGAAGCAGCTCAGGGGTCATGAAAAACAAGGTCATATTATCAGTGAAAACGTGGCTGAGAGAGAGGGCCTCCCTTGGGCGGAGAGGAGGGGGTGCTTGGGCCAGCACTTCTCAGTGTGTGAGCCTCAGAGGGTTGACGTCCTGTCTTTCTTTATCAGGACAAAGGGGACTCTCATCGCAACAGCAGCCCTCCTGCTGACAGCATTTTCTTTCTCCCATGTGTCCAGGGTCAGTGACCTCAGCCTCCCTCGCTTCCCGGTGGGTCTCACCCCCTCCTTGACCGACTCTGCCAGATTCTTCCCGCTTCCCACGTGCAGCAGTGGCCTGTTTGTGTCCCTGCTGGTGTCCCCGACTCCCTGATGCACCAGGGGAGGTGGTGTCCCCATGTGGTGCCCCCCAGGGCCTTTTGCCTTGCCAGCAGCCTGAAGCCCCTCCACTCTCATAGGGCTGGGCCCCTGGGGAAAGGAGTGTTTGGGCTCCTTTGTGACCTTGCCAAGCCTCAGTTTTCTCACTGGTAATGGCGGTTGTATCAGGAAATCCTCATACCATGTTGGGAGGAGTAAACAATGCCATGCGTATGAAGTGCTGGGGCCCCAGCGAGTGCTGAATTGGAGGTCCGTGCCAGTGTGATCACATGACCTCTTTGAGGCTTAGTTTCCTCTGTGTAAAATGGAGTTGCTGCTAGTTCCTACTTCTTAGGACTGGCAGGTTGCTGTGAGAAGTAAGTGTCCGTGTACCTGGAGATGCCTCGTGTTTGCTGAGTGCCCCCAGCTGCTCCACTGCTAGTGCTTGTGCTGTTACTTTCCTAGAGAAAGGACTGCAGCCCCTAGCCAGCCCTGGTACCCTGGGAGTTACAGAACAAGCAGCCCTGGGGGACCGCTCATCCCTGCTCCCCCCAGGCACACAGCCCACAGGGCAGGGCGGGTGATGGCTGAACAGTAAAGAGGAACTGGGCCCCCTATGTTCCTGTTCTTGGGCAAAGGTTAGAGAGAGAGCATATCGAATCGGGGGTGGGGATGTGGAAACGTGCAGCTTTGTGGGTTTCAGCCACTGGGTGCGTTTCCCGGGGAGGTCTCAGCTGGGTCCCTGGAGTCTGTCCCACCCAGGGCACACACAACCCACTGGCCCTCAGATGACTTAGGTGACCTCAGGATAACCTTCCAGCCTCAGTATCTCTGGGATAAATTTTCACTGCAGTCTGTGCTCGAGCATGAAGCGGATATCTGATAAGGCCAGGACGTTTCCTCCTTTGTGAAGAGAACAATCCTTTGGGGAGGAGGGTGACAGGCTGCACTTTCCCCAGGCCCCAAGAAGAGAAGAGACGGGTGGGGCTGGCGTGGAGAGGGACTGAGAGGTGCCAGGTGAGGCTCGCTCAGCAGCACGCAGCCCTTCCTCCTGCCACGATCATCCCACCCTGCACAAGACGTGAGATTCAAGTTCAGAGCCAGGCCAGATGGACTGACACTTGACCTTGACCATGCCGTCGCTTTCAGATTCTTGGTTTAGTATTTATTCTCAGGACATTAACAAGGAGGCATGGGCTTAGGTGGAGGGAGGGGCGCAGAGTGAGTAGAAGCAGAAAGATGTTGATTTCAGAGGCTGAGAAGTAGGGTCTAGGGCTTGGGTGTGCAAAGTTGGCCTTTCTGCATTTTGTAAGAAAACAGAGAAAAGTGGTTTGCTCCAGGACGGGTACAGCTCAAAGGACCTTCTCCAAAGACAACGTTCACGTCCCTGGGGAAGTGGTTTTGGGGCTGCATGGGTTGAGATAGATGAGTTTCTGAGATGTTTCTGACAGCCCTTGAATGCCCTGCCCCATGAGATGCTTCCATTAAGCCTCCAGGGCCTGGGGGTGGAAAGGAATTCTCAGAGCTGAGAGGTTCTCTTTTTCCTGGCTGTTGTTGTGGACAGGTTAGGGGCTGTGGGCCTGGGGCTTATGCAGATCACTAAAACTAGTTGCCTTACAAACCATCCCCCAAACTGTCCCCTCGCCCCAGTTTAAATATTGGCCCTCAAGAGGGCCTGGCTTGGAGAGTCATCAGGATGGTTCGGTTGCTATTCTGTGCCAAGGTTCTCGTGGAGCCAGCAACCTAGTGCCGCCAGAGCTCTGCCCAAGATTCAGTTATCAGTGAACAGACCTGGGCAAAGGTCCCTTGGGGCCAAACCCATGTGGATGAGTGAGGTTGGGGTGGTGGGAGGGTCCCTGTCCCAGTGCTCAGGGATCTCCTGGCCTCTTGAATTGCTTCTTCAGGGGAGTGATGAGAACCTTCTCACTGTGGCATTCAGGGCCACCTGTCAGGTGTGGCCTGGGAGGTGGTCCTCCCGCTGCTGCCCCAGAATTGCTAAAATTGTTATGGTGATCGAGTTCCACAGGGTAGGTGTACTGTCTAGCTTGTCTTCGTGGGGTTTTCCCTGAATGAGCCTGCAAGGAGGAGGTTTGCATCTAAACGGTCACCTCTTTTCGCTGTCTTCCTTAGCGGGAAGGATGTTAGGTGTCCCCCAAGTGGTTGCTGGACCCCTGGTCTGAGCACAAGGGCAACTTCCTCTGCAGTGGCATGCTGCTTGCTGGGCGTGTGAGTTCCCAGCCCAGAGGGGGAGCCTCGAGAAACCAGGAACTGCCCGCAGCCCCCGGAGTGAAGAGCTAGGAGAAACACAGACCTGGTCTCTACTTGTCCTCACTAAAAACTGTTCCACACCTTGTCACTGCAGTGGCAATAAAGACTGTAGTCTCTGACATGGCCTGTGGGGCCTGCACAGTCTGGCCATGGCCTTCCTCCCCAGCCTCATCTGGTCCCACCTGCCCCTTCCTTCCCACATTGGCTCTCCCGCAGCAGCTGCTCAAGCTTTGAGCTCTTTTCTACCTCAGTGCCTTTGCCCATTCCGTTCCCTTATTTGAAATTCATCCCCACCCCCTGCTCTCAGCTCTGCTGCCCCTTCCTCAGGGATCTCTCCCTGATTATCTGACTAAGGGCACATTCCTCATCCTAGGCCTTCATAACCTTGTGCTTTTCCTTCCTTCCGCTTGGAAGTTTGTAATTCTTTATTGGCTGCTACCACCGGTCTCTCCCTCTGGGGGTTAGCTCCACAGGGGCAGGGACTGCATCTGCTTCAAGCCCAGCTACTGTCCCCCTTGCTGCACACCGTGCCTGGTGTGTAGGCATCATGCCTGCGTGTCTGTGGCGTGGAAGAGCGTTATGGGGGCTGGGCTGGGACAGGGCACCCCAGCGGGTCAGTGGAGGGAGACATGGCTCCAGGGGGCAGCTGGGAGCAGGCTGAGGAGGAGGAGGCGGCTGGGAGGGCTCATGAGGCAGATGGTGCTGCCCGTTGGGTGCAGGTGGACATGCCTCTGGGGGTTGGGAACTTCAGGATGGTAAGGGTGGAGAGAGGGCTTTTCACACCAGGCTGTGGGGCTTGGACTTGATCCTGTAGGCTGGGGGTGGGGGTGATAAGATCAGATTTAATTGGAACGAGACCGGCCCTGCTTAGGAGGGGAGACTGCCGGGGCATGGTGACTCCGAGCAGGGAGGACACTGTAGTCATTGGAACCTGGCACTTCCTGAGATGAAGAGGGACTCCTGCTGTTGGAGACTCCACAATGTCCCCTCTTCATCCCAGTGCCCCTGCAGTCCTGAGAGCCCCTTCCTCAGGGTGACAGGCAGGCCTCTGAGCGGCCCGGCCCGGCCTGCCTAGCTGCCTGCAGGGCGATGCCCCCTGCTTCTCAGGGCCTGTCAACTGATTGGCCGTATGAAGGGGAGGGGAGCGCTTTCCTCGCCGCTGCGGGTGTCGGCAGTGGGTGCACAGTTTGCACATGTTGGTTCTTTGCTGTCCTTTTACCTGAAAGGAAGCAGCATTGAATCAACCTTCAGTCACCAGCTCCTCACCTCCTATCCCGTATCGTTTAAAATAAACAGGTTTATTGAGCTATAACTCACGTATCATACAATTTACTCTTTTGTAAAAAAAAGTTTACTTAAAAAATTTTTTTTCTTTTCTTTTTTTTTGCAGGTGGGGAGATAATTAGATTTATTTATTTGTTTGTTTTTTTCCAGTGGACATACTGGGAATTGAACCCAGGACCTCGTGCATGCTAAGCATGTGCTCTACCGCTTGAGCTATACCCTACCCCCCAACAATTCACTCTTTCAAAGTGTACAATCCAGTAGTTTTTAATGTATCCACAGGTGCGTGCAACCATTCTTATGGTCAGTTTTAGAACATTTTCATCACCTCAAAAAGTCACCCCTCTTCCAACCATAAGCAACCACCACGTTCTGTCTCTATAAATTTCCCTGTTCTGGACTTTAATATGCATGGAATCATACATTGCATGGCCTTTTGTGACTGGTTTCTTTCACCCAGCACGTTTTTAAGGTTCATCCACGTTGAAGTGTGAATCAGCGCTTCATTCCTTTTTATGGCTGAATAGTATTCCAGCGAATGGCGAAACCACATTGTGTTCGTCCAGTCGTCAGCTCATGGATGTTTGGTGGTTTCCATCTTTTGACTATGATGAATAACACTGATGGAAACATTCGCGTACACGTTTTCATTTCTCTGGGGCACACACCCCCGAGTGGAATTGCTGGGGCATGTGGTCAGTTGAGGAACAGCCGGACTGTTTTCCCTGGGAGCTGTACCATTTTAGATTCCCACAGCGTTCCCCTTTCCCCACATCCTTGCCAGTACTTGTTATGTGACTTTGCTTTTAGCCATCACACATTTAGTGAGTGTGAAGTGGTATCTTGTGGTTTTGAATTGGTTTAAAATTTCCCTGGCAGCTAATGATAAGCAAGCATCTTTTTGTGTGTTTATTGACCACTCGTATCATGGGTCTTCCTTGGAGCCCTCCTTGTACGTTCGTTGTGTGCAGATGTCTAGAGCCCGCAGATTTGCCTCTTTCCTACTGCAGACTATTGGGCGCCCACAGCAGGGTGGTTAGGAGCTGTGATACAGGAGCCCCTTGCCTGGGTTCAGAGCTCTCCCCACCACTTCTTGTTGGCTGGCCTTGGCCTCATCTATAATATGTGAACAGCCGTCATCTCCACCTCCCAGGGCTGTGGGAAGACTGAGGATGCACATGTCTGGCACTCAGAGCACTAGGCACCCAGGCTTGCTGATCCCCGAGGAGTGAGGTGGGCATCTGCTGGGGCCTGGCCACGGGCTGGAAGCAGTATAGCTGCCGGCTCCACTTACCTCCAGAGATGTTCAAGGATGTTGGAGGGGGTGACTTTCAAGGCCCCTTCTGCTCCAGTCTGTCAGGATGGGCTCAGCCATGCTGCAGTAGCAAGCAGCTCCCGGGACCCAGCACAGGCCTCTCTACCTGTGTAAATACATCCCAGGGGGCCCTCTCTGCTTTGAGCACACCACATCCCAGACCTTATTTGGCACTTATATCAATCCATGGAAAAAAGGAATTATTTCCTCATTTTTTAGGTGAGGAAGCTGAGGTCCAAGGAGGTTAAATCACTTGCCTGTGGTCAGTCAGTGAGTAGGTGGCTTGTGCTCTTTTCACATACGCCCCAGAGGGGCTTTGGCCGGGAGCTGCCATACCCCTGGGGGGTTGAGGGCCCACTCAAGGAAGGGGTCACTCAAGGAAGAGGGCACTGTCCAGCATTGCCTCCGACATAGCTGATGCCACTTGGTGAAATGTTGGCCAGCAGAGGCCAGGGGAGGCAGAGCTGGGCATATCTGGTGGCCCTGGCCCGAGGACAGATCCCGTCCTGGGGTAGCCATGAGGTCAGCCTCCCCATGACTGCTGCCCTGGGTCATGAGGCCACTCCTCCCTGGCGGAGGGAGCCACACAATCTGCCCATTGTGCGCCCAGGCTGGACCAGGCAGGCAGTGGCTGTGAATTGCTCTTTTTGCCTCAGGGAGGTTGGTGCTATTTAGGGCCATTAACCGTCTGCAGGGTCTTTCCCTGTGGAAGGGGAGGCCCGCCCTCCAGGAAGATCCGTAACTTTATGACCCTGTTACCTGCCCGGAGCAGAGCTGGACTTTGTACAGCGCCAGGTGGTGTGCTGGGAGGGACCAGAAGCCTGAGCTCACCCAGCACGCTGGCCAGGGTCCCCCGTATGTGTGTGGACAGTCAGTGTTTTCACAGCACAAGGCTGAGGGATGCTGGCTTTTAGAAGTACTAACGTTTGCTCATAATACATTTTGCAAATGTTGTAGAAAGAGCTTTTGTGCACAGGTTACTTTGGGTCCTTAGCCTCAGCATGGAGGACATGTGGGCTGGGCAGTTCCCACTCTGGGGACCATCCTGTGCACTGAGGACGTTTAGCAGCATCCCTGGCCTTGACCCACCAGATGCCAGCCACACAACCCTCAGTTGTGACAACCAGGAACGTCCCAGACATCGCTGAGCGTCCTCTGGGGGTGAGACCCGCTGCATTTCTCAGAGCACAGAGGCTCTGAGAGCTTCCGTGGGTCAGTAAAGCCATTCCCATTTTCATAGTGTGGTCACTGAGCCTCATTGGGTACCAGGACCTGGGTTTTGGAGATCAGGACCCCAGCCAAGAGGTTCGTAGGTTCCTGGGTTCTTCATTTCAGGAGCACCCGCAGGAGGAAGGTCACCCTCTTCCATTCTCCTCCTGGCCCACTGGGGGCCGTGACTTCTGCGCCCCCTGTGTGATCTGTGTGCCCACGATACAGGCCTGTGTGGCTTCTTCCAACTTTGTGTATTAAGTCACAAAGCCTCTCACCAGCCAGAGGAAAGCTGCTCAGGGGAGCCACTGCTGGGCCTCTGCTGACCTTGTCCTCTGGGGACGGATGGAGTGAGGCACGAGGACCTTCTCTGAGTCCCTCCCATGCTGGCAGGGGTCCGTGCTTCCTGCCTCAGGCCTCACACACCCTCGGGCTTCTAGCCCCTGACTTGGCCCATGTCTCTCAGTTTCTCCATTGATCCATGAGATCTCATCAAGTAACTATTATTCATTTATCAAATCTTAATTGAGCACTTACTGTGTTCACGGAATCCTAAGAAACACTGCAAGTACAAAAAATAAGACTGATCAAGTGGATGCAGCCCCTGTCCCCACGGAGTTGTATTCATGTGTGTGTGTGTGTGTGTGTGTGTGTGTGAGAGAGAGAAAGAGAGAGAGAGAGTGAGTGTGTCAGTACAGGAGAGGCAGGGTTGAAAAGTAACATAGTCTCTGATTATGGTAAGTTCTGGGAAGAAGAAAAATCAAGGCCGTGATAGCGGGAGGTTCTTATCACCTCATCCTGTAGCCTCTCTGAGGAGGTAACATTTGCTCTGAGCCTAAAAGGCCTGGTAAGCTGGGGGAGACAGTGGAGCAGACCGAGGGTGTTTTGTCCTCCCAGGCCCCTCGGGGGGATGGGCGCAGAGGCCCGAGGACCTGGAATGAGCTGGTGCAGCCCAGCACAGCGGCTGGGAGGGTGCAAACCGAGCATGTGATGGCCCCCGCTTAGAAGAGAGCTGGCTGAGGTGTGTGGCAGGAGGTCAGACTGTCTTCTGCAGCACCAGGGGTCATTGCCAGGGTCACAGCTGGCAGCAGTAGCTGTCTCTGTTCTGCAACCAGAAGCTGGGAAGGCTGGGTGGCCGAGTGCAGAGGTGAGGGGCCCAGGCTTCCCTGGGCCTGAGTGACTCCTGGCCCCAGAGGTCAGTGGCACACTGCTCTGCCTCGCTCCCTGCCGATAGCAGGGCGGGCACCCCGAGTTCTGGCTTTCGGCTTGCACACCCAGCAAGGCAGGTGGAGGAACCCTGGGGGCCTTGGGAGACTGAGGGTCAGACTCCGGCTGGAGGGCTGTGGGCCCAGGTAGGGTGAGGCAGAGCAGGCCTGTGGCCTGGATCCTGAGATGTGGCCCAAGGGCAGGGGCTGCTCTGCAGGCTCACCTGAACAGGTGTGTGGAGAAGGCGTGCAGGGTTAAGACAGGTGCTTAAGGAGTGAAGGTGTAGCTGCTGAGCTTGGGGGGGAACCGAGCTCCTGGGACCAGTGACCCCTTTTCTGGTGCTCTCTGCTCAGCTGTCAGCTGTGATGCGTGGGCCGGAGACCCACTCCGGCCACGCCAGTGACCCCTGAGTGGAAATGCCAGCCTGTCCTGCTCCAGTGTCAGCCTGTGAGGCGATGCCGTCTCCTGGCCGGCACCCAGCCCTGCGGGTCCCTCCCCAGTCCTGGCGGGGTGTGTGGCTGCAGGCTGCGGTCTCTCTCCGTTTGCTCCAGGACCTGATTAGTGCCCTGGCACCGGGACAGGGCATGTGACATTTGTCAGGTGAACTGCCTGGCCGGGCACTGTGCCAACCTCCTGCTGACAGGAGATGGAGAATGCTTATAAGTTTGGTGCTAAAATCTGGGGACAGAAAGGGAGCTATTGTTCCAGTGAGGGGCCTGGGAAGAAGGAAAAGGTGTTTGTTGTCTCTCTTGGTAAAGTGCTCCGTTTCCTTCCAGCCCTGTCCTCCTCAGCATTCCAGGTTGTACTTCAATGGGATAACATTTCTTCACGGACTTTCTGTCACATCTGAACAACTGTCTTCCCCGTAAGGACCGTGGTTTTCTCTCCCAGATGGCTGAGCGAGGGGCGTGACACTGGGAAGATGGTGGTCCGGTTGGGGGTGGCATCCGCCCTCGGGATGGGGGTGCCTGTGACCTGGAGGATGCTCAGCCCTGCCCCCACAGTCACTCTCTCTGCTCACCTCTCCCCTCCCCCGACCTGGTGCAAGTCACATACAGTTCATCCTGGAGCCCGGGGCCTGGGTGCTCCAACTTCCTGTTGTCCTTTCTGAACCCCTTGTTCTGTGACTTTTGTCACCAGCAGGGACAGGGAGAGGGGGGAGTTGTTGCTGGCATTCTGCTCCAAGGCAGCTTCCCCTGCTCTTCTCGAAAGCTCCAGTGTCTCTCCCACCTGCTGCCCCCAGGACAGTGAATCTTACCCCTCTGTTCGTGGACTGATCCCGGTGGATTCTGTAGGTGTGGCTTTTCCTCTGCCGTCTCTGCCTGGCTCTCCGCAGTCCTGCTTATTTCGACAGTAGGTAATACGTGCACATGCGACGAATTCAAGGAGTCTTTTCCCGCCTCTGCTGCCCAGCGGGCCAGTTCCCATCTTGGGTCCTGGTGGTTCCAGCAGCCTGGAACCTTTCCAGGGGAGCTCCGTGTCCACGAATAAAGGTGCTCTTCCTGTTGCCACACAAAGCCGTTGTTCTGTATGATAGACCTTGGAATTGACTTTGAATCAGTCCTTCCATCAGGCTGCCATTTTCTTTTTAATGGCTGCATTGTTTTCCATTAAATAGGCTTAAATCCGTTTCTTAACCAGTTCTATACTGATAGACACTTAGGACATTTCTGATATGTTTTAGAAACATGCAGCAGTGATTAAATATCCTTGTTCATGCATATCTGTGTACACATGTGGGGAGTTGTGTGGGGTGAGTGCCTAGCAGTAGGAATTGCTGAGTTTATGTGTCCTTAATTTTGGCTGTTGCCTAATTTCTCTCCATAGAAGTTGTGCCAATAACACGCCCACCCAGCAAGTGCTGGCCTATATCCCACCACTTTGAGAGGTGTTTGTAATCAGTTTAAAGTGGCACGGAGTCTCAGAGTGTCAGAGAATGCCGAGGCCCTAGCAGTCACCCCTTCATCTAGTTGTTTTTTCTGCTGGGCACTCAGGGCACTCCGGGTCTGTGTCAGGCTCACACAGCCTGTCTGCTTGGACCTTGAACCTGGCCACCTCGCTCCTGTCTGGTGCAAGTGTGCCCACCCTACCTTTCTCCCCCATACTTCCTGTACTGTGAGGGCCTGACCACCCCAGCCTGAGCTCGTGGGTTTAAATAAAGGGTCTGAAGAGCAAAGTAGGCAGAGGAGCAAATTGCATTGTAATTTTCCTTTCACCAGCTCTGCCAAATCATAGACACAATATTGTGCCAAAGGTCAGGCAGCATCTCCATCCTGTACGGCGAAGTCCGGCGCACGTGCCTCTGAGGCCAGCACTGTGTCTGACACGCTGCCCAGGCCTCATCTATTCCAGGCTCAGCCCCTTGGCCTTGCACCCTGCTGGGCTGGTCACCACATAACTCAAAGCTGGCTTCTCACTCCCCAGCTCAGGACACTGTTGCTTTAGGATCAAGTCCAAACTCCTTGGCCGGTCTATCTCCAGCTGTCTCTCCCCCGTCTTCACATAACCTCCCCTTTGAGACCTACATCCACCCAGCCACGCCGGGCTCCCTCACCCCATGTCTCTTCTTTTACTGTCCCCTCTGCTTGGAATATCTTTTCTCCTTGTGGCCCAGGCCTGTGGCCCTTTGTAGCTCAGCATCACTGGCTTCTGGAAACCCCCCTACCCACTGCCCCGGGCTAGGTTAGTTCCCCCATGTGGCAACACTCCCCTACTCTGTTATCACCGCTCACCCCCACTTCTCTGCCCACTTAGGAGCCCCCAGTGAGGGTGGATGGGATGTGGCTGAAGCGGTGACTCCCTCTCCCCATACACACACAGACACACACATACACAGACACACGCACACTCTCACTCACTCCCTCCCTCCTAGGAGCTCTCACTCTCCCTGGTCTCAGGCTGTCTGTGAGGCCTCAGGCTGAGTGCTCAGACTCTGGAGGTCTCTTTGGAATACAGATGAGGTTAATGAAGACCAGGGCGTGTGCTGGTGGGGAGCACAGCTCTCCCAAGGAGCTGACTCAGGAAGCTAGGAGTAGTGGTAGGTGAGGAGATGCTGTCGGCAGGCCAGGCTGAGTCTGTGCGGGAGAGAGTCATCTTGGTGACTGCACAGAGGGACAGTCTCAGGGTACGAACAGGCGTGGTTGAACTAGTGAGTGGGCGTCTGTCCCCGACATGGAGCCATCATCTGGGTGTCACTCGTGTGCCCGTCCTGCTCGCCTTCTTCCCTCTGCTGAGTCTCACCCCTCCTCCAGGGTTGGGGCCTGTGCAGTCACTGTGCTGTGTGTATGCTTGAGGGCCGCAGTCCCTGGGCTCCCGTGTCATAGTCTGGCTCCATTCAGGGCTTGAAGGTCTTTTTTGTTGATCACATCACAGAATCAAGGAATCCTAGAACTTGAGTCAGAAAAGATGTGATAAACATTTTATTCTCTCATTTTATAAAAGAGAAAACTGAGATACAAATAATTTAAATGGCTTCCTGAAGAAGCACACATAAGGTTAACAGTGATTCTAGGACTTGAACCCAGATTTCTAGGCCCTGCCTTTGCCTCGACTTTCACAGTGCCTCAAGGTCCTTGCGCTAGGATTGGGACTGCTCAGGTGCGGCTGGGCTGAAAGAGGTGGTCTGCCAGTGACTAGAAGGCAAAAGATTTGGCTGACTCCTAGGGACTGCTGCACAGGTTGCACACTATACAACTTAGTAGATTGCACATGGCACCCTATATGACTGGACTTGCCACAGGTATGTGCCGGGCGCTGCTACAGCCTTCTCTCTTGACTCTTGGGAGCCTACTCCTAAAGTTTAGCTGCACGGATCTCGAGACCAGCCCTATACCAGACCTGGCTGCCTCTTCAGACCCTTGGCCTGTGGTTCTTAAACAGCCATGGGTGCTGTGGTTTAGTTAGGGCCACGACTGGCCACCTAGCAAGTTGTGTTACATCAAGGCACCCTGGTCTGGTGTTGATTTTTCAGGACTGTGTATGGTATGTGCTCTTCTGTAAGCTCTGAAAAACAAGCAGGTATTCTGGGTGGTGCCAGGAAGGCTTTGCCTGGGGGACATTTGGTCCTGGCCTCAGCTGATTTCACAGCTTCAGTGGTCTGCCCAGAGGATTCATTAGTTGTCCTCCCAGAAAGCGTTGCTCAGCCTGCCTCTTGACCTCGTCCTCACCTGGAACTGCCCTTCCAGTGACAGATCTCACTTTCTACAGAAGCATCCTGTGTGATTGCTGGTGACACTGCTGTAGTATTAGTCCTCCCTTCTCAGGACACATTTCTTCACTCAGCAGTGTCCACTGCAGCCCTGCCCCGATCATCCCTCGGTGCTGGCGAATCCTCCTCGCAGAGGCCACTGTGCACTGCAGCATCCAGCTGTGCCATTGTATGCTCTCCTGAGAAGCATCTGTCTTTAGTTGTATGAGTTTGTGTTAATCCGGGGTTGGCGATGATGCAGACTCTGGCCCAGTGTGGTGGCCCCTCGGGGGTCTTTGGGGAGAAGAGCAAACAAGGGCAGACCCTGGGTGGTAGGAGGAGCAGAGGGGGCCACAGTGGCAGCTCCACCACTCCACTGTGTGACCCTGGGCTCAGTTCTGCTTCCTTTCTCCTTTCTGAAGAGATGGACTGGGACCCTTAGGTCTTGCCAGGCCTGACCGTCGATGACTCTGCCTTTGGAAAGGCTGTGGCAAGCTCTGTGTGCCCTCTTTTTGGCTTTTCCTTGTGCTGACCCCAGATGCAGTGTGCCTGGTCTCCCAGGCTGAACCACCAGGCTAAAGGCCTAGGCTTGGGTTGGCAGAACATGAGAAAGACTAATTTTTTCGTTCAACATAAATTTTAAAAGAATATTTTTAGATTTTTAGATCTGAGAAATTGTGGTAAATTTTCTTCAAGTCACAAAATTATTTAGTGACGCCAGGAGTCTAAGATCCTGGGCCTCTTGATTCCTGGTATAGTTTTCATTCCACTAAACCATCGTGACTTGATGTTGAAGGAGAGGTTCCACATCTCCACGCAGTAACTGTGTGGTCATATAAAAGTGCCCATTCTTTTTTGTTTTATGTAAATAAATAAATAATGGAAAATTAAAAAAAAAATTTTTTAAAGAATGAACCTGAGCGATACAGGCTGTAGCTAGAATTGAGGTGCTTTTCATTTACCCAGGTTTGCCACGCCTCATTTCACTGATCAGCAGGCTCTGGAACCAGATGGCATGGATTCAGGTCCCATCCTGGCTACTTCCTAGCTGAGAGAGCCTGGTCAAGGTATTGAGGTTCTCTGAACCTCAGTTTCTCTGTCTGTCAAATGGGGTCGCACATACGACCTACTCCAGGGTTGTGAGGAATAAACATGTCAGTTCCTGCAAGACATTGTCCTCCACTTGGTGGATGTTTAGGAGAAGTTAGCTGCTGTCATTCACCATTTATTACTGTAATTATCAATAATAATAACACATCCTAGAATCTTGCCAGGACCTCTATCGTGGCATCAAGACTTCAGGGGCTAGCAGCTTCCTGCTTCCTTTCACCCTTTCACCACTTGGTGTGGAAGGACCTAGTTAAAAAGCCAGGCTTTGTGGCCATCAGCTAGATGGTCTGGGCTTGGGCCATGCTCTCAGGAAAAGCCGGAAGGAATGAGATTATGCTGAGTAAATCCAAGGTCACTTCCTTAACCGTAAAAGCCCCCATGAGTAATTTTTAACAGCCACAAGAGAGTCATTTCAGTTCTTCCCGAGAGTGCGTTTTGGTGGCTGAGTGTTAACTGGAACACATAGACCCTGACTTGTGGGATCCTAGGATCTGTCTGGAGACTTTCTTCTGTGCGTGGGCTGTGGGATTCATCTTGAGTGCCAACTCTTATCTACTTCTAGAACCACGTGATAATCAGGAGCCTGAAGTCCCACTGGGGTTAGCACAAAGGTTGTTGTAATTCCCAAGTGATCGCCGCTGTGGTCAGTGGTGATGGCTGCTGTGGGAGGCGTGGTGGAATCGGGCCCCCTTTTCCGTTTTTGATCCATTCTCAGTGGAAGGCTGGAGTTCCAGACAGGATAAGTGCAGGGCAGGCCACACTGCAGAGCAGGGCCTGCAGTCCAGGGCCTTGCTGTTGAGTCCATGCTTGCTTGTATTACTGTTTTTTTTTTTTTAATTGAAGTATAATACACACAGAGTAGCTTGATGAATTTTGCAAACCCGAGACACCATGTACCTAGCACCAGATTAAGCAGTAGAGCGGGGCTGCTCCCCGAGCCCAGCCCGGCCCAGCCCTGCCCAGCTCTGGCCAGCCTGGCCCCGCCTGACCCAGCCTCACCTGACCCAGCCCCACCTGACTCCACCCTGCCCTTCCCCTCTTCTTCCTCGTCCTTGGGCAGGGAGCTCCCTCTCCTGTCCTCCCACATCACATCTCTTCCCGAGGTAGGGCCACTAGAGGGAAGAAGATTGGTTACCAAACCAGGAGATGGACTTTCTCCAACGAACTGGGTGCTCTCAAATCCCTGTTCCATGAGTGGCATCATCCAGCCTGCCCCATCTCCATCCCCTGACTAATCCTGGCCAGCGGGATTTTTCTGAAATTTTCTTAAAAAGTTTCTCTGCCCCTCCCTCCAGCCTGCAGGTTAATGAATGCTTGCAGGGGGAACTGGCCCTTAGCTGGCCCAGCCCTGCCTGCACTCATTTTTCCGCATTCACCGTGCTGTTCCCTGCCCTGCTTCCAGTGGAGACTGAGAGCTCCCTGAGGACAGCAGGGTCAGGCTCACTCCCGCTGTGGTGCTTGCATAAGTGTCTGCTGGGATATGACTACCCAGGAAGCCATCTGTCAAATAACTGGCCACCCAGAGACCCAGGAGGACACTCTGCTCGTTCGTGGGAGGTCTGGGCAGCTCCCAGCCTCTTCATTCTCCTCCAACTGCTGGTCCCAGGCTTCAGTCCTCTGTTTCCTATTCTAGACCTGCCTGACCGAGTTGTGGACAGATGAGGACTGAGGCTTACAGAGGCCCACTGCTGTAAGTGGGGAAGGCGAGGTTTTACCCTAGGTCTGGCAGCCTTGGCGCCTCTACGTGTAATGTCTTCCCCGTCTTGACCTTCACTTGGCAGAGGAGGATGCTGAGGCCCAGAGAGGAGACGGGGCTTCCCACACCCTGTGGTATTACATCTAAGAAGCCATAGTCTAATCCAAGTTCATGAAGATTTACACTAGTATGTTCTTCTGAGAGATTTATAGTTTCAGCTCTTACTTCATAGGATTTTTATATTGAAAGAAATGGGGCTTGCAGACTGCTTTATCCAGTGGTGTGCATGTAGCCAGTCCTGGGTATATAGTAGCTGTTATTATTTTAAATTATTATCAGTTATGATTGCTTGCTAGCTATTATTTATTATCATCCTTACCATGATTAATCTCTCATCGTGTTTCCTATCTGGGTGGCTGCCTCTGGCTCCTTCCTGAAAGACAGTGTTGATGTTTGAACTAGTTTCTGGAAAGCTGGGGATGCAGGGATTTGAAAAAAGAGAGGACCTCGTTACTTCCCCCACTCCCCCCATTTTCCCGCAGACTTTTTGCTTTGGAAAATTTTTAAATGCTTGGGAAGATGCTGCAGTGCACCCTGTGCCATCACCCAGCTTCACCAGTTAGTAGCTGGTAGCCTCTCTCCTTTCAGCTGTGCCTCACCTGGTTCCCTCCCCACCCACCGCGCCTGGTCATTTGGAAGCAAATTTCAGACATCATATTTAATCTATAAATCGTTTTAGTACACATCTCTAAAAAATGAATCACTACCTTCTGAAAAAGAGACCTGCACTGTTTTGGGGGAGTGGGCCAGAGCCCCATTACCTCCTGAGCATCCCAGGGGCAGGTGCCTCTCCTGCTTCCCTGTAAGGAACAGGCTGGCTGGCTGCAGCTGGCACCGTGGGCTCTGTCTGGACCTGAGCCATCCACAGAGGGTCCCTCCCTACAGCCTGGGCTGCCGTGGCGGGGGATCGTGTCATGCTCCAGGTGTCAGCAGGGCCAACCGGGGGCAGAGCCGCCGGGTTGCTTGTCCCGAGTGCAGAGCTAGCCTACCCCGCTACCTGCTGGATGGGGCAGGGTGTAATGAGTTCAGAGACCCCGGGTCAGGTTGGGCCCTGCAAGTCCATGTGTTGCAGAATCATGAGAATCCTTTTTGTTTGGATATCTTCCAGCTCTTATCTGTCATCACCTTCTTGTCCACAGCAGCTCCCTGAGATAGGTTTTATTCAAAATGCACATTTGCACACAAGAAAATGAAATCCCAGAGATTAATCTTAGTTTCTTCTTCACAGGCATAAAAGTGGCAGAGGCAGGATTTGAACTTGGAAATTCCACCTGCATTTTCTATTAGATGAGAGCAGATCCTTGCGATTCGCTCCCTGCTTCCCGTTTCCCTGTTTCCTGGCCATAAATGGACTACAGAGGAAATAGTATCTCTGATGGTCATCTCGGTCCTCTCATTTGGCTCAGATTCTCAGCGGGGAAACCTTGACTTCCCCCCAGCCCAGCAGAGGGCCCAGGACCCCTCTTGGCATCATCATCCCGTGAGCCTCAGAGGGCATCTAGCTGGTCTGTGCCCCTTTGTCGGTGGTCTCTGCACCTCCTTGAGGCCCTGCTGACCCCGGCTGTCTCTTTCTGCATTTCCCCCTCTTTAGCCGCTTAAAGCCAGGCTCTCCCTTGTACACCCAGGATCCCTTTCTAGGTGTTACGAGGCAGACCCTCTAACGGAACATGTGTTTACCATTTGCCATGGAGACGGTTTGGGTCTTTCTTCTTCTGAGTGGTGATGAAACAGTACAGGGCGCTCACCCTTCCAGCAATTTGTTTGGTTAATTCTAAAAGACTTGTGAAAAATGCATGAGGCCTGCGATACAATAGATAAGCTGAAAAGCTTGGAAGAAAATCTGCTTGTGGATAATGGGGCCATTGGAGAAACTCCTTCTTTGTCCTCTCTGTCCTTGTCCCAAAAGAGATTGTGTTTGGGAATAATTCTTCTGTTAATTCTGATGCTTTCATCCTGGGTCAAAAGCTCGTTGGCGCCTGCTTGTCAGATCTTTTCCTCTTTGGTTTCTTCTAGCCCCTTTGGCTTAAATTCATGTCTTAATGAGTCTGAGTTCTCTCTTTAAAGGTCAGTGTCTTAATGCATAAAAGTGGAACCAGAACCAGCTTTGTGGTTTTTTAAAAATTTTAATTAAATTTTTATTGAAGTATACTTGATTTACAGTGTTTTTGGTGTATAGCAAAGTGATTCGGTTATATATACAGACATAGATGTATATTCTTTTTCAGATTCTTTTCCATCTTAGGTTATTACAAGATATTGAATATAGTTCCCTGTGCTATATAGTTGGTCCCTGTTGCTTATCTGTTTTATATATAGTAATGTGTATCTGTTAATCCCAAATTCCCAGTGTATTCCTCCCCTACCCTTTCCCCTTTAGTAATCCTAAGTTTGTTTTCTGTGTCTGAGTCTGTTTCTGTTTTGTAAATAAATTCATTTGTATATATATTTTTAGATTCCACATGTAAGTGATGTCATATATTTGTCTTTGACTTACTTTACTTAGTAAGACAATCTCTAAGTCCTTCCATGTTACTGCAAATGGCATTATTTTATTCTTTTTTATGGCTGAGTAGTATTTCATTGTGTGTGTGTATACATACACACCACATCTTCTTTACCTAGTCATCTGTCGATGGACATTTAGGTTGCTTCCATGGCTTGGCTATTGTAAATAGCGCTGCTATAAACATTGCGGGTACATACATCTTTTTGATTTAGAGTTTTTACCTTTTCTGGATATATGCCTAGGAGTGGGATTGCTGGATCAATGGTAACTCTATTTTTAATTTTTTAAGGAACTTCCATACTGTTTTCCGTAGTGGCTGCACCAATTTACCTTCCCACCAACAGTGTAAGAGGGTTCCCTTTTTTCCAGAACCTCTCTAGCATTCATTATTTGTAGACTTTTTGATGCTGGCTATTCTGACTAGTGTGAAGTGATACCTCATTGTCATTTTGATTTGTATTTCTCTAATAGTGATGTCGAGCATCTTTTCATGTGCCTGTTGCCATCTGTATGTCTTCTTTAGAGAAATGTCTGTTTAGGTATTCTGCCCGTTTTTGGATTGGGTTTTTTTTATTTTTGATACTGAGCTATATGAGCTGTTTGTATATTTGGAAATTAATCCTTTGTCAGGTGCATTGTTTGCAAATATTTTCTCCCATTCAGTAGGCTTTTTGTTTTGTTTATGGTTTCCTTTGCCGTGAACTAACTTTGTGTTTTTCAGCAACTGTGCACTCTTCTCAGTACTGCAGTGGGGGTGGGGGGTATGTGTCCATGTTTTACAGGACCTTGGTTGTTGGGGGAGCACTGGGCCAGCCTGTTGAAGCAGCATCTCTGATGATGCCTCCCTTTTGAAGGAGAGCAGTGAGCATGTGTGTGTCCCTGCTGTTACCTGTAATGCGTCTAGCAAGCAATTGCCTATGTTGTTCTTGGAACAGCCCCCATGTGTGGCCTTGAATGTGCCTCAAACCCTATTCCTAGGTTTCTCCAATTTAGACTTACAAGTCACACAAACTGAGACAAGAGCAGCAAGTGGCTTGCCCAAGGCGACAGCAGGTGGTGATTACAGTGGGAGCCTGGGTTTCTTGACTCCCAGTCCCAATCTCCTCTGTGCCCGGCTGCTTCCCGGCACGACGGGCCGGGTGGGCGGTGAGAGCACTGAACTGCTTTCAGTTCATAACCCAGAAGGTGAATTTATCTGCCAGGATTCTCACTGGCCAGATCCAGTAAAGGAAGACGTGGAAGGCTGTTGTTCATCCAGCATCGGCTGCACCCTGCACGATGCCCTGAGAGCTGTGGATGACGTGAAGGTTGTTGAGCGGATGACCTTTTAACATGAGGACATTGATGTACTTTCAGTCGTATATGTCAATCTCGGTTTCTCATGAATGATGTGCTCTTGTGACAGCATAGACCTGGTTCAGGGGAACAAGCCCTGGGAGAGGAGCAGTGCCCACAGGAAGAGCTGCCGCTGGGGAGCCCGCGGCAGAGAGCTTCAGGCACCTGGGTAAGGCTGAGGCCGCAGGAGAGAGAACTGGACATGGCCCCTTGGCCTGAGGGCAGCCCGGGATAACCCTTCCTTAAGGACACCTGTGTGTGCCAGATGCGGGCCCCCCCACATCAGCTGCTGGGCTCATTCCATACGAGCAGGGCCAGGGGCCAGTCTCTCAGGGAGAGGAGGAGGCCGTGAAGGCAGCTTCTGTTCTGCATTTGGGTCTGCAGGTGCGGCTGCTGGGAGAGGACCTTGGTGGGGTGAGAACATGGAGGACCCACAGAGTTCACGGGTGTGAGGACAGGAGGAAGGCCTCCTCAGATGCGTGCCCTGACCACCCCTTAGGGACGCAGACTTTTTTAAAATTTTAACATTCAGAGAAAAAGACGCCCATGAGCCCATGACCAGATACTCTGGTATGAAACACAAGGCAGGAGCAGATTTCAGAGAAATAGATGTGAATCTGGCTTTTGTGTTGAGAGCTCTTTAAAATGATTGCTGGGAACCAAAATTGGTTCACTGGAAAAAAAAATCATCCCAAATGGAGCTTTCTTTTTGCTGATAAGGTTTACTAGAAAAGAAGCATTGTGGCTTTTCCTCGGCCTCTGCTGACCTCCCAGACTGATCTCGTCTCGTGGATGGGAGCTGTGAATTAAGCTGGTGTATTCATTCCCTGAGGCTGCTGGGGCAAAGTACCACAGGCTGAGTGGCCTAAAACAATAGAAACCCGTTCTCTCTCAGTTAAGGAGGCTAGAAGTCTAGAATCAAGCTGTCTGCGGGGGGTGGTTCCTTCCGGAGGCTCTGCGGGAGAATCTGTTCCACGCCTCTCCTGGCTTCTGGTGGCTGGTGGCGATCCTTGCCTTGTAGCTGACTTCAGTCACTGTCTCCGTCATCACACAGCCCTCTCCCTGTGTGTCCCTGTGTCCAAACAGTCCTGGTCTTGAAGATACCAGTCAATGAATGAGGGTTCAACCTAATGCGATATGACCTCATCTTAACTCGATTACATCTTAAAGACATTATTTCCAAATAAGGGCACATTCTCAGGGACTGGGGCTTAGGACTTGAACAGATCTGTGGGCGGGACACAGTTCAACTCACAGTAACAACAGCTGGTAAATGGCCTTCCTTACGCCCAGCCTTCTCTCCGAGCCCCTCTCCTGTTACTCCAGCAGTCTCCATTTTTGTCCTTAGAGTCTTAGAACCAGAGGGGTGGTCTCATTTCCTTGACAAGCTGCTCTAGCCCACTGATGTGACCGGGAGCTCCTGGAGTCACAGAGATGACACATGGCAGGGCCAAGATCCCTGTGTTCTTTTCCTGGAAACATTTTGCTGTCTTTTGTTAAATTCCGTTACAGATAATGGTTTCTTGTTTCCCACATGCCTCGGTGTTATTTCCCCAAGAACATTGTAACTTCCTTAAAGGCTCATCTTATCACAGTTCCGCTTGCATTTCCACAATCTGCCATGAAGCTAGTAGGTATTAATAAGCACTTGGAGTGAGCACTTAAAGGCTGGGGTGGCCGCTCCCCAGCGAGTGTCATCACCATGCCTTCCCACAGACCTTCTAAGTCCCGGCAGCCCACTGTCCCCAGCCCTGCCTCAGAGCCATATCAGTGCAAGGTGCTGGCCACTCCCACTGAACATAATCAACACATGGAGCAGATCTTGTTTCAGGTGAGGCTTTATCCAGGAGTCAAGCCGACTAGAACCCAGTTGTTCTCCTTTTCTCGGCTGTTTTCTCAGTTTGGGCTCCATTTTGAGTTTTGGCTCCGTCAGACGTCTCCTTCAGATCCCGGGGTGACTGTGCCCAACTGCCCAGTCTCCCTGCTTCCTCTTGTCTTCAGGGAGGGAGAGTGCTCTTCTCCCAGCATTCCCAGCAAGAGCACTGGGCCTGCCTCTGATTGGACAGACTCAGGTCACGTACTCTCCTGAGCCTGCAGCCCCAGGAGGGGGAACGTGCTGATTGGTCTGACCAAAGTCATGTGATCCCCGTGGGGCTGAGTGGGTGGAGACCATTTCCTGAGACCAGGTGAAACCTCAACCAGAAGTTAGGGCTGGTGGGGGGAATGGAGGAGAGGGATGGATGCGGGGAGGGCACACAGGGATGAAATCTTGCTAGTCACCCTCGTTTCAGCATCGGTCTTTCCTCTCTAACCGGAAGGAGTGTGGTTTCCTTTCAGGAGTACATCGATGCCCACCCCGAGACCATTGTCCTGGACCCCCTTCCTGCCATCAGGACCCTGCTAGACCGTTCCAAGTCCTACGAGCTCATCCGGAAGATCGAGGCCTACATGAAAGGTACGGCACATGTCGCTCGGCCTCCGTGGCAGTTGGCTCACCCCATGGACACAAGGTGGCCTTTGTATGGGGTGGGACGAGGGGAGTCTGGTCTTTTTAAGCACTTTCACATGGGAGGCAATTGAACATTCTGGGGAGGACCTTTCCTTCTCCAACTGTGACCAGCAGAGTTAGGAAATAAAAGCCCTAGGGTGCTCTTTGGGAGAGTGGCTCCAACCACTTCAAGACGGTTTTGTTTTGTTGTCTTAAACCCATGAGTGGTGATGAAGTGTCCAGATAACACAGTGGTTAGAGAGCAGAAATGTGTGCAGAATAGCTCAGTGGCAGCCGGGCGGGTGGAGTTATGTAACGGGGCAAAAGAGGAAAACAGAGAAATTACAGGGCCTTTCATCAAACACATGGAGATATGTAATGTGGCGGCTGGACCTCGCGGGGTACGCTCTGTTCTCGCAGGCAGGAGCCTCCCTCTTAGCTGCCTGAGCGCCTCCTGCCAGCTCCAGGCTCTTGCCCCTGAGGACTCATCCTCCCCACCTCCCAGGGCAGGGCAGCTCTGGAGAAGTCAGACTGTCTTTCCGAGGTGTTTGTTTATGTGAGAAGGGCTTTTTGGAAAGATTCACCTTAACGGTAACCTCCTAGTCCTCCGCCTGGTCCACGCGTCCCCTGCTGAGTTCTTGTTTAACTTTAAGAAAAAGTTTTTGCCTGGGCCCTGGGGCTGGGGGAGGGTTCATCTTAGAGGTGAGAGTGGCAGTCCCTGTTCCTGCCATTCAGATGCTGTGTGTGTGGCCAGAAGGGACTGCCTGGATCTCTGACCTGGCCCCAGGTGTCGTTCATGTGATGGTTGGCCCAGTGGTATTTTGGTTCACAGGACTAGCCTGGGAATAACACGAGCAGGATTTACTGGGTACATGTGAGTGCCCAGCCCTGGGCTGAGCTGAACCTTCTTACATTTTCTCCTCTGGTGCGTATGAAAATGGACAGGATCATCCTCCCTGTTTTGCAGAAGAGGCTCTGAGAGGTTAGCAGTTGGGCCAGCATCACACAGCCTGTCAATGCAGAGCCAGAATCTAGCCAGGTCTCTCCAACTCAGGCTCCCCAGCTCCTGACTCCTAAGCTTGACTTTCATGTCCATAGTCAGAGGGCCCTGGATCAGGCAAGCCCCTGGCATGGAAGCAGTCATGGACCCTTGGTTCTCTAAAGTGTGCTCTGTGGAAGACGTGGGTGCTGGCCTCTTTCCTTGGATCTGAAGTCAGTGACCATGTCAATTTATATTCCCTTTGCATTCCTTTCCTGAGTCCAACCAGAACCCCCAGATGAAAAGGAAGATCTAAAGTGATGCTTTGGCTGAACGTTGGTGCTGGAAAGGAAATCCGTCTCTTCCCAGGAAGTGTGTGTGTTCCCAGCTATGTGTGAAGGAACAGGAGGGGATGGTAAAAGACGGGAGGGCCTAGTTAGTGGGCAGAGTTGCAGGTCAGCAGTTGAGCCAAGTCCTTTAGAAGAGTGATGCCTTCTGATTTGGGGATTTGGGGATTTGGGGAGGGCTCTGCTGAGAGGGCTTTTTGGAGTGAAATGTACAAGCTTTTGTAGATGTGGACTGAGATTGTGTCTGAATCTTGCTGCTGTGTGGTCTTGGCCAAGTCTGTTGACCTGGCCCTGTCTGTTTTCTGTAAGATGAGTAAAAAATAAGTGGTTTATCCATGGGGCCTGGGGTTGGGATAACGGGATGATGTCTGAAGAGCACTTAGCACAGGCCTCGGCCCATGGGGTCACCCAGAAACGGGAGGCACTGTCACTGCTCCTGTTATAGGGGAAAGGGCTGAGGCATCTGGATTGGATCTTGGGATCTCTTTCCATTTTTGTGGGCAGATAATCAGGGCTGGGGTCAAGGGTGAGCTCAGGCCTGGAGTGTGATCATGCGTGTTCAGGGACCAGGGCAGCGGCGACGGGCTAGACCGCAGGGTACATAGGAAGGAGGCCTGTCCCTGGTGGGTGAGTACTGAGAGGGTGACAGCCTGGGCCTCCCACACAGGGCAGGGTGTGAGCAAAGCGGGCAGAGAGCCGAAGTGTGGGGTACTTGCACAGACCTGCAGACCATCGGTCAGAGGGGGACTGAGAACACCTCGTGCAACTGGGGACTCCATTCGTGAGCAGCCTTTGAAGGTGTATGAGCTGGTGAGTGAGGAGATGAGAATACATTTTTTTAGGTAGGCAGTGCAGGGGGGCCTGAGACCTTGATGCTCATGACCCACCCCCACCCACACTACGGGCTGGTGACCAGCCCCTCAAACTCAGGTGCTGTCAGCTGAGGAGCTGCCTGCGAGAACTTGTTGACCAAACTCAAGAGACAGGCTTGGTCCTGGGCCAGCAGGCATTGTTGCGTGGGTGGGCCGTGACCGCTGCTCCCTGGGTTTTCCTTATCGTGCACGCCGAGCCGGGCCGGTATTCTTCCAGGAGGGCAGGCAAAGGCTGGGACTTCCTGGAGCCTTTTCCTGCCCACCCAGGGGCTGTTGAAGCACTGCTGGCTCCCACCTCCCATCCTCCCAGAGGCCGAGGCTGCTCCCCCACGCAGATGCAGAGAACCTTCTCCGGAAAGTGCATCCCTGGCACTCCCTGCGCCACACCTGCTCTTCCTGGAGGCACACAGCCCCGTTAGGCCTACCATAAAGGGCCATAATTACCCTTGAAGTTCCTCGATTTCAGCAGTCCAAGTGATGCTGCTTTTATGTTGGGAGAAGGGGCTTGGCAGAGACTCCTGGAGTTGTCACCATCCCCGAGGCCAAGGCGGCTCTCCCTGTCCTCAGAGAGCCTGGGTGGCTGCAAAGAAGAAAGGGGGGAGGCTCTTGCAGGGAGGTGACCGAGGCTCCCTGCTCTGTAGTGGGGGTGGGCTTGTGGGCTGTGACACATGGGGAGGGCTCTCGGATCAAGGGTCCACGCCCAGGCGGGCCTTCCGTCTCCATGCAGAGCATCAGCAGGGGAGGCCTCCTGCCTGGAGCTCCCAGCCTCACTCTCTGAGTACTTAATGCCACTTGGAGTGGTTGGTGCCATCTCAGTTCTAGTTCCCAGAGCTCATCTTTTTCTAATTCAGAGCCTGGAGGGGAGACAGGGTCCTTCCTGCCTCAGACCTATTGGTCTCAAGCCTGCTGCTAAGGTTGCTGCCACAGCAGAGACCCGAGAGGAGGCTGGATTAACGGAGATGGACTTCGTTGCTCTCTCATGTGAAAGCCCAGGGCAAGGCCACCCAGTGCTGGCAAGCGACAGCGGGAGCCCAGGCTTCCTCGGGCTCATTGTTCTGTGGTGTGGCCTTTCTGGTCCAAGGCAGTGCTGAAACTCCAACTATCACATCCAAAATCTAGACGTTAGGATGGAGAGGGGGCTAAGGAAAAGAAAGCAAAGAGAAATATCCCAAGTTATCATTTAAGGAAAAGTTCTGGAAGCTACAGTGATGCTCTCTGTCCGTACCTCATTGGCCAACTGAGTCACTGAGCTCCAAGGGAGCTGGGAAATGTGGTCTTCATTTTGAGCAACCATGTGCCCAGCTAAAATTTGGGAGCTCTGTCACCATGGAAGAAGGGGAAGAATGAGTTTTTTGGGGACAACTAGTTGTCTGCCTCCCCACCTTCTGCAAGTGGGTTCCTGTCTGCAGAATCCATGAGTGAATGTGAATGACAGAATGACCTTTCCCTGTCCAGCTGGCCAGGGTGGGTGGCCTCAGTAGCAAGTCCCTTCCATACAGCAGCTCAGACAGAGTGAAGTCAGTAGGCTTACAGAGTGACCCACCCCAGAGTGCCTGGGCCACAGGTTTCTCTAATAGATGATCGCTTCTGGGTGGGGCTGTACCCACACCCTTTGGCCAGAGGCACAGATGGTACTGAACCTGGATCCAATTCAAACCAAGTATAGGAGCTTCCTGGAAATTGATGGGGGTGGAGGAGGCTGTGTCACAAGCCAAGATTGCTGGACACAGGTCTCCAGGCCTCTTCTCTCATGGGCACCTGCTCTGCTGCATAGGGCCAGGATTTTCAGGTTGAAGTCTGACCAAGGCCTGGTTCTGCCACTCCAGGCTGAGCGGTTCTGAGCAAGACTCTAGCCAGCCCCTGAACTGCCTGAAGCCTTGGGTGAGAAAGCTGTGATTGGATGACGGGGTTGTCTCCTTCGAGTGGCAGCTGGTGGAGGGTCTCAGGCCACAGGGCAAAGGACTCAGAGGCCTTCCTGAGCTGATGATGGCTGCTGATGAGGTGTGGCTCCCCCGGCATCTCTCACGCATGCGCTCTGGTGGTGACAGATGGCAATCCGGACGCTGGGCCTCCCTGCGGAGGGAGGCACACACCACAGATCGAGCGTCTCTGCCTGTGGTTTTATGGGAATTTAATCAGGGCTCATCTTGGAGGCTGTTTGGAGGCCAGATTGAAATGGAGTAATCTAAACAGCAAGCAAAGGGAAAATACCACTCCGTAGGGCCTGGGAGAAATGATTCCCACAGAGCAGCCGTCTCGAGCTGGGGGCTCTCACTCAGAGGTGGGGGCCGACTGTCCGCCCCTGGTGAGTTGCTAAAGGGCTGTGGGTGGGAGAGGAGAGAGCTGGAGGGGTCCTGGGGTCGAGGCCCAGGCCTCAGGTCCACCTGTGTCCCTTGCATTGTGTGGCCTGCAAGGCACCGTTCCTCTGGAGCTGCTTTGTCAGTGCTCAGGTGGCGCTCTGGCAGCACTAGCTGCACGCCAGCCACTGTATTAGCTAATTTCATCCTAACGATGACCGTGCGAGAAAGGCACAGATCCCAGCCCACAGCGGGGAGGACGCTGACATGCACTGAGACTAGTTGGTTAAGACCGCAGAGCTACTAGGGGCAGCGCTGGGATTTGAACTCACCCCATTTGGGTATCCTCTTAGCCAGTGGCTCCTGAATCCGGCTCCCCACCCCACTGTGTCCTGCCTTCTCCACCCACACTGTCCCTGAGCCTGACGACAAGGGGCCGAGGCCACGATGGAGGCAGTGGGGGGCTCTGGCACTGCTCCCGGGCGCCCTCTGGTGTCCAGGCGATGACAGTGTCCAGAGAAGGTCCCTGATGCCCACTTGGGAGAGAGACCAGCAGCTCTCTTTCAGTCATGGAGTCTCTGCCCCATATGGTTATTGAGGAGACAAAAGCCCTGTCCTCTTTGAGCACAGCAACACATTGTAGTGGAACAGAACAGGGCTTTGGCACTGACAAGCCTGTGCTTAAGTCTCAGCCCTGCCCGTGTGGCCTGGGCAGGCACTGACCCCTCTCAGTCGTTTGCTCACCTGCGGGGCAGGGTTGCCATCACCTCTGGGGAGCAGGCGTGCGGGAGGTCTGGCCCTATTCACTGCAGCAGTCGAGGCCCAGAGTGGGGCACCGGGTGCTCTCAGCTCCTCTCCTTGGTCCCACAGGGCGCCCGCGGCTTGGACGGGAGGCATGTGGCAGAAGCTGGTACTTAGTAATGGGGCCTGAAGTCATGAAGGACAAAGAGGACTGGGGTGTGGCCCCCTGAGGACTCTTGCTTCTGAGTCAGGGCCAGCCTCCAGCCCTGATTTTGTACAAGAGGCTGGAGTTCTAGATCAACCCACCAGAAAATGCTTCATACACCTACCGGCTGGACTTGTGAGGAGCTGGGTGTCCTCCCCGACTCCAGGCCTGCCCCACCCACAGGGCCGAGGGTCTGGTGTCAGGGAGGACACTGCACCCGACCAGGCCTGGAGCAGGTGGCCATAGAAGAGGCTTGGACCCCGTGAGCTGACGGGGAGGCGGGGGCTGTCGGATGTGCCCTTTCAGGACTTTGGGGCATCTGGGAGAAACATTGTCCTCTTTTTCATGTCAGCCTTCTAGCCACCCAGGCAGAGACCCCATGTTCAGCTGGAGGTGGGGGTCTGCAGAGCAGGAGGGTGGGTTGGGCACGCCCTGTAGGGCCAAGGTGGGCCCCGCCTTGGCATTGGGAGGCAGCTGGTCCTAAACCTGGCCCAGCTCTGGGGACTTAAGTGAATCCCGAGTCCTGGTGATTCTCCCATTTCTCCTCTTGCCCAGAAGGTATGAGGAGAACACACTGGACCTGGCCTGGCCCTGGGTGGGCAGCTTCTCCTCTCCTTGTTGCTAATCCTCCCAGGGCAACTGTAATGTTCCCCTTTTTCAGTTGAGAAAATGGAGGCTGTGGACGAGATGCCCGACTTCCTGCTCATCTGCTGGCACACGGAGGTGCTCAGGCCTGCCCCATGCCTCCTTACCCTGCTGGGAACCCCTGTTTCCTTCTGACCCACAGATCTCCCACCCCACCCAGCCCTGATTGCTCCTCCAGGCCTGTCCCCGCAGCCCTGTGTGTGCAGGGCTGACCTGGGCCAGCAGGTGAACCAGACACCATCTTTGAGACCTGCCGCTCCCTTTCCCCTTGTTGAGATGACTGACCTCTGTAGACTTGAGACTCCCAGGAGCGTTTTTCCCCCTTCATGCTCAGTCCCCCAGTGCTCAGGTAAGAAATCTCAGCATCTCTTCCCTGGGACACAGTTGGACAGACAGATACTCAAAACACTCTTGTTGGTCAGGTTGATCAGAAAGTATCAGACAGCGGTCATTTATGCTTCAGTGTGAACCTGAGACCACCTAGTGTCTTCCCAGCTCAGAGAGATCTTGAGCTCTTGACGCCCACAAAACTGTTCTCTGTATTTTTAAAGATGAGGAGAGAAGCTTGGAGAGGTTGAAGGACTAACTGTGGGCCACTCCATGCCTCCGACTCAGTCCAGTGCTCTATTTCAGTGGGACGCATGCCTCTGCAGTGGTCCTTTCAGAAGCAGTGCTGTGGTGAACCTGGAATCAGACGGCCTGGCCGTGTGCATGTAGACAAGTTATATAACTGCACAGAGCCTCAGCTTTCCTGTATGTAAAACGGGGATAATGATAGCGGTCCCATCCTCACAGGGTTATTGTAAGGATTAAACTTGGTTATGCATTTAAGGCATAAATACTCAATTGATGGTAATTATCCTAGGTGACGCTGTGTTGTGGGTTTCAGACCACACCCCGTACTTCTTTTTAGCAGTAAATGCATGCTGGCATCCTTGATTGTGGCCTCTGTGACTCCGTAACTAGGTCCCCAGCTCTGCTCCGGGGCAGTGCTCCCCCTCCCTCCATCCTTCCCGAGCACCCACACCCACATTTGTAAAAGCATCATGTGTGATTATTTTTAATTACATCAGTTTTGTGGATTTATTGTGAAGTTCGCATTACAGTTGTCCTTCGGATTGGTTCCAGGACCCCCCATGGATACCAAAATCTGAGGCTGCTTAAGTCCCTTATGTGAAATGACATAGTATTTGCACATCTCCCTATATACCTTAAATCATCTCTAGATTGTTTATAATACCCAATACCATGTAAATGCTATGTAAATGGTTGTAAATATGATATAAATGCTGTATACTTACTGGCACATGGCAAATTCAAGTTTTGCTTTCTGGAACTTAATGGAGTTTGGGGATTTTTTTTCCTGAATATTTTCTCTTCATGGTTGGTTGAACCCTGTGATACAGAGGGCTGACAGAATACAATTTTTTTAAGTATAATTTTTATTTTTAAGAAATTTCAGACTTCCCAAGAAAAGTTGCCCAAAATGCTACAAAGTGCCTGTATACCCTTTGCACAGCTGCGTCTGGTGTTAACGTCTCCTGTAATCATGAAACAAGTCTCTAAGCCAGGACATTCCCATCAGGAGCAATACTGTAATTAAACAATTTCTGCACTTGTCCTGTGCTACCCCATCCCCTGTCCCAGATCCCGTCTGGCCATCCTCCTGTGGTCTCCCCCTACCTGGAAAGGGGGCTACAGCTTGTTTGTCTTTCATAACCATGACACTTTGGAAGAGCCTTGACTGTTTATTTTGCCGCGTGTCCCTCAGTTTGGGTTGATGTTTTCCCCTGATTAAGTGGAGGTTCGTAGAGGTGCTGCATTTGGGGCAGGGGCGCCGCACCAGCAATGCTGTTCCCGCCTCTAGTCAGGAGGGCGTGGCGTCGGTATGTCTTCCCTCTGGTTAACTGATTATTTTGTCAGACTGGTTGTCGTCTGCAAATTTCTGTTTTTCCTCTCTGTAGTCGGCAGTTATCTCATAAGGAGATACTTTGCAGCCATCCTGTTTCTTGTCATGCTTTTGCTGGCCTTTTTTTTTTTTTTTTAAAGCATCCATTGATGGTTCTTGATGACAGCACTTGCTATTGTGATATTTACAAATCATCTTTATACAGAATTTTAAAAAGCAGGTGTGCTTCCCTTCGCCCAGTTACACTGGAAAGTGACAGGGACTTCTCAGACATCTGCGGGTGGGGGCACCTCATGGAGCCCCAGCATGATCTCGTGTGTAAACAAAGGGAGAAGCAAAGATGAGAAGTAAGAAGAAAAAGGAAAAATCAGGGGTTGTGTCAGATATGTTGGAGAAATTGGGACTGGACACATTTCTTTGCTGCAGGACTTCTCAGAGCCTTTAATGTGCTAATGTGAATCTTTAGTCTCCCAGAGGGAGGTATACTGAATTTTAGAAACTGATAGTTTAAATTCACTAATAAAGAAAAAATGCTAATTAAATTATGACACACTCTCAATGATGAGACACATCTCAACTTTAGAGATGGAAAATGAAAAAAAAAACAAACAAACCACATCTTAGAATCAATGAAAGAGGTCTGCTGACCCCTAAGCCTGCACAGATCTCTCTGGGCTTGAATTCCCTCTATCAACAGTCAGGGTCCTGATTGCCAGTGACTCAAACCTGTTTAACCCCCACCTCACTTCCCAGAAGCAGCTGCTCTTAAGTGTGGAATTCATCCTTCTAAGGCCCTTCTCATGCATGTGTAAATACACATGTGCTTTAAAAAAAAAATTGAAACAGCATCATATTATTTGTGTTCTCATATAACTTGCTTTTTCTCCCTTGAATGTATGTCTTGGCTTCTTTCCATGTCCATGAACATGAGGAAGGTTAGGTCTGATCTGCCCTTATTGATGGCAACATAATATTTCAGCATGTGAATGAAAAAAATCATAATTTGCTCAGTTACATTGGCCTCATAAAGCCATTCCAGTTTGGTCTGGATTTTTTCTTTGAACAAGCTGAGCTGCAATAACACAGGTCTTCTCATAGTTTTGTAAAACTAATCCCCAGAAGTGGAATTTCCCAAAGACTATTATAAACATTTCTCACTTTGCTGATATTGTTGGATTGTTCTTCCAAAAGTTTGAACAAATGTTACTCCTAATTGTGCAAAGCTGCCAGGGAAATAACTGTCTTACCATAATTTGCATTTCTTCCATTATTGGCAAGAGTGAGCATTTATTTCTTCATGTGTGTATTGTCCCTTTGCGTTTCTTCTGTGTCTGACTCCTTTCATGTCATTTGCCCATTTTCCTGTTGGGTTGCTGGTCTTTGTCTTACTGATTGGCTAGGACCCTTTTTTGGGTTAAGTTGTCTCACTCTTTAAAAATACGGACTGTTTCATTGCTGGAAGCTTCGTGTTTGCACTGGGGCCAAGCTGACATTTTCTGTCCTACTTTTAGAATATGTCCTGCCAGAGAGAGCACTTAAATATTATTTTTAAGAAGCCTTGAAAACAAAAAAAAAAGCTGCTGCGTTTTGGGAGTTGGAGCCGAGCGGGGCAGCAAGCCTTTGGGTCCAAAAGGGGCCATAAATCAGTGGAAGCAGCTGCCGTGGAGTTAATCCGCGTTTCCAGCAGCCGTTTCCATAAGCTGGCATGGGACTCAGGAATGTCCCTGTCTCCGCCTAGGCCCGTGTCTGGCTCCCCTGCTCCTGGCCTCAAGCTCGCCGGGTGCAAACAGCACGTTGTCCCCTTGTCGAGATGAAACAGGTCATTAGCTGAGTCAGCCGGGAGGGAAACTCCTTGTCCAGCTGGCAGGGCCACGTCAGGCCTGTGGCCTTTGTTCCCCTCTGTCCCTGCCCAGAAGCAGCCACTTCCCCCAATTTCAGACTGGCTCCCCGCCCTCCAGTGTCTCCCCCGACAGCCTGCCTGTAGCCGGGGAGCTGGGGATCAGGCTGCTAGCGAGGAGGTGGCAGCTGCAGCAGAGCCCTCGGGCCCCTCAAAAGCCTCCAGGGAGCAGGGTGGAGGCGGCCGCCACTGTTGAAATACCATGCCAGTGTCTCCAAATGATATAGTCAAGGCCCCCCTTTGAAAAGTCTTAGTAACCGAGCATATTGCTGCGTAACAGAGAACTCCAAGCTGCGTGGCTTTCAGTAGACCCCGTCTGTTATCAGTAGGTCAGAAGTCTACCTGACGTGGCTGGTTTCTGGTCTCTGGAATCAAGGTGTCAGCTGGGCCGAGTTCTCGTTGGGAGGCCCCGAGGAAGAACCCGTTCCCAAGCTCACGCTTGTGGGCAGAAATGAATTCCTTGTGGCTGTAGGACTGAGGTCCCAGTTTCCTGGCTGGCTGTCAGCAGGGGGCCGCCCTCTGTGCCTGCAGCCCCCGCGTTCCTTCCCACGGGCTTCTCTACCTGCAGGCCAGCCGCAGCTGTCCAGCCCTCCCTGAGCCTCAGATTTCTTGACTTCTTCTTCCAACAGAACTGCTTTTCAAGGGCTCACGTGATTTAGTCAGGCCACCCAGATAATCTCCCCATTTTACGATCAATAATGTAACATAACCTAATCACCATATTTAAAATCGTTGTATTTACTGTCCCTGGGATTATGCAAGGTATGCTGGGGACAGAATCTTTGGGGCCGTTTTCGGATTCTGCCTGTCACACTGAGCAAACAGTACACTTAAGTGGAATTTGATTGATATTAGATATCTCTGTGCCCTGTGGTCTGTGCTGGGCATCTTAGGGCACGTGGACCCTGCCCATCCCTCGCCTGGTGACGTCTCAGCCCTCCCACTCCACACTGCAGCTCTGCCGAACCTCACTGGCTACCTTCCTTTCTTCTGACCTTGAAGACAGAACTTAACCTCTCAGCCTGTTTCTTCCTGCACACAGTGCAGGTGACAACCATAATCTCCCCCTTGGCATCACTAGAGGAATCAGCCATGGGGGCTGAGGCCGGCTGGTGAGTGGGGCGGGGCTGGCACAGATCCGCGTATCTGGCTGTCATTTGAAGTCGGCCTGCCTGTGTGCCTCTCACGGGTCAGCTGTCAGCCTCCAGTCACCCGTTACTGTGTAAGCCGAAACAGTGACTCAGAACAATCACAGGTTTGTTCTGCCCACGAATCTGGGGCTGGACTGGGCTCAGAGAGTGGGTTCTCCCATCAGATCCCATGTGGTTGTTCAGCGTGATACCCGCAGAGTTGCCCAACTTCTTGGCAGCTCTGGGCCCCTGAGGTAGGTGTGTGCCCCAAGAAGGAGAGCCTTGTGGCCTGGGCTTGAGAGCCTGCACACTGCCGGACCCCACGCTCGAGAGCATGCAGTTGGGGACATACAATGGGAAGAGGCATGTTTTAGGCCTCACAGCTTTGCACAAAGCACAGCCTCTGTGTTCTCACTGCGTACACCTGAGGCATCTGTGTTCTCAGCTCTGGGGGCCCCACACATACGGAGGTGAGCAAGACAGTCCTGGTCCTGCCAGGGAGATGGACACCCAGCAAAGCTTCATGGCAGGGTGACCGCATTCCAGTTGGTGGGGGGCACACCCTGGGGCCCTGAGCCAGCACCCAGAGGCAGGGTCTTGCTTGAGAAATTGAGTGAAGCCTGTTTTGTCCAGGGCTTGATGGAGGAGGTGAGGGGGGCTGGAGGTATAGGCAGGGCCTTGGTCTTGGAGGACCTTGAGGACTGGTTAAGGAGCCTGGACTTGATCCTGAGGGCAGCAGGGCCGGGAGGGGTGTGGAGTGGGTGGTGCCGCCAGGCTGGGCCTTCACACAGCACGCCTGCCCCTCTCCCCCATGTGAGTGGCAGGGACAGGGTGAGCCCATCCACACTCAGGAAGGGTCACTTCTCCCCTTGAGGGTCCTGCGGGGACCCCCTCAGAGGGTCCTGCCAGGAGTACATCCAGGGCTGGCTCCTGAGCC
Organism: Camelus ferus; assembly: GCF_009834535.1. Taxonomy (NCBI): domain Eukaryota; kingdom Metazoa; phylum Chordata; class Mammalia; order Artiodactyla; family Camelidae; genus Camelus; species Camelus ferus. The sequence goes on along the minus strand of NC_045701.1, from coordinate 83,799,339 downwards.
CTGAGGCCTCCAGGTCACTGCCTGCTCTGTGTGGCCAGGGGCCTGGTGGACGGGGCCCTGGGCTTCCTGCATGTCCACTGTCCTCACGTGACCTTCCAAGGTGTCAAGCCCTTCTTCCCCTCAGACACTGGGTGAACTGGATGGTGAGCAGTGCCCAGAGTGCCCAGGGAAGGCTCACCCCAGGCTGCCCAGGAACCTGGGTCCTGAGCAGCCCAGGAACCCGGGTGGCACTGTCCACTATTAGCCTCTCTCATCCTCCGGCTCCGTTTGAGCTCCTCAGTGCCTGAACAGCGGGCAGGGCCTTCTCTCCTCCCTTTTCCCAGAGAGGGGACCTCACGGGGCACCTGTGTCCTATACCTGATACTCCTGGACAGTCCTAGCTCCGGGGGAGCCCTCAACCCCATTGTAGGTTCCAAATGGACCCCCAGGTCTTGGCTGGGCCTCAGAGCAAGAAGGAGCAGACCCTACTCTGACCAGCAGCAGCCAGGCCTCACCTGGTGCTTCCCACTGCACGGTCACCCACGTGACTTATTTAGTCCTCACTGGGGTCCTCAGTGGTAGGTGCTGGTGTCACCCTCATCTTGTGGATGTGGAAACTGAGGCACAGAGAGGCAGCCAGCCCAGGGCCAGACGGTGGACCTAGGCTTGGAGCCGAAGCACCTAGGCCACCACTGCGTACACCCGAAGCCTGCGAGGGGCTACGAGAATGAGGATCTGCCTCTCCTGGGATCAGGCCAAAGCCCTGCAGAGTTCCAAGCAGTTCCCATGAGTCAGGCTCCCCAGTCCCTACATCCCTAGGGCATGCAGCTTCAAGGGCTGGAACATCAAAGTCTTAAGACAAAACGTATGATTCCAATTTCATCTCATCTGGGGCTATGAATGGGTCTAAAGAGACACATGATGATGTCACTGTCGTCTGATTGTTTCCACCCTTTTGAAGCCTGACAGATTTCCCTGACAAATCCAGCCTCTGAGCCTTGAGAGGCCCTCAGGCTACAGGGAGAGAGGAGTCACCTTCTGTAGAGGGAACGCAGAGTGAACTGAAGGTGGGTGTTGGGGCTCACTGGCTCAGGTCCGGTTCCTCAGTGTAACTGGAGGGACCCAGCAGAGGTTCCGACTGACCTGAAGGAGGGGGAGGGGCGTGGAGACCTGGGCAGTGAGGGCCCCCCAGGAGAGGACGCCTCCTGAGGACAGCAGACCACCACCCTGGGGAGGGCGCGTGGTGTGCTGTGACTGGATGCTGGAGCCCTTCCTGGCCAGGCGGGGTGGATGGGACAGTGGGAGCAGCAGAGCTGTAGTGAGGACGGGGAATGCCCTCCACAGGCCCAGGCCTGGCTCCCCATCAGAGACCAGTTCCAACTTCCATCTCATCTCGTCCATGAGCCTGTCATCCGCGCCCTTCCTGGACGCTGCCTCCTGGCCCAGGCCTGCAGTGCTCTCCCACCCCCTCTAGACTCTCCCGAGTCGCTGGGTGGCTGCCATCGTCAGGAGCCAGAAAGCCATTCAGATTCTTTTCAGAGCTGCTGTCAGGCTGAAATTTCGCCCAGAACACACAGAACGCCTTTCCTTGTCTGGAATTTGAGAGCACGTGCCTCCTGCCCCCTAACCTGCCCCCTGACAGCATAACAACAAGAGGAAGGTGACTTTGAACAACCAGGCACCAGCTGAGTCATGAGCACCGGAGTCTGCAGGTTGGTAGGCCAGGCCCTCAGGGCTTTACCCATGCAAGCCACGTGCCCACAGTCATCAGGGCTGTGCCAGACCAACAGTGCCACACGGTGGCCAGTCAGGGAGTGCAGGCCGCCTCTATTCTCTCCCTGAGCTGGTCAATTGTGCTCCCCCGAGCTCTCCCTTCTCCTTTTGTTTCCAGTGCTCACAGCTCACTTTTATTCTATCTCCGATTCATCTCACACGTGTGCACCTGTCAGAGAGTTCTTACAGACGGCTGCCACCTCAGAGCAGCGCTGGGCTAGGGGTAGGGCCAGGTCCTGACCCCAGGGAACATACCACCTGGTTGCTAATCAGAACCCAAACGTGGACATTTAGTAGGGTGCCAGAGGTGAGCACGCAAACAAGGTAGTGATGCAGGAGAGAGGTGCTGGCGGGGCACGTGAGGCTGCCAGCAGAAGATGCTGGGGAGGCGCCACGGGGAGGCGTCATCCTTACGAGACAGCTTGTTCTCCCAGGAGCTTGAGTGATGCTGGCTCAGCGGGTTGTTGCCACTGGTGGGAGGAGGGGAGTCCCCGAGGTGTGGTGGGTGGGTGTGAGGAGACAGCTCTGCTTGGAGCCAGAGTTTGGCTGGGGAGGATCTTGGTTCTCTGCTCTGACAGGAGCCGGAAACTGTTAGTCTGCTGGGGCTGCCACGACAGACTGCGTGGCGTAGATCACAGAAGTGCATTTTCTCACAGTTCTGGAGGCTAGAAGCCCAAGATCAAGGAGCTGGCAGGGCTGGCTTTTTCTGAAGCCTCTCTCCTTGGCTTGTAGGCGGCCATCTCCTCCTTGCGTCTTCTCACGGTCTTCCCTTTGTTTGTGTCTGTGTCTGTCTCTTCTTCCTGAGAACATCAGTCAGATTGGATTATGGCCCACCCATAGGACCTCATTTTAACTTAATTACCTCTTTAAAGGCCCTGTCTCCAACACAGTACCACATTCTGGGGTCCTGAGGTGGGGACTTCAGCACATGAATTTGGGGGGTTACACAGCAGCCCATTGCAGGAAGGCAGACAGGGTCAGGTTAAAGGGGCCTAGAAAGGCTTTGAACTTTCAGTCCTGTCGGTCTTGGACAATTACTGGGTTGAGAGCGGCCCCAGTAGACAGGTGGGAGCTTTAGAAAGCTGGCCCGGGGTCCAGCAGCTGTGTTGGGTTAGAGGGTGGACAAGGTGGGCAGGATGCCAGGAATCCGGTGGCTTGTGGGTAGAGCAGCCTCGGTGGGGAGAAGATGCTTATGGGATAAGGCTATCAAGAAGGGGGCTCCTTGGTTAATAAACTCCAAGAGCATTTAGTCAGGCAACTGGGAAGAAGCCCCGGCACCTGTTCTGTCACCTCGCAGGAAGGTCATCTGGGGGCCACTCCTCGGGTGGGTGGTGCTGGGCAGGCCGGGGCGCTGCAGCTCCCCACACCCCAGGGCGGAGCTGCCCCTCCCAGAGGGAACTGTATTTAGGAACTATTTCATAATTTTAAAGTAGATTTTCTCATTATGGAAGAGTGGGGGACCCTGCGAAGCTGGTACTGTTGTCCTCATTCTCCAGCAAGGAAGCTGAGGCAGAAGTCAGGTCACTTGTCTGGGGTCACGCAGCCCATAGGAGGTGGGGCTGGGGTTCATGCCCAGGCAGCCTGAGTCCCCGCAGACCCTCTGGGGCTGTGCAAGGCTGTGGTGAGCTCTGAGAAGGCGCCTCCTCCTAGGTGTGCAGAAGGGGAGGCTGTGAGGAGGGAGGAGGCCTGACCCAGGGCTTGGAGCACAAGCAGGAGCTTCCCAGGCCATGAAGGGGCTGGAAGAAAGGGCTTGCAGGGCTGAGGGGCCGGCATGTGCAAGGGCCCAGGGCCTGTGAAGTCAGGGCGCTAGTTTCTCCTCAACTCTCAGCAGATGGAGTGAGGGCCCGGACCCTGCCCTGCTGACCCTGCCTGTGCATGCTCCCAGTGATGCAGGAGTCTCCCCACTGCACCGCCCGAGTGAGGCTCTTTTCTTGCCATACGGCCTGGGCCCCTGGGAATGGGCAGTGGCCAAGGAAAGCAGGACTGAACCCTGCTTTGAGAGCAGCATCTGGGGCCCTGGGCCGAGTATGGGTGAACTTGCCTTTTGATAAGGCTACCTCCCCCGGGCCGGAAGAGCTGGGAGCCCAGGCCGGTGCTTAGTTCATTCACTTGTCTGCTGGGGATGCACCCATGAACATGGTCGACAAGGCCCCGCCTTCATAGAGCCCCTACTCTGCCTGAAAGGTAGAGCCCCAAGCCAGGGCAGCAGCTTACCGACTAAGGACAGAGGGTTTGTATGGATCCAAACCTCCCGCCTTCACTGAGGCCCACTGGGATGTCGCCTCCTCCCTCGGAGCCCTCCCTGGTCTTTCCAGGATGCAGTTAGAATCCCCCTCATGAACCATGTGCTTCCGAGTGCAGGCCTGGGACTGCTGCCCTTCGGGGCTCCCCAGTCTGCCAGCCAGTAATCTGAGTCACACGCTCCCTCACCCCTGCCTCCTGCACACGGGGTTGGGGAGCTCCTACAGGCTCTACTTCTCTACCTGTTGGGAGCTGGGTGGTGAAGGGTCCCTGCCATTGCCTAACTCACGGTGGCACCTGGGAGCCCAGAGGCTCCCCCATCATGTGTGTGAGGAGGGTGTGAACAGATGGCAGCTCCAGGCCCTTGCCCAGCAGCACCCCCTTGCTGCTACCAAAAGCCAGCCTCTTTATCGGCATCTCTCATATTCCACAGCGCTTTTCCCTCGTCCTTGATTCTCACTGCAACTCCAGCAGGTAGACAGACATGGTAAATTGTGACCCCCCACTCTACTGATCAGGAGCCCAAGACCTGAAAGCCACGGGCATGCCAGGGCCCAGGAGGGCTGCTGGAACCCGCTTGCTGGTCTCCCGGCCCTGGTCCAGGGCTTTTGCTCACTGTATCATGCCCGCAGCTCCCCTCACCAGCATCAGTGTCTCCGTGCCTGCCTCCCTCTGCTGGGGGGCCTGCTGGCCCCAGAGTGGCCCTGTCTGCAGGGGTGGGGCCATTCACCTTGTCACCCACCATCCTTCCTCATAAAGGTACTGCCCAGATTTCTAAAAATGGGATTCCCTGGGCTGGGAAGGTGTGTGTGGTCAAGACCCTTCATTCCTGGTGCCCAAGCATGGTTCCTTTGGGAAACAACATGACTCTGCATGGCAAGAACCATTGAAATGATGATTCCAGGGCACCCTGGAGCCCCACCTCTGGGAGCTTGGCCCGTGGAGATGATTTAGCACAAACATGAAGTCTTATGCACGAGAGGTGGTCAGCCCTTGCTGTGTGGAGGAAAATTGGCACAAATATAAATGTCTGGCTTTAGGGGAACGTCACCAGTCGGGTGACCAGGAAATGCCAAATCATGGGAAAATACTGGTGCCAACAGCATCCAGTGAAAACAGTTAAAAAGGAAAGTCCAGCCACAACCAGAGCAAAGTAGATAAACAAGATGCTTCTGCAGGGGAAATCCTTCAGTGAAGTGAATGGCCTGGCTGAGAGGGGACGGATGTGACTGCCATCGTGTTTCCAGATGAAACAAACTGCAGTGTTTTCAGATGGAACAAACCGGGGAAGGGCAGGCCTCAGGGGAGTGGGGGGTGAGAACGTGACTGTGGCACGAGGGCCAGCCTGGAATGTGGGTCAGGTGGCACCAGGCACACTGCCCACAGGCCTTGCATCTGTCCAGATGTGGCCGCAGTGCCCAAGGAGCTGGCCTTGTGCGTACGGCACTGCTGAAGGTCAGTCCCTTCACTCACAAGCACTTGCTGAGCACCTGCTGTATGCCTGCAGTGTTCCAGGTCCTGGGCCTGCAGCAGTGAACAAAGCCCACCAGCCCTGCCCTCGGGGAACCAACGTTCTACAGAGGGAGACAGAGCCCCCACACACAGTAAGGTCCTCACCTGGCATGTTCCAGGTGAGTCCCCCTCTCTGCCCAGGATCACACAGTGGCTCCGGGCCCCGGGGCCCCTTCCCTGGTCTGTCTTCAGCTCCTCTTACTTCAGCACAGCTCTGGCTCATGGCTGTCATTCTCCGGGGCCCTGCCCTGCCTGGAAGCTGCAAAGGATTACAGCCCTGTGTGTCCTCAGGGACTGTCCCTGCCCTTGGGTCTTGTTTTCATCAGATATCATCTGGGTGAAGAAGTTAAATCTGTCCTGGAGAAGGGAGCTGAGGCAGAGTCTCACAGCTGTCCCCAGGTCCAGCTCCGCTGGCACAGCAAGAAAGCCAGGGAGGGTGACGCCCAGCACCCGACATCCCCCGAAGCTGGGTATGGACCAGTGGCCACGATTCAGATCCCCCCGCTCTCCTGTGGGTGGCCCAGCGGCCTCATCCAGTGTAGTAATAGAATTAGCAGCTGCTACTATGTGCCTGTTATGTGTCTGGCCTCCCAACAACCCTCTAGGGAGGCAGTGCTCGTTCCCATTTTACAGATGAGAAGAGCAAGGCCCAGCATTGTTCAGCCATTAGCCAAAGGTTACAGCTGATGAATAGGTTACCCCAGGTTCAAAGTTAGGCTTCAAAACTGTACCTTCAAAGTGCTTTCCCTGCCTCTTCCTACCCTTGGTCATCCTCTTGTGTCACCTATTTGTCACTGGTCTTCTGTCCTCTTGTTAGTTCTGTAGCAGCTGCCACCAGTTGCGTGAGAGTGTGGCTACCTGGCAGAATGGACGGGGCAGTGGTGTGACTTGGATGCCTGGGTTCTCGCTCTGACCCTGCTTGTGACTAGTGTGTGGACTTGGACTGTTCTCGTCCCCTCACTGGACCTAGTGGGACTTGCCATCTCCGAGGACCTCTGGCTTCACGTTCTCCCGTGAGGGTGGCATAGAGAGAAGAGGGGGTGTTCCAGGTTCCCAGGGGCTGATGTTTCAGGGCTCTTGACAGAGAACAACCCACCTTCTAACTAAAAAAAAGCCTCTTTCCAGCTCCCATCCAGAAATAAAGATGATACATAAATAAGCAATAGTAGCCTTTTTTCGGGGAACCAGAAATAGCCTCCCGGGCTCCAGTGCTGACTGATGGAGTCTTTATTCTATTTGGGGGAGAAGAGCTGCTGGCGCAGCTGTGATTTTCCCATGGTGGAGCTGGAGGAGCCTCTCCTGTGGCCGTCCCTCATAGGGGGCGGGGCTGGCGTGTCTCCTGTCACCAAGGCACTGGCTCCACTGCCTCGGGGCCTGGTTCCTCCCTCGATCCTCCCACTAAGGCGGATGACGTCTGTGTCCATGAGCTGATGTCACTGTCCTCATCTCAGAGGCTGGGTCCCTTTGTGTGTCCAGATGGCAGCGTATCCTCAAGTAGGGCCTTTGCACTGGCTGTTCCGCCTGCCAGGAGCACATCTCCCTCAGGTGCCTGACCTGATCGCTCGCCTTCCTGTGTCCTTGCTCAGTGGGGCACATCCCAGTCACGCCCTCCATCTCCACTGGCACCACCTCGCACTTCCCGTGTCTCCTGTCGGCACCGTCTAGCTGTACCGTTTACTTACCCATCTGATTTACTGTATGGTCCCTTTAGCTGGAATGTCAGCTCCACGAGACAGTGTTGTCTGTGCTCCTTTGTTGCTAGATCTCCAGCTCCTGGGATCTGCCTGAGCCTCAACACAGTTTTCCTTTGGTGACTGGTTGTTGAAACCGAAATAGGAGCAGTACTTGTAATTTCTAACTTACTGTGACTTCACAGGCATGGCAGGATGATTTTGGCTATAAGCAGCCAGAAATTGGGTAAAACAATAGAGTCATCGTGGTCTGCTCTCCCCAAGCTCAGAGTTGGGACAGGCCCTGGCCGTGGAGCAGCCCACAGCCCAGTGAGAGACATGGTCCCTCCCAGTCTCTGCCCTGCAGGCACAGGACTGCCTCCCCTCAAGGCCGACCCCTCGGATGGTGAGTGAGCTTGACTATGGACTTTTCCAGCAGTGTGATCCGGCTGGTCTCAGTCCCAGGCCTACCGTGGGGAGGGAGCAGGGACGGCAGCCAGCGGTACCCGATGCTCAGGGTGTGGGTGGCAAGCTCCAAGTTAGCATAAAGGAAGAAGAGTGTGACACTGTGTACGTGGGTCCCTCTTTCTTGTTGCATTTGGTCCTTTGCCACCTAGGCTGGGTCCTGCCACCTCACAGGCCACCACCTCAGACACCAGAGCCTGAGATTTCAGAAAGGTGCGGTGTCTGTCCTAATGCTGGATGTGGCTCGTTCACTGGAAATGTCTTGTCTCTGCATTTCATCGAGACCCCAAACATGTCTCGGGGAGCGCTGTCCTTGTCCTTCTCAGATTCAGCCTGGACCCAGTGGGGGCAGGGGGTGGTGGACAGGGCTCTGCAAGTTTGCTGGAGAATTGAAGGAGACACTGTATGTGAAGCATTGATTTAGCCCAGTGTCCCGCAGGGAACAGGTGCTCGGTGATGTCAGCCGCCGCCGCCAGGGTTTTGTCTTATTTTGTTTTATTATTTGTATAATTCATATATCATAAAACCCACCTTTTTAAACTATAGATACAGTTCAGTGATTTTGAATACATTCACCAAGTTGTACAACCATCATGACTGCCTAATTGCAGAACATTTTCATCATCCTGGAAAGAAATGTTACCTGGATGCAGTCACTCCCCATTCCAGCCACCTCCACCCTAGTTCCTGGCAACCACCGATCTCCTTTATCTCCATGGATTTGCCTGTTCTGGACATTTCAGATAAATGAAGTCATCTGTTATGGCTTTTGTGACCAGCTTCCTTCATTTAGCATAATGTTTTCGAGGTTCATCTATGTTGTATCAGGAATCAGTGCTTCATTCCTTTTCATGACTGAGTATCACTCCGTTGCATGGATGTATCACATTTTGTTTATCCACTCGTCAGTTGATGGACAGTTGGGTTGTTGCCACTTTCTGGCTGTTACGAATAACGCTGCTGCTGTGAGCATTCCTGGACGGGTTTCTGAGTGGACATATGTTTCCGTTCTCTTGGTTATATATCTGGAAGGGGACTGCCGGGTCATACTGGAACCATGTTTTAACTATTTGAAGAACGGCCAGACTGTTTCTCAAAGCAGCTGTGCCATTTTACATTTCCACCAGCGGTGTCACTACACTTGTTACTGTCTTTGTCTTTTTGGTTGTAGCCAGCCTAAGAGGTGTGGTTTTAATCTTCATTCTTGATGGCCAGTGATATTGGGCATCCTTTCCGGTGCTTGTTGGCCATTTGTATGTCTTATTTTGGGAACTGTCCATTCAGACCGTTAGCCCATTTTTTAATTGGGTCATTTTTGGGGTCTTTTTATGGTTTAGTTGTTAATAGTTCTTCATATGTATTTGGATACTAGACCCTTAACAGATACATGATTTACAATGTTTCCGCCCATTCTGTGGGATGTCTTTTTACTTTCTGGTAGTGTCCTTTGAAGCAAAAAAGTTTTAAATTTTGATGATGCCCAATGTGTCTATTTTTACTTTGGTTGCTTGTGCTTTTAGTGTCTGAAACCACGTCTAATCCAAGGTCATGAAGTTTTACACCTGTGTTTTCTTTTAAGAGTTTTATAGTTTTAGCTTTTATGTTTAGATCATGATTACTTGGAATCTGTTTTTGTATATGGTGCGAGGTGGGGCTCCAGCCTCATTCTTTTGCCTGTGGATATCTAGCTGTCTGAGTACTGTTTGTTGAAAAGAATATTTTTCCCTTGGTCTCAGTACCCTTGTGAAAAAATTCAGTTGATTATAGAGGTCTGATTTATCTCTGGACTCTCAGTTCTATTCCATTTATCCATATATCTGTCCTTTTGCAAGTTTCACACTGTCTTGATTATGGTAGCTTTCTTTTGAAATTGGGAAGTGTAAGTCCTCTAACTTTGTTCTTCTTTTTCAAAATTGTTTTGGCTCTCTGGATCCATTGTGTTTTCATACGAATTTTGTGATCAGCTTGTCAGTTCCTGCAAAAAGAAAGCTGGCATTTTGAAGGGGATTGTATTGAATCTGTAGACCTGTGTGGGGGCGTTTCCAGCTTAATAACATTAAGTGTCCTATCCATGAACATAGCATAGCATGTCTTTGCATTTATTGAGGTCTTCTTTAATGTTTTTTAACACAATGTTGTAGTTTTCAGCTTTTAAATCTTTGCTAAATTTTTCTTTCTTTCTTTCTTTCTTTCTTTCTTTCTTTCTTTCTTTCTTTCTTTCTTTCTTTCTTTCTTTCTTTCTCTTTCGTTCTTTCTTTCGTTCTTTCTTTTTTTTTTGATGATATTATAAATGGAACTATTTTCTTAGTTTCATGTTTGGGTTGTTCATTGCAAGGGTATGGAAATACAATTGCTTTTTGTATATTGAACTTGTAACTTACAATCTTGCTGAACTGGTTTATTAGCTCTAGTAGATTTTGGGGGGGGGGTTGTGTTTGTGTGTGTGTGTGTGTGTGTATTCCTTGGAATTTTCTATATGAGATCATGTTATCTTGCACATAGAAGTTGTTTTACTTCTTTCCAATCTGCATGCTTTTTATTTCACTTCCTCCCCTAATGGCCCTGGCTGGGACCTCCAGGGCAGTGTTGCTCAGAAGCAGCAAGAACAGATGGTCTTGTCTTGTTCCCGACCTTAGGGGAAACGTTCCAGCCTTTCACCGTTAAGTATGATGTTAGCTGTGGGTTTTCATAGGTGCCCTCTATCAGATTGAGGAAATTCCCTCCTATGCCTAGTTTGTTAAGTGTTTTTATCATAAAAGGGCGCTGGATTTTGTCAGGTGCCTTTTCTGCATCTATTGATGAGATCATGTGGTCTTGTCCTTTTTTCTGTAGATATGAAGTGGACACTTTTTCTACTAGGGAGGCCGTGGTCAGCGGTGTGGACTTGGGAGCCAGTTGCCCAGGGATGACCCCCAGCTGCACCCCTTACTTACTGTGTGCCTCTGGGCAGGGAGCCTTCTCTGTGCCCCGTTTTCCTTGTCTGTAAGATGGAGGTGACAGCCCCGCCTTGTGGGGTTCTTTGAGAGTAAATGATTGCTTAGCAGACTGTGTGGAGCAGTGTCTGGCACCTAACAAGTGGGGTTTATTGACTGTCGGCTGCTGGCAGTGACGTCACGTGAAAGCTTTGATGGGCTGGGCTGGGAGGGCATGTGCAGCGGGGCATTGCAGGGGGATCTAAAAGCCTGGCAGATTCACCTGCTCTGAAAAATCTGGAAGCTCTGACAGGAGGTGGTCTGTCAGACTCTAGGGGTCTCTGAGTCTTCCCCTGGGAGGACTGGGTCCAGGGCAGGGCCCCTGCCAGGCCAGGTGGGCGCCTGCCACCACATCCTCCAGTTTGTTAGGCCTGGAGCGCCCGCCCCGTTAAAGCTGGGCTGTAGGGGCTGCATGTTAACAGCTTGGAGCCTTTACACAGAGCCCCTCCCCACTCTACAGTCGTGCGAGGGCCTGCCAGCCCCTCCCCAGTGTTTCCACCCCAGCTCTGACTCTGGGCAGAGGATGCAGAAACAGGCCCCTGTTTAGGTAACGGCTTAACAGCTAAGAGCCAGGACCCCTCACCCCACCGTACCTCCCTGTTCTAATTTTCCTGGCTTCTCTTTTCCTGGCCTGCCACGTGAGCCTGGCTCCTTGTCCTGGCTCTGTATTTGACTGTCAGGTGACCTTGGGCAAAGGCTGCATCTTGGGCCCTCTGTTTCGGCATCTGTCCACTGGGACTCTGTCAAAGCCCTCGGAGGATGAAATCCGAATGCTCTGTGCAGAGGGCCAGCAGCTCCGTCCACCAGGGCTCGACAAACACTGACTCCCTCCTAGGGTCCCCAGGAAACTCTGCAACCCTCAGAATCCACCAACATTAGAGTTTGGACTTTGCTGGTGGGAAGCAGGGAGGGAGATGAAAACACTTTTTAATATACCCTGTGTAATTCTTGGCACTGGCTTTTATGAGATATGTGAAGCTGGATCTTACCTTGGTTTAATATACTGACCTCACCAGCCAAGTAGCTAGAAGCTGCTGGAGACAAGCTGCTTTATTGTTTACTTTTGGTTTGGTTTCCAAGTTTGGAGGGGGTTTCCCCCACCCCACTAAATGCTCAACCTTTCCTGGCCCCTGTGCCCAGAAATACAGGGTGGTCCTACCTCCTGAGGAGCTGGTGCCCTACTGGGGAAGAGGGTAGACCAGAAGGAGTAATAACAAACCAGTAATGCAGTTTAACAATCAGCAGAGAAATTCAGAATGCATTTTGTTTTCCCACAAATAACCTGCTTTGCTCACACTAGGTGCCTGGCACCAGGAGCGTCCTGAAGGACAGAGCAGACAGACCCAGCTCTCAGCTTTTCAGAAAACTAAACACTCCTAGAACCCCTTGGGTGGGCGCACAGAGGAGGCTGGCACCCCTGTGAGACCAGGGATTTGGGAGAGCGGACTTGCTGGCTCAGTGGGGAGGTCGGGGGTGCTGGGCCAGGACTGGAGGGTGATGGGTGTGCTTGAGTGTGGCCGATAGATGTGATAATTGTGTCCAGAGCTGCATTTTGTTTTCCGCCTCTGTTAGGTAGTGAGAGGGCGGGGCCCTGCATCTCCCCAGGAGGAGTCCCTTTGTGACTGCGCACTCGCCCTCAGCGCCCTCCCCATGGGGTTATTTGCAGACTTCAGAGGTGATGTACGCAAAGCCCTCAGCGCAGTGATAGACCCCGGGTGAGAGCTGAATGTCTGGTGTCATTCCTGGGATTATCGTTAAGCCGACACAGTGTATGGAGGGGAAAGTCTTCATTGACCCAGAAAAGTGTTCAGAGTTGATAGAGTGAAAATTCGGGTTACAGAGCAGCATCCTGTTGGGAAACTGTGTGTGTGTAAATATCACGTGCGCAAGCGCAGGCTAAGGAGGTGGAGGTAATCCGGGTCGTGTCTGTGACTGTGTCTGGTTTTTACTTTTCTTTGATCTTCAGGGTTTGTTGTTATAATGTATATTGGTTTTGTCACTCCAGAAATGCTATCAGAAAATGTAATTAAAGAATATGCTCTCGTCCTCGGGGCACATGTGTGTTCCCAGGGGACTGCAGAGTGTGGGGCATCGGGTGGCGGGACAGGGACACTGAGGGTGGCCCCCAGGGAGTAGGCGGTGCTGATGTGGCTTCTCCTCTGTCCCCAGATGACAGGATCTGCTCACCGCCCTTCATGGAGCTCACGAGCCTGTGCGGGGACGACACCATGCAGCTCCTGGAGAAGAATGGCCTGGCTTTCCCGTTCAGTGAGTCCCGTACCCTGAGCTCGCTGGGCAGGTGTGGGCCGGGTGGAAGAGGGCCTTGGCTGCCAGGGAGGGCCTGGTCCTGGGTCCCTAGGTGGTGAAGGCAGATGCTCTCCTGCCTGGACTGGCAGCATTCATCCATCTCACCTGAGCATGGGTGCTGGCCCCTTCCCCGACAGGAGGGGCTGCAGGAGTTTTGAGAGCATCTCCCTGTGTCTGTCAGGTCGGGCTTGGTGGGTGAAAAGCCTTGCTAACTCCTCTGTTTTTCTCTCCCCACCCCTAGTTTGTAAAACCAGAGTGGCTCATGGCACCAACTCTCACGAGGTGAGTAGAAGATTTGGCAACTTGACTGCCCGGTCTCCACCCCTGCCATCTACCTGCCCCCCATGCTTGCAGCACACGGTGTCTCTCTGGGAACCTGCCTGGTCTGGTACTCTGGGAGGGAGCAGGAAGGCTTCAGGGCAGCCAAAACCATGTCCCTGGAACCCACACTTCCCTCGCTGGCAGCAGCACCTGCCTGCCAGCCTTCCACCTAGCCCTTTTCACCACCAAAAACTTCCCCTGCTGGTCAGTGCCTTGGGGTCTTCAGGACAGAAAGATGATTGCAATCATTCACGTGATTAGACTGGCCTGATGCAGAACAGGTCAGCCTGCTGGGAAGGAGCCACTTCTGTTGTTCACATGAGAACTCTGGAATCATACCGGCCTGTGACCAGGTCTGGCTCTGGGCAGTGCCAGCTGTGTGACTTTGGGCAGATGACCCAGCCTCTCTGAGATTCTGTCCCACACTAGTAACTGGGGATATGCTGGTGGTGGCTGTGAAGGATAAGGCCCCACGTGCTGCCGTGGGGCCCAGGAGGTGTTTGATCCACTGCGGTGGAACCTGTTGCCCTGGAACCTGCCGGGTCATTGCAGAAGGGGTGGGGGTCGTGGATCGAGGTGAGCTCCCTCCTCAGGAGTCTTGATTCCATGGAGTCAGCGCCTGCAGGGGAAGCTGTTTCTCCCCTCGGTCCAGCTGTCCAAGTCTGGCTCCAAGATACACACGTGTGCGATGTCTCCTCTTTCCTCCCCACCTGACCCCCGGGCCCTCCCAACCCACTGCGTGCTGTTTCAGGGAGGGGTTCCTCTTCTGCATGGGGGTCAGGAACAGAGCTCCGAGACTGGGATCTGGAGAGTTGCAGATTCCTGAGGGGGACGGCGGGGGCTTGTGTGCGCTACGGGCCACCTGCCTCCCGGGAGGCTGTTAGCATCAGAGGGACGCCCCCTCTGTCGGGGGGGGGGTACTCACCTACCTCAGAGGTGCCCAGGGGTGTTGAGTGCAGCAAGGATGCAGGACTCCCCTGTGCGTGTGATTAGCTTTACACAGGAAAGCGGGGCTTTCTGGTTGGGGACCCAGCCCACCCGAGTCCTACCTCTGATTCACCCGGTCCCTAGCTCAACCAGAATCAGGACTAGTTTGTTTTTATTTTATGTTCGCAGGATGGTTTGGTTCCTTATTTCGGCTTTAAGCCTGTGTAAGCATGCTAGTTTGCTCCACAGTGGAATACTCCCCCCCTAAAAATAACAAACAAAAAAACCCCACTGAGCCATAAGCTATAAGGACCCCCAGCACTATCCCATGTTGGTTATTGATGCTGTTTTACAGGTGAGGGAATTGGAGCTTAAACATGACTTACACAGTGAGTGCCGGGGCTGGGACTTGAACTCACGTCTGGTTCTCTTACTTTCGTCAGAGGGCTAAGGAGACATTCCCTGTGGTGCACACGTATGCGCGCACACTCACGCACGCACGTGCTTTTTATTTCCTCATGCGGCCTGGGTCTCTGCTTCTGCCCTGCCCAGCTGAGTGCCAGGCACGCTGGAGTGACAGTTGATGTGAGGGGCATCAGCCAGTGTAGGCGGCCAGCTGTGCAGCCCTGTTATCCCCTCCCAGCAGCCCTGGGCATCCGGTGGCTTCTTCTTGGGGCCCTGTGGACTGAGGGATTAGCCATACCCCCAACACTGGCAGCTGGCTCTACTGGGCAGACTGAGCCTCAGCCAAAGTGGAGAGGTTTTCTCCAGTGGCCCTCTTCCCGTCTCTACCTCAGTCCCCTGCCAGACCCTCCTGTAGGATGGAGGCTTGGTCCCCAGAGGAGTCGGGACTGGGAGCAGCACGTTCCCATTTCTCAGGTGCTCATGTAGCTCACTCAGTGTGTAAGACAGCCAGGCTGGGTGCTGCTGGGCTCCATCCCGTTCTGCGCCCTGCCACTCTCCAGCAGCCACGAAGCATCTCAGGGCCTCAGTTTCCTCATCTGAGAAAGGGATGTGATGATAGGACCCACCCGCTGGTCACTTTGTGAGGATGACAGCAGGTGCCTCACGTCGTGTTAGAACAAGGCCAGACACGTCATGGGCGCTCGGGAGGCAGCTGTGGGCATTAAGCAGGCTTTGACCCAAGTCCTCCCAGCGCCTGACCCATTGTCTTCTGCTTCCTGTTGCTGCCCTCTCCTTGCCCCTCCAGTCTTCGTGGAGGAAACTCTCGGAGGTCCGAAGGGTTGAGTAGTACACAACCCAGGGGTGTTCCTTTCCTGAATGCAGTGTGAATAGTGGAGTTGTGCAGTGCACAGCCTGCTTGACCCTACATGGCAGACCTGATGGTATAGGATTTCCAAACCACCATGACAGAGTGCCTTGATCCCTAGGTGTTCTTCTCAGGTTCCACTCCACTCACCCTGGCTGGAGACTTCTCGGGGAGCCCTCATGCCGCTGGGCCAGGGATGGGCCTTGGTGGCAGTGTTCTGGGCAGGTGACGTGGCCCTGTGTCGAGGCTGAGGAGGTAGTGGACCCTGACAAAGCCCTTGGCCCCCTGTCTCCCCAGATGGCCATTGTGTTCAACCAGGAGGGCCTGAACGCCATCCAGCCACCCTGCGTGATCCAGAATTTCATCAACCACAACGCCGTCCTGTACAAGGTGTTTGTGGTTGGCGAGTCCTACACTGTGGTCCAGAGGCCCTCGCTGAAGAACTTCTCTGCGGGCACATCAGGTAATTGAGCCTCACGCTGTCTCTGGATGCCTGGAGCTCAGGAGCGTGCCTGGGACACGGCACCAGCCGCCTGTCCTTCAGCTCTGACCTTGGTCACCCTGTGTTATTCAGAGCGGGGAGAGGGGATCTGCAGGCTGGAAGAGCTCAGTAGGTAAGAGGTCTTAGAGAACAAGTGAGAACCCCTGTCCCACCAGGTCGTTGTAGGGGCTCCATCCATCTCAACCACCGTAAATTCCAGGAAGCACCCAGAAGCTTTCTGCACCCAGGCCTCTTCCTGGGGCTCCACATGACATGAAGCTCACAGGGAACATGCTGGAATTGATGACTGACCCTTCGGGGAAGCCAGGGAGGCAGGGGCCCCTCGTATGTTGAGTGCCAGAGCCCTGGCTACTTTATCATGCCTTCTTTTTCCAATTGGGAAACAATGAGTTACCTGCTGCTTCTGCAGTAGCCAAGGTGGGTGCGTGCTCTGTCAGGCGTTAGCACATGGGGCACAGGACTTCCTGGCTGTGGGACCTCAGGCAGGTCAGGAGTGGCACGGTCACATCGCTGGGCCCCCACAGGAGTGAGTACCACATCGGTGAGTGTATTTTGGATCAGTGGGTGATGGTCCTGAGTGTCCCTCAGATGTCACACAGTGGTGGTGTTTGCAGGGTGCTGCCATCATGCCATCATTTGGGACATCCGAGGGGGTCCCCTAAGGATGCTGAGGGTCTCCACACCCTCAGCTTTTCTTCATCTGCTCACCAGCACTAGGTGATCCTTGGCTGTTTCAAAAACTGAGTCTAAGATAAGGATTAGGTGGTACGGGGGCTGCTCAAAAGAATGTTCTAGTGGTTCTGAAGGCATCCCTAAGGCAGGTTCCAGAAACCTTTGGAACAGTGGCAGCATTCCTGAAATAAGCACGGTTTTCCGAGAGCAGACTTCTGAGGACGCCTGATTACCATGGCGTGGTTTGTTCTCACTGTGCGTTTATCTTTGCAAGAAAAACCCGCCGTCACTAGACGAAATACCCGGGCTACATTATCTCCCCCTGAGCAAATAGATGTGTCTTCCTGAAATCCCTCTGCTAGGACTTCCTGTCACCATCCGCTCCTCGTGGCTTTGAGCCCCTCCTCTTGGATGAAGTCCAGCTCTTGCGTCCTCTCTCAGCCGTTCGGTTAACACAACCCAGAAAGCAGACTCTTCGGGACTGCACGTCTCCACTTCCCTCTGAGTGCAGGCGGCCTTCCCAGCCAGGCGGGGGGCTTTCCGGGCTCAGGACATCCTTGTCCTCACTCCATCTCCGAAAGAAATTACCACCTGATTTCCTTCCTTTACACATAAAAAGTCTTCCCCAACCCTTTTCTCCTGCTTGGAAAGTGCGGGGCCAGTTTCCATCTGGGAGCCTCCGGTGGCACGGTGTGGACTCCGTCCTGTGTCTGAGGACAAGGGTGCCGCCTCTGTGTCTTCTTGTGGCTGTTTCCAGGTCACCAGCTTAACATAAAATGCAGTCAGTGGCTGAGTAAATGAGTGGGTGAGCCCAGAACTCACAGAGAAGTGTGTGTGTGATGCTCAGGCAAGCTGAGTAACTTTCAGTGTGTCCGTCCCTCTGTGCCCACGGCTGATTCCGTGTCCATTGTCTTCAGGGCATCATGCCAACGAGCTGCCATGGGCTCTGTTCTTTTTACACATGTATTCTCTTTCCGGATGAGAAGCACAGCATGACAGCAGCCTTTTAAGCTGCACAATTGAGCGGGAGGCTTTGGGGCTCTGGCCTCTTTGAAGCCTCCTCCTGGCTTTCTGGTTCCCGTTGCCCAGTGTGGCAGGTCTGCGGCTTCCCCTGTCCATGCAGGGAGGTGGGGACTCCTTGAGTGGGATTCTTTGGACCTGGGGTGGTGATGAGGACGCCGGCTTTCCCTCCGCAGCTGCTGTGTCCTTTTGATTTTCTGGTGCTCTTTGGGTTTCACCTGTTACCAGCTCTGAAGTCAGGTATGTCTTACAACCATGGGCATCTTGCTGTCGCTCCGGCTGGAACCGAAGTCACATTCTTATGGAGAAGGTTGAAGTTGGCCTGTGCCAGAGCCAGGAACACGTGTTCCTGCCCACGGTTCACAGCCCTGGGGAGATTGCTCCCCTCTCTCCACTAGTTCCAGAGTCGTGATGGGCACATCTCTCTGCTCCCCTTTCCGTGCAGTGGGTTTATTTCTGTTTCTTTTCCTCTGCGGATGCAGTGCCTTTATTACACTCTACCTCGTGGGCCTTTTTTCCTTTAGGGGTATAGAAAGGAATGGCACTGCCTACCACATAGAGCAGGGGTCGGTCAGTAGGCTTTTTCTGCAAAAGGCCAGAGAGTAAATATTTCCAGCTCTGTCATGCCGCAGTTGGAGTGTAAGAGCAGCTGTACACAACGTGTAAACAAATGAGCGTGACTGCATTCCAATAAACCTTTATTTTCAAATGTAGGTGGCGGGCCACACTTGGTGATCTCACATCTAGAGCCCCTCAGGTGTTTCCTTGAACCTGCCATGCGCTGAGCCCCGTGCCAGGGGCTGGGATCCAGCAGGGACCTAGCTAATCAGCTAAGTGTCCTGCCCTCCTGTGCTTATATTCTAGTGGGAGGAACTGCACCTCAGGGAAGAAGTAATAAAAGGGTAAATTGTGGCACAGATAAAGGGCCCCAGAGGGAACAGTGGGCACTGGGACACTGCTGGGCAAGGCAGCCAGGGCTGGCCCCTCTGCGGAGCTGATGTTCGTATGGGATCTGGGAGGGAATCTGGGAGCAGACCTGGGCCACCATCTGCGCCTGTGGCATGCTCCCTACTCCCCAGCGAGAGATGTAAAGATTAAGCAAATGAAGCTGAAGAAAGTGTGGCCACTGCTCACAGCTGCCTCAGAGAGTCACTGGGAAATTTGGGGGCTAAACTTGTCCCTTACTCTTCTTTTGAACCTATTTGTTTCATCTGTAAACTGGGGACAAAAGCACCCATACTGCTCCTGTTGCCCTCCCTCTCCTGGAAGGCATTATCTGTGGTTCTTCACCTGGGCACTCTGTGTCTCGAGACTAGACTGGGAGCAGAGTGGATGGGCCCCCAGATCCAGGGTGCTGCTCTGATCAAGGTGCAGGGGCCTGGCCAGGTTTATCTTGAGGGAACTGGGTATCGTGAAGCTGCCCAGGGAGCTGACACCAAGCGACGATCTGACCCTTTCTGACCTGTCTTGGCTTCCCTTCGCATCATCTCCTAGGTCACCAAGTGGCTGGAAACTGCTGCCACTCCCTCCAACTACCGCTCAGGCCACACAGGGGGAGGGCCTGAGAAGAGGGTAGCCTCCCTACCCTGCTGAACAGTCCTCTGGCCAGAGCCCCCGCGTCAGAGATAGCCCGGAGGAGAAACGAGTCCCCTTTGAGAAGGTGCACATTTTCGATCTTCTGGCCACAAGAAGCTGTTGGGTGACATGGTCTGTCCAGTTTGAGCGCCCAGTTCCTTCCCTTCCTGGCAGAGCTACACACCCATGGTGTTCCCTGTGGCTCTTGAAGGCTTCCCAGCCCCCCTGAACTTGGCTGTGTCCATCTACTCTGAGTGGCCTTTCTCTCTACCTAGGCCTGCTCTGCCACCCTGGCCATTGCCCTTGGGGACCCACAGGGTGGGTGGAGGCACCCTGAGCTCAGTGAGACTGGGCCAGACTGGGCTATGGAGTGAGAAGGTGGGCAGTGTCTGTAGAAGGCCCGAATGCCCATCTCGGCTGCTCGAGCCCTGCTCCAGCCTCCAGCCCACGGGGCTTGCCACCCCCGAAGGCTCACTCTTCTTGGCTGTCAGTGCCCAGGAGTAGAAATCAGTGGGGCCGCTTGATGCAAGTCCTGCAGGGTGTTTATTTTCCCCAGGCTCCTCCCCAGGACCGTCTCTCGTGCCCCCCGTCTGGACTGGCTCTGGTCGGAGCGGCAGGAGGACTGTCGGGCACGCCAGGGCGGCAGGGGGCCTGCGTGCCCCACTAGCAGGAAGGACGCCAGGTACATCTCAGCTCCTGCCTGCTTGGCCTCCGCCCCAATCACTTCCTCATGCATGACTGTTGTGGCCATTATCCTGGAGCTGGGGGTGGGGCGTCGCCATCCAGAGCAGGTGGCCCCTCGGCGTGGCCTCTGGCATGCAGCAGTGCTCAGCCAGGGCCCTTCCTGCCCTGTGCTTAGGGGCCTGGGTCCCCGTATGTCTTGAGGGACGGGAGCCACCACGCCCTACCCGGAAGGACTAAAGCAGAGGCTGCCAGAGCCACATTGGGGCTCATGGCCCATGCCATTCTCATGACCTGTGGTCGCCATGTGATGATAGCCTTTACCAGATCTCAGCCCGGAGGCTCATGATTTTGTGATTCTTGCATTCTTCATGGAAGTACCCACACTTCCAAATGCTCGGGAACATGTTTCTGACCAACTGACCTTCCTTTACTCTCCAGGGGATGAATAAACAAACCAGCAGCTCCTTGTTCTCATCAATCTTGAGATTGATCTGTCTCTCCAGGGGCCCCCATGGGAGTGAGGGGGCCCAGGGTGCAGTGGGATCAGGGAGGGATGGGGTGGGAAGAGGTGGAAGGTATTTCAAGGGTCTGTGCCGGCTTCCACAGCCAAACAGAAGCTGTTCTGTGTGCTTCCCTGGGTGGGTCCTACAGATGCCCATGTTCTGATTTCCTATTTTGTCCCCTTGGTAGATTGCGAAAGAGGAGAACCCTTTGTATTTTAAACGCTCACGTGCCAAGTGGCAGCCAGGCCATTTCTGAAGTGCTTCTCTGGGAAGGTGTTCCCTGGGCAGAGCCAGGAGGGATCGAGAATGCTGGAATAAATGGCATCAGTCGACCTCTTCACTTTGGGTCCTTGATACTCACATACACGGCGTTTCCCACTCACTCAGCCCCCTTTCTGGTCCATGTTTGTAGGACACTCTAGACACACTTGGGAAGGAGGCATTAGGTATTGGGGAGAACCATGTATGATACTGTAACATGTTGGCAGAAGCGGGCTCGTTGAGCCATTCATTTTTATATGGGAGGAATAATTGAAACAGGGGTTCTGACTGGGCATGTGTCCATGGGATGGCCATGGTGTCGTGTCTCCTCGGGGTGGGGGTCCCCGGCTTGCTGGGGCCCCAGGCGGCAGCTGCTGGACGCTGAGCCCAAAGGCCGCCGTGGCCTGGGATGGTGCTGTCCCCTGGTGTCGGGTGGTGGAATCACTGTCCCTGCCTTAAGCTTTTAACTCTGGCTCCTTCCTGTCTTTGCTTTTTCAGACCGTGAATCCATCTTCTTCAACAGCCACAACGTGTCGAAGCCAGAGTCGTCATCAGTCCTGACCGCGGTACGTCCCTCCTGCCGAGCCTGGGTGCCGTTGGCTGTCCAGCGGGGCAGGGTGGGAGGACCTGTGCCCCTATGCCAGAGGCCCGGGGAGGTTCCAGACCCCTCTTCCTTACTCAGGGTTTTGTGCCGATGGCCATCTCACCATTAGATCGCTCCAGATAGATTATCTAACTTTCCTCCCAGCCTGAAGAAATCTCCCCAGTCACGAGGAATTTGAAGACCTACTTTCTAATCTGCCTTTTCCCTGATTTTTAAAAAAGGGGCAGGAGACAGCACTATGTCAATTTCCCTTTTTCTTTCCTTGTTCGCGTGAGTCCAGTAAGCGTTTGTTAAGAGCCTGCTGTGTCCTTCTGTGGGTGCTGGGGTGGTTCACGATGGGCAGTGGGCTCAGGGTTGCTGTCAGTGAGTGTCGCTGGGTGGGAAGCTCTGTCCTAGATGCCCCACGGCCTGAAATAGCCTTGCAGGAGTGGGTGGATCCCCCCACTTCCCCAAGGGGAGGGCTATGCTCAGGGAGGTTAAATAACTTCTCCAAATTTACAGAGTTCTTCACTTGGGGACAGAGATGGGATATGACTCCAGATTAGTCTGATTCCAAAGCTGAGGCTTCCAGGAATTTAGAGTTTCTTATCTCCCTGGCAATTTCAGAGCAGTTAGAGCCTGGCACTGGGCCACCCACTGCTGTTCCTCCATGTCCAGAGAGCCAGTGGTCTCTGCCACCACTGCCCCCTGAAATGAGCCGTCTGCCAGGTCTCCCGCTCCCCTAAGTCACAGCCATCCTGGCCATTCTTAGAGGGTTTGCCTGTGGCCCCTCCACAGCACACCCCCGTCCCTGGACCTCACTCCCTTCCATCCCAGGTTAGGGCCTATGCTTGCCCATGGCCTCCTGTCCCCGAGCCCAGGCTGCCTGTCCATTTCTTGTTTGTTTCCTTTGAGGAGCCAGCTGTGTGCTGAGGGTTCTACAGAGCCCAGGCATGGACAGGGACATGGGGGAACACCAGCGTCACTCAAGATGCTGATAGACGTTCCCCAGGAACAAGTTCTATGGTCAAGAGCTCGACTCTAAACAGAACCCCTCGGCGCCTGACTGTGCACATTATAAGGTGTAAATAGA
The DNA here is from genome assembly GCF_009834535.1 of Camelus ferus. Classification (NCBI taxonomy): domain Eukaryota; kingdom Metazoa; phylum Chordata; class Mammalia; order Artiodactyla; family Camelidae; genus Camelus; species Camelus ferus. Next base: position 83,777,009 of record NC_045701.1, on the reverse strand, counting down.
TGTTAACTGTGCAAGAAAAGGTTCTGGTGTCATAAAAGCTGCAGAAACTTCAGGCTGGCCCAGTTCCACAGGACGTCTTCCCTGCGAGGCTCTTGGACCTTATTCAGCCAGGGACTCTTGGAGGGAGTCAGCATTCCGCGGACCTGCCGAGAGGCTGTCCCTGCCACTCCCATGGCACAGTGCAGCTCTAGTCTGGTCTGTAATTGATGCCAGAGGGTCAGCATGAGGGCCAGAAGCAAAGTGACCTCGCTGGCTAATCACCCACCTACCATTCAGCCTGTGTCTCCATCTGCTAAGTGGGAAAGGTCGGCCTAGAGACACTGTGGAGCCTTCTCTCCACCTCCAGGCCCCACCGCCACCTCCGCCTTCCCCTTAGCTCATGACTGCTACGCAGGAGTCCCCCAGGGCTGACAACGTGTAGAAGAGAAAAGGGAAAAGAAGTCAGCCGGCCACTTTCCATTTGGGATGTGAGGCCCTCCGGGCCCACTGCAGGCCGGCCAGGCACAGACAGCTCCATTCCCAGGTACAAGTGTCCAGACAAGGCCCTTAGCATCCCCCCACCCCCCCACCACTGGGATCCCTCTGATCCCCGCCTTGGCTTCATGCAGGTGCAGGGAACCCTGCCCCAGCCTCGAAGCCCCACCTCCCTCCCTGGCCGGATGCCCCCGAGGGTGCACCCAGCTCCCACACCCAACTTGCCGGCCCCCAGACACCAGTGTAGGGTATTGGGTAAGAGTGTGACTTTGGCTGAAAAGACTGCCTGGGGTCAGACCCAAGCTCCACAATGTTCCAGCTGTGTGGCCTCAGGCGAATTGCGATACCTCTCTGAGCCTCGGTTTCCCCATCCTGCTGTATGAGATGGTGGTCGCGGGATTCGGGGTGTTACTGGGTGAGAAGTGCCTGGGGCAGCTCCGGGTGTGCAGTAGGTGCTCAGTCTGTGTCAGCTATGATAGGAGAAGGGGACTGGGGTGGGGGGGCTCTCACCGCCTCCATCGCCTCATACCTCAGATAATCAGAGGGCTTCAGAAGGACTTCTGAGATTCCTCAGCTGAGCTGAGAAAGAGCTTTTGTAAATAGCGAGTCACGAGACATAATAAAGCAGCGGCCGTCCCGGCCAGGCCTGCACCACGGGCCTTCCCCCTTAGCTCCTTGGGTCCCACCACAGCCCCACGGTGTGGGCATTTTTATTACCCCATTTGCGGAGTGAGAAAGACCCAGAAGGATCCGTTGCAGCCCAGGGCACACAGCGGGGAGTGAGCGGCACCAGGTGTCCACCCGGGTCTCTGGCGCGGTGAGAGCCCTGAACTGCAGGACCAGTGGTCAAGCTGCTGCCTTGGGCCAACCCTCTGACTACCCCCTGGTGAGAGTGACCAGGAGGCGGGCGCCTTCCCAGGCTCAGACAGGTGCTAAGTGACGAGTGCCTGTCATACAGCCAGGCTGCCACTGCCCCTCAGAAAGTGTCTCCCCTGGATGAGACACTGAGGCTGCGGGGTTGTGGGCAGGAGGCGCCCTGGCTGCTGTATGAAGCCGCTGGGGGTGACTTTCACAGTGAGCAGGACAGTGCCCCTCTGTGTGGTCCCTGCTCTGCACATGCCTGGAAGTTCCCCATCAGCCACTTTAACTTCCTGTGCTAGGGGTGAGGGCCACTTGTCCTGGGTGCCTGGGGCTCTGTCCCCAGCCCACCTGGCCCAGTCTCACTTTTTTTTTTTTTTAAATTCAGCTGAAATTCACATAACACACAAGTAGTCATTTTAATGTGAACAATTCAGTGGTGTTAAGTATAGTCACGATGTTGTACAACCACCACCTCTATCTAGTTCCAAAGCATTTTCATCACCCCAAAGAAAACCCCTACCCATTAAGCATCACTCCCCATTCCCCCTCCTCCCAGCCCCTGGCAACCACTAATCTGCTTTTTGTTTCCTTAATTGTCCTACTCTAGGCCTTTCTTGTTAAGTCATACAATATGTGACCTGTTGCGTCTGGCTTTTCTCACCTAGCCTAGTATTTTCAAGGTTCATCTGTGTAGTAGCCTTGTATGGTGGAGTAATATTCCATTGTGTGGGTAACACATTTTGCTTATCCGCTCATCTGTTTATGGACCTTTGGGTTGTTTCTGCCTTTAGCCTATTGTGAATAATGCAGCTGTGAATGTTGGCTTATCAGTCACACACCTAGGAGTGGGATTGCTGGGTCACATGGTAATTCCACATTTAACTTTGTGGCCCAGCTTTTATTTTATTTCTGATGGATCAACCCCCATGCTTCCCCTTTGACCCTGAGCCCACACCCCTTAGGACTCAGTATCTACTGAGCATTACATGTGAGCCCTATTCCAGCTGTCTTAGGGGTGACATGGTGCCATCTATGCCCTAAATGCAAGTAGAGCCCCTCCTCCCGGGCAGGTGTGTGCTGTCCCCACCCCATCAACGACCTTGTGATTCCTCCCAGCAGCTGGGATGGAGGCCTCACTGGTGCTGTTTTGCAGATGAGCAGACTGAGGGACAGAGAGGCCAAGTACTTTCCCCTAAGACAACAGAACTAGGCAGTCACTGTCAAGATTCAAATCCAAATCCTTCTGACTTCAGTCCTTCTCAGGGCAATGTTCTACTAACTTGGAGGCCCTGGCCAGGGCCTGTGCAGCCCATGAAGACTTGTGTGCCTGTCCCAGGCCAGCTGCGATAGAGCAGAATATGAGCAGTATCAGGACGGTGTCCAGGGGACAGCCCCCAAGCCCTGTGGAAACTTTGCTAAAAGCTGAACTTGGACCCAGGAGCTGGGCAGGAGCTCCAGAGTAGACTCTGGGGAAGCCCACTGAGTTAGTGTGGAAATACCATAATGACTGGTCCAGAGGGGAGATTGGTGAGCCCTACTCAGGATCCCTGCGACCCGCCCTCCCCACCAGGACTGGCCAATGAGTGAAGGCTGAGGCTCAGGCAATGGTGGGCCAGTGCGGTGATGCGGACCAAACTTAACCTCTGCTGCCCACCTCTGTCCTGGCTGTTCCAGCTGCTCCCAGCTCTCTCCTGAAGGTCTTGCCTCTGCATCTTTGCTTCCACTGTGCTCTCACCGGGGCTGCCCCACCAGTCCCCTCTATACCTCCCCATCTTCAAGGTCCGGCTCATATGCTCCCTGCACCACAAAGTCTTCCTGGGTTCATGACAGACTTTCCACCTCCTTCCTCCCTGCTAAGAGACTTGGGATTTACAGGCTAAAATACCTGGGTCCAAATCCAGCCCTGAGCTGTGTGACCCTGGACCGGCCCCTGACCCTCTCTGAGCTTCAGCTTCCTTGTGTGTAAAATGCTGAAAAATGATGCCCACCTCCCTGGTTGTTATGAGGACTAGAGAGGTGACATCTGCTGCACACCTATCACCTGCCCGGCTCTCGGCAGGACTTGGAAATGGCCATCCTCGTTCTGACACTGGTTGTTCTGTCCTGCCTCGTGCCTGGGTGTAAGGCCCGGCCTCGTGGCACCTCACTTGGGGGCGGGGGTTCTGTGTGTGTGACGTGGCACTACGCCTCCCCACCCGTGATCTGACCCCCGCGTGTGTGTGTTGGCAGCTGGACAAGATCGAGGGTGTGTTTGAGCGGCCGAGTGACGAGGTCATCCGGGAGCTGTCCCGGGCCCTGCGGCAGGCTCTGGGTGTGTCACTTTTTGGGATCGACATCATCATCAACAACCAGACCGGGCAGCACGCCGTCATCGACATCAACGCCTTCCCAGGTGAGCGCCGGGGCCGCACACCACCCTCACCGGCCTGTAGACGGGTGGCTTCAAGCGGGCGCGCAGGGCTGACCAGCTCCGCCCCTCACTGTGGGCTCTGTGGGGCCGGGGTAAGAGCCCACTGAGGCTCAGCCCCACTGCATATGGGTTACAGGGTGCATAGTAGGCCCGCATCTGCACACACATTCTTTCCCCTCCCTCTCCTGATCCTGTGCCATCAGCAGTTGCCTTTCTTGGCTGAATCTCAGCTGATCTTTTGGGCCCTTGTAGATTTAAAGAGCTGAAAGGACACTGGAGGGACTACAACCCCCCAGTTTACGTGGAGGGAGGGAGAGATTGTCCCAAGTCACACCGCAGGGTGGTGGCAGGGCCTTGCTCCTTCTCCTGCCCTGAGCCATGGTGCTGGGGACACCCTCAGATCTGGCCAGCCCCCCGTGGCTGTGGTGCGTGCTGCCTCCTGCAGCCCTCAGATCCCAACTCAGCGAGGGGCGCAGCAGGAGACATCACCCAGAGAACCCTCAAGGGGACGGTTAGCCACAGTGATGATGGTGGTCGTGGCGGCCCTGTGCTGAGCTTCACATGTGGCCAAGCAACTCCCCACCACAGCAGGTGAGGGGCAGAGAGATGCTTCACTCCCCCTGGTCCTGAGCAGCTCGGGCACTTGCCCTCTCCCGGTGTCTCTGTCTCCAGGCCTTGGCTCTCGCCTTTATTAAGTAATTGCCCTGGAGGTAGAGCCAGTGTCACTGCTCGGTGAATGTGCAGACTCTCAGGAGATGATTCCTCCTCAGGGAGGCTGGCATCTCACAGGGGCGTGGGGACCACTCTGCTGCTGTTTACAGGGAGCTGGGACACCGCTGTGCCTGGGGAACTTGATGCTCGGCCCCTCCACTCCTCAGCACACACAGGCCAAGCCCAGTCAGCATCACAGTTCACAGCCACAGGAACCCAGGCTCGGAGGAAGCCCTAGCTCCCTCAGTCACGTGGTTTACGGAGGGCCCACTGTACGTCCCAACTGCTACAGACGCTGGGGGTGGTGTGAGCACGGCCACCAGGGCCCTGCCCTCAGAGGACTGGGTCCCCAGGGCTCCTCTGTGAGCCAAGTGTGGGAGCAGGGCCTGCAGCAGGGCCTCACAAGAAGAGGAGCCCCCCTCCCCCCATCAGGATCCCAAGCCTGTGCCCGATGGCCTCATGTGAGCACAGGAGGGGCTGGGGGAGTCAGAGGGGCGCCCGCCATGCGGCCCTTCACTCTGAGCAAGATGAGCTGGCCCTCTGAGGTCTGTGTTCATGACTAGAAATTGAGATCTTTGGGACAGTGGCCCCTTTTTCTGTTGTCACCCTGGGCGCAGCCTGGATGGAGAGGTGGGCGTTTGATGAGCAAGTATGAGGGAATGAGAGAGAGCAAGGGAGTTGAGGCTGTGTCAGGGGGACGATGATGAGTCGGGGGAGCTAAATCAGAGAGGACATGGAGGTGACAACGGTGAAAAGGTGGCCGCGTCAGGGGATTTGAGGGGACAGGTCGGGGTGATGCTGGGCTGCTGGGGTAGAAGCTCTAGAAGGAGGAGGGGAGGGGGAGAGCAGGAACTTGGCGTCTGGGCTGTGGGCTTATGTGGGGACATGAGTCGCCCCTCTCAGCCAGCACCTGTGCGATTTGGGCCAGGCATCCTGAGGGCGTCCTGGCTGTTCAGAGGAGGGACGTCACTGGGAGCCAGTGTGGACGGGAGACTTCTTCCAGGGAAGCCAAGAAAAGGCTCCCCAGGCAGGCGAGGCCTGGAGTGACGAGGCCACACCCAGCGGAGACCGTGTGAAGGAGCCTGGTGCTGAGGAAGGCCCCGGGGGGCTCGTGCAGCCAGGGCCCCGGGGGGGCTGTGTCCAGGAGATGGCAGCTGCTCCCTGGTCTCTCCTCACCTGATTTCTGAGCCTGGATCTGGGGCACTCCTGGGGCCCAACCTGAGGCGTGGGTCCTGGACCCCCTCACCCTGTACCTTGGGCCGTGGGTGTCTGGTAGCACCCTGCAGAGAGGGTGCAGGCTGGGCAGTAATGACAGCGGTGGCCGCTGGTGATGGGGACACCCTGACACCCAGCCTGCCCTGAGACCTTCACCCCCAGTGCCTCATTTCATCCTCACAACCACCCAGTGTGCCAGGGACCACCCGGCTCTCCATTTACTGATGGCCATGTGGAGCCAGGGGGCCTGGGTGGTATGTCCAAGGTCACGCAGCTACCAAGCAGTGCGGCTGGGACTGGGGCCCTGCACCCCTGACCTGACGCTGCCTGAACCAAGGAGATGGTGTGTGCGCAGTGCCTGGCCCTGGGCTGGCCCCACGGGGCTCATTCACGCCCCAGTCCACCCCCCCAGGCTGCCTGGAGCCGTGAGCTGGGCCTCTTCTGGGGATAGCAAAGCAGTTGCTGAGGGAACGGCTTAGGTTCCCTGGTGGCCTGTCAGCGGATCTCAGCTCTCCTCCCCTGCTTGTATGTCTGCCCTGGAAACCTAGCGGCATGTCTGCTGATGGTCCCAAGGGGCCCAGGTCTGCCATGTCCTTCAGCCCCAGGTCCTGGAAGGGGACGCCCAGCACCACAGGTATTCAAGGCACAGGCAGCACCGAAGGGCCTGGTTCATATTCCTGGTGCTGCCATTTAGAGCTTCGTGTCCTTATCTGTAAAATGGGGATAACCCTTGGGTCCCAGTCCCCAGGGCCGCGAGGACGCCCAAAGCGAGGAAGGTAAAGCTCACGGCCAGGGGCCAGCACTCGGCGAGCCTGGACGGACCCCTGCCGTGAACATCATCAGCACCTTTACCTCACAGCGAACTTGTGTCCACCTGTTGAAGGTTCTTTTCGTGTTTGGGGCCGGTTACTTAATTCTGTGCCTCTGCTTCCTTGTCTGTAAAATGGGGACAGTGTTGTGATGACCAAGTGAGGAAATACTGCACATGCCAACTCTCACCCATTTTTGTTTTCACTCCGGGCACCACTACTTGCTGCTCTCGGCCTCGGGCTTCCTCAAAACCACAGTGTTGTTTGCTGAACAGATAAGAGTGTGGACGGTGAGGCAGCGCCACCTGCCTGGCCCGGGACAGCCTTTTCTATAAGACATGATGCTCCTGCCCGAACCTTCATTTCCTCCCAGCTTTTACCAACGGCTGTGAGGAACATCCTGGAGGCCGTGCGAGGGTCTCAGTATCTCTTAGCACCAGGCCCAGTGTCCTCGGTGGAGTCACAGCTGCCGCTGCAGGGTGGGAGAGTGCCTGGAACGCCTTCTGATGTGGGCACACTGTCCCTCTTTTGGGGACAGGCTTCCTGTCTTGGTCGTTGTTCTTGTGGTTGTGTGCCCAGTTCTCATCCCTGCAAATTGGTTTGGGCGGATGGGGGGCACTCACTCCATGTCAAATTTCTCTCAAAGCAGTTTTTGGAAGTCAGCGAAATCCTTACCCTAGATCTGAAATGTGCTCAGTGGGTGGCTCTCGAAGACTGTTTACAGATATTCGCAATTGCATCTGTGTTGGGAAACAGGCCCCAGGCAGTCACCGACGGTTTCTGTTCAGGATATGCAGGCCCACTTGTTAGGGGAGCAGGCGTCAGTGTGGTGGCCTTGCTGGGGTGCCCAGTCTCTGTCCCTTGGCTTTGATGCTCAAAGAGCATGCAGCATGGAGGGAACTCCCTGCAGGTACCGGGGGAAGGAGGAAACTGACTCAGGCATCACCCACATCCCAGCCCCTCCCAGTCACGCCCACAGGAGCTCCGCCCGGGAGTCCTCAGTTTACACACAGGGAGGCTGGGGCCAGGCCATGTGGGGGCAAGGGGTATTTGGTTTAGAACGGGAGGAGGGGGCCTTTGGCCACACCACATCCCCCAAGTGATGGTGTCAAACCACCTTGGGAAGGTGATTAAATGAGATGCTGAAGCTGTGCGCAGGAGTGGCAGGGTGGCAGGGTGTTTTCTTCTCTGCGCAAGTCCTGTAGCTCCTCCCACTCTGGGTGGCTGAATTCAAGGCCCAGCCCTTTGGGACCACATACCCGGCTTTGAGTCTGCATGTTCGACCAGCCTCCTTGGGTCCTGTGAGCCCCTAAGTCTCCCTCGCATCCTTCTCTCCCCTGTGCCCACCTGGCTCAGCCTGCTGTCTATCTCTCCCCTACCCCAGGCTACGAGGGCGTGAGCGAGTTCTTCACAGACCTCCTGAACCACATCGCCTCCGTGCTGCAGGGCCAGAGCGCCGCCATGGCAGCCTCGGGGGACATGGCCCCGCTGAGGCACAGCAGGCTCCTGGCGGAGCAGGCGGATGGCCTGGCGGGCGAGCGGACGTGCAGCGCCAGCCCCGGCTGCTGCAGCAGCATGATGGGCCAGGAGCCGCCCTGGACGGCCGAGGCTGACGTGGGCGCGGGCAGCACCGCCAAGCTGCCGCACCAGAGACTCGGCTGCACGGCCACCGTGTCGCCCAGCTTCCAGCAGCATTGTGTGGCCTCGCTGGCCACCAAGGCCTCCTCCCAGTAGCCACGGAGCCCGGGACCCAGAGGGGTGGAGCGGGCTGCACAGCACACCTGCTGGGTGAGCAGTTCCCAACAGTGACGCTACTACTAAGAATTCCCAACAATCTGATTCTTTTTCTTCTTTTTTTTTTTTTAATTTTTAACCTGATTTTCTGATGTCATGATCTAAATGAGGGGTGGGGGGAAGATGGAAAAAAAACCCAAGTGGTCCAGCCTCACGGAAAAGGGACAATCCCGCCTGATTCCTGCTGTGCAGACCTCTTCACTGAGTTTACACATGCTTGTGTTTTCAACACTAGGTCTGAATGTGAGGTGGGGTGTGTGTGCCTCTGTGTGTGTGTGTGTGTGTGTGTGTGTGTGTGTGTGTGTGTGTGTGTGTGTGTGAGTGCGTGTGTGCGTCCACCTCTATTCTTCTCAATGGCTGCTGTGGACCAGGCCTTGGGGACCCTGGAGGAGGCCATCCCTGGTCAGGCTGTTGGTGGCTGAACAGAGCGAGTGAACGGCTCCCCGTCTCTCTCTTCTCTTCAAGCCCCCATGCCCAGGCACGGCCCCTTTGCCATTTCCCTTCCTGTTGGGAAGATTTGTGAGGAGCAGGGCCTGCAGCCCCACCGGATGTGCAGCTGCCTCTCCCGAAAGGGTGAGCCAGAGGAGGCAAGAGGCCGCAGCTACCGTTTCCTTGGGGGGTTCCATGCAGGGGGTCTGGGCTGTGGTCCACCTGCCTCCTGCTCACAAAGGTGAAGGAGGAGGAAGCTTCCTTGGGAAGGCCACGACCCTGGATTGGCTGCCTCGCTCCACGTCCAGCTCGCTGTGTCCACGAGGCCCGTCAACACCTGTCCCATGCAGCCCTGCAGAGCAGCCTCCCTCCCTGACCAAGCACTGCTGCTCCCGGCCCTGGGAGGAGGCTGCCTGGTTGGGCGCCTCTGGGCTGATCCTACCTGTGCCAAGGATTTGTGCTGTGACTTTGGGCGAATCATTTCAGGAGTCGCTGGGCAGTCGAGACCAGAGAACTCAAGGGCAGGCTTGACTCCCTTCCCCCTGCAATGCAGCCTATTTCTCTGTGAAGTCAACCCAGACGAGCCTCCCTTGGCATCGAGGTGACTCGGGGCCCTCTTCCCAGGCAGGAGGAGGCTGCCCATCTCTCCACTCCAGCTTACCTGCCCAGTCCCCTGCTGCAGCGGCCCAGTCCTCCCCTCTCGTGTTCACTGCCAGCCCCAAGCACGAAGCCAGCCAGGTGCCAGGGGGCTGCAGCCCCAGAAGTGAGGAGCCACGTTACCCCTCCCCCATTAGGGTCACCCCAGCCCCTGATGGCAGCAGATGGGACACTGCTGATCGGTCAGATCCCATGGTCCAGGTGGGCCAACAGCCCCCTTTGCAGAGGAGGGGGCGGGTGAGGGGTTTTGTCAATCCTGGACAGTGAACACCAGGCGAGATGCATAGGACCCCCTGAGTGTGATCTTGTATCTTGAGCTATCCGTTAACTTTGAGAAAGAGGAATAGGCCTCTGGGCTGTCCTATGTGGCCCAGGGAGGATGGACCGAGGGGCTGCTGACTGGGTGCTCGGAGGCACCTTCAGACCTGGTCAGCAGGGACATGGGGTCGCCCACCTTTGGGAAAGGAAGGGCTAGGGTGGGGGCAGACACCGTCAGAGCTGTCCTAGAAACCAAGGGCCTGCCGACCACCATGTTTACATGACTTGAGTGTTGAACCCTGATTATAACGTCTGTATGTCGCCTTTCCTAGTCTAACCCCGAGCCCCGGGGAAGCAGGAAAGCGTGGCCGGCCTCTTGCACTGCTTTGTCTCCAAAATAAACTACTGAAATCAAACTGCATTTCACAGGTGTTTACAAAATGTTGCTCAAAGTTTATGTCCTCCTCCAGTCTCTTAATAAAACAGCTTTACAATAAGATTTCAGTCCCCATCTGCCTCAGGACAAGTCAAGAGTGCATTATAACCCCAGTGCCAGGCAGGGCCCTGGCCGTGTCATGTCCTATTTAATTGATGCCTCCCCTTGGGGTCTCACATGTCAGCGTCCAGGGCCCAGATAATCAAGTAACCATGTTCCTGTGACGCGCTTTCCACCGGCGTTGATGCACGTGGCCAGCAGGGTGACTGCTTTTCCCAGAAGTGGAAACCGAGGGGTGGGGTTTGGCTTCATAAAGGCCCAGAAGCTGCTCGGCGCTGGGAAAGAGAGCGGCCGCGTTCAAGAGCACGTGCAGGCCTCCCCGCTGGGGAACACCGTCCAGCAGACAGCGGCCATCTCTGCAGGTGTGGAGCGAGCTCTGTCGGGGGGCACAGATGAGGAGAGGGGTTGTGGTCAGTGATGAGACAATCCCCGTGCCCTTGGTGTCGACTGGTGCACACTTATTGGGTCTCAGGACACCAGCCATGGTTTTGGTCTCCCCTCAGGCCTCACTGTCCCCAGCCTTGGGGCTTCTGCGTCAGGGAAAGACAGACCCCATAAGTTGCACTCAGCCTTTGCAGCCTCCTCTTCCCCAGGGCTTGGTGCTGCTTCCCTGATCAGTCTCAGAACCTTCGAGGGCCCATGGAAAGGACCTACTATGGTGTGCAGGTGTGGCGCTTGGAGTTGGCCCTGCTAGCGTCCCAGAGGGAGCTGGGGCTCTCCCTCCCAAGCTTGTTTGCCACTTGGTGGGCATGTTGGGGTCTGTGGCCTCGCAGCATCTGCCTGGGTGGTGGTCAGTGGCCGGGGCTGCTGAATGGTGCTCTGACTTGAAGGGCTTCAGGAGCAAATGGCAGGGCCAGAGGGTCATTTGCCAGGTCTCTGCCCTGGGCCACCTGGAGCAGAGGTCTCGGGCCAAGTTCAGCTGGCAAGTTACCTCATGATGTGGTTCCACAAACACCGAGCCCCACCTGAGTGCAGGCGCTGGATGTCTGTCCTCCCCAAGAGAGCCCAGGGGAGTCCTGACCATTGGCAGCATGGAGGTGTCTGGGTTTGCAGTGCAGGGTGGGTTGGCCTGGGCCTGAGGTCACCCAGCATCACCTGCAGGAGGCAGAAGCATCTACCCTGAGGAGTTACATGGGGCGTTAAGTGGGCTTGCCCGTGTCTTTAATGCCATCAATGAGGGAGAAAACAACCTTGAGAAATAATTCCTCTCTACCAGAGGACTGCCAAGGGGACTTTATGGAAGCTTGAAGGACCCTGGCAGGAAGCTGTAGTTTTCACGCCAACTGGGAAAAGCAGCTCTTGTCTGCCAGGCGGCCCCTCTGAGACCAAGGGAGACTGCGTGTCCTTGTCCTTGCGGGAAGACTGGTCCTAGGCTTGGGAACTGGCACTGACCACTGGCCACAGAAAGCCGCTGTCTGGCTTCATTGACGTCCCTGGGGGTTGCATCTGCCCTCTCTTCTCCCCGCTAGAAACTGACCCTTCACCCAGCAGGATCCCTGATGGCCCCTCTCCCTCCCTGGGCCACAGCTCAAGGGTCCCTGAGCTCCAGAGGCCTTGAGCGGGGTGCTGGCTGACCTGAAGGAGCCCAGCTTCCCCCTCTACACACACACACATGGCTTACTGTGAGGCAGAGGAGTGCATTGATCCTTGACGAAGGTTCTGGGCAGGTACCGCCTCGGTGAGCCTGGGCATGCCCTGATGCTGCACGTGACAACCTGCCCATGCCTGGGTCTGAGATGATGAGGCCTCTGGACAGGCGGTCCTCCCATTAGTCCCACCCTCCGTGACAAAGGGTCTGCGCCTCTGCCCCTTCTTTGCACGGCATTACCAGTGTGATCTTGGAGTGAGCCTGTCCCCACACCGTTCCCAGGAGAGCTGCCTGTTGGCATGAAACCACCAGGCCCCACCCAGGCCACCTGGGGGGGCCTTTCCCAGAAATGGTTGCATTTCCCTTCTGCTTCCAGAGTTACCCATGATGTGGCGGCTTGGAGGGACGGTCCCTTCCCCACAGCCTGAGCGACCGCGTCTTCCAGGGCGGGTGTGGATCCCACTTCTCTGAAGCTTCTTGCACTCTCTCGCTCGCTCTCTCTCATCTTCTCCCCTGGTGATTTCACCAAGATGTTGGCCGTTCCAGTTTTAGTGCTGACACCTGTGCTCTGTGACAAATGCTGTTTCCTTCGATCCTGTTCACGAGCCGCGTTTGCCAGAACCCCAAGCTGGCTTATACTTAATTTGTGTACATACATATATAAAATGTTTATATGAATTTATATACACTATATATAAAACCACAGCTTCTGTAAAAACTAAGAACCACTGGCTCTTTTGATGTGGTTGCACATTTGCTCCGTGTGCTTATGACAACGCAGGTGGCCCATCTCAGGGATGGGGTTTTTCAGGGACAAGGTGTCCTGTGTTCTCTTTATCTGCTGACTAGTCTTGGTAGTGGGTGTTCTGATGTCTGACTGATTTGTGGAATACAGTCAGCGCTGTGTTTGTTATTTCTATACCTGTCGGGGGTGGGGTGCAAACCTGTCTCTTTGAAACATGTGAATAAACACCTTATGGCACCAGCTCTCCAGAGGGTGTCCCTCTTTGCTTGGGAGGAGGAGTGTCAGCAGCAGCGGGCAGCCCTCTCGCCAGCCCCAGGAGAGGCGCAGACTTGCCAAGACCCCTCCAGCCATCACTGTAATGGTCTTCTGGTCCAGGCTGTCTAGACCCCCTCAGATCCTTACTGTGATCTGGTGAGGAGATAGTAGGTATTATCCCCATTTCATAGAAGAGGAAACTGAGGCTCAGAGAGCCAGGAATGCTTGCCGAGCTGTCTAGCTAGGCTGGGGTTCTAATTCCAGCCTGATGTCAAAACGCATATTTTCTGGGCAGTGTGCTCCTTGAAGTCAGGGCTTGTCCCGGCCGTTTCTGTGTGCCCAGGCCTGCCAGGCCATAGTAGCTGTTCACAAGTTTTTGATGAATGACTGGATGATTGGCCCTGATACTCAGCTGGTCCACACCGATCCAGCGCATCAGCCTATCTGTCCTGATTGCATACTCCTGCAGCCCCCTTGGTTAAATGTTTTGGGCACCGGTCCTGCCTATGACTCTGAGGAGTCATGTCACCATCTGAACCTGTTTCCTCATTCTCAAAACTGAGACCCAGACCACCTTGCTATAGTGAATTGTTAAGTGCACAAGAACTTCAGATGCCCCAGAATCCTATGCATGTCCCAGGTCAGAGGTGATGACAGATTTATGCTATGATTAAAGCCCCAGGTTAGGAAGTCCAAAGCTGGTCTGGGACCTGTGGCCTTGGTGGTGGGCTATTCTGGGGCTGTCAAGGCTTCAGCCAGCACCGCAGAGAGCAGAGGCCGTTTCCCAAACCGGCCCCGCCCCTGCATGGCCCCACTCACATGTGGCTGGGAGATAGGGGAAGAGTGTTATTTAATCCCACATGCACTTTGGGGCAGGTGTCAGCATCCCCATTTTACAGATGAGGAAACTGATGCTCAGAGCTGCAATGTCAGTCACCCATGATCCCATGGCTCAAAAGTGGCCCAGAAGAGAGTCACCGCAGGGGGACTGAACTTCCCCTTGTCCTTTTGCCTGGATCCAGTTCATCCCACCTCATCTGGAGTCAAGAGGGGCAAATTTTCAAAGAAACAGGAAAGAGCCCAGAGCAGATTTATTTTTCCTTGGATAAATTTTGAACAGAGTATGTTATAGTCATGAGTTCTCAGCTTTCACCAAAAGGTCAGAAGTTATTGCAGTTGTGCCCACTGGCTCTAATGGTGGAAAGGAAACTTCAAGAAAGCTGCCCATATTCAGAAAGAGGATATTCGTTTAAAGTCAAGGGTCCGCCCTGCAGAGGGGCACACTGGGGCAGGGGGCAGGGGCAGGGGGAAGGGAGCATGGGGGCAACAGGGTGGCCTGGGCTTGAGCAGGCTGGGGGCCGCCTCCCTACCGGAAGCAGCGCTCAGGCCGTCTGGCCAGGATCTGCAAAGGGGACAAGAGAGCCAGGACCATCAGCTGCCTTGGAGCCCTGGCTGGTGGGGCCGGCTGGCGCCTCAGCCCCGCCGCAGCTCCTGCAGCTGGTGGGCCACCTTCTCCAGCTCTGCCTCGATGGCTGACAGGCTCTCCAGCTCCTGGTCCTAGGAGAGAGCATCCAGGGTTATGCGGGGACTGGCCCGGGGAGCCTGTGCCAGCAGCATGGCTCTGTAGCCAGACTGGTTGTGCCCCAGGTTTGCTGTGTGACCTCAGACAGGTGGCTTTGCCTCTCTGAGCCTCAAGGGCCTCATCTGTTCTATGGGGACAGTGATGCTGCCCCACTGGGCTGCTCTGGTATTATGCATAAGAATGTGCCTGGACCCTACGCCCTTTCTCTTATCCAGGCCTGCCTCCTCCTGAGCAGCTCTGGGCAGGCTCGTAGGAAACAGAGACTCTGGTGCCCTTCAGAACTCCTTCCGGTCCCCTCATCCCAAGGCCTAGACTGTGCTGATGGCTCCCAGGGTGACGCTGTGCCTGGGTTTCCTGTCTGCTGCAGGCCTCCCTGCCTGAGGGGCCTGGGGCCTGAGGCACGGGTGGACGTGAGAGCTGCCTAGGGGTGGGCCTTGATCCTCAGTCCCAGTCGCGGGGTCCCCAAGCTCTGGCTGCCAGGGTGGTCCAGGGCAGCAGAGACCCTTCTGTGAGGCCTGCTCTGCACCCCAGCCTCTGGGACTGCCACCCACAAGAGCATGCCCAGGACTCGGAGCAGGAGTCAGGGAAGGGCACACCCCAGCTGTGACATGAGAGGGGTGGTCTTCCCGGGGCCCCAGCCTGATTTCAAGCAGAGGGCATCTCCCTGGGGCCCAGTCAGGATGGATGGACAATGGTTGCCATGGAAATAGTGAACCTAGAGACCCCCGTCTTGGAGTAGCCCCCAGGCATGGGTTCTGTGATTCTGGGGCTGTTTCTAAGAAGACCCTTGGTGGGTGGAGGGGCCTGCCTCGTCCCGTCCACAGGACTCGAGAGTTCCCATTTCTCCACCCTGCAGCCCAGGGCTCCCTCTGCCCGTGCAGGAGGGAAGCTGGCTGGTACCTCCAGGCACCTCGCTCTCTCCAGTTTCTGTGGGTGGGGAAGGCGCTGATCAGAGGTGCCCAGCCTTAGGTCCAAAGGGGAGGGGTGGGGGTCGAGCTGCCACTTCCTGTAGGCCTGTCCCCTCAGTCCCTGGGGATACAGGCAGCTCCAGCTGCCGAGGAGTCTTCTTCCTCTCAGCTGCCAAGACTCTGGTCCCAGGCCCAGAGAGAGGGCTGGGGACCTGAGGAAGGGGCCACATCCTCCTCTGTGGGCAGAGAAGAGCACTGGGGACAGGACCTTGGACATGTCCCTGCTCCACACTGGGCCCTGAGTCCCACCTGGGCGCTGAGGCCTGAGCCACGAAGCCCCCCAAGGCCTCGTCCAGCTCCAAGGCAGTGTCACCAGCCTGCCCAAACTCTCACCACACCCCTCCTATGGGGCTGCGTCCCTGCACCCACTGAGCTTTCCAAACAGCCTTGAGCTTGGCCAGGTTTTCAGAGCTCGCGTGTGTTTTGATCATGATAATTAAGGTGAGCAGAAAGGACCTCTCACCCTTATTTCACAAATGGGGGAAACAATGAGGCTCAGAGAAGGAGAGTGACTTACTCAAGGTCACCAGGTCTTCTGGCTCACGTCCAAGCCTTCCCCACCCATCACCACCAGGCCCCGAGGTCCAGTTGGCCCTGCCCCTGCCCCCTTTGCCATCGAGGCGGGAGGCAGGGCCTGAACTTGGGAGGAGGGCGTGGTCAGGCTGCACAGGGGCCAGGAGAGGACATGGCTGGACCAGCGGTAGAGTCTTCCCCGGATGCCACCTGTCTCTTAGTTCTGTTCCCGCCATGGCCTCCTAGCTCTCAGGGCCAATGGTGCCCTGAGGCTGGATCCCCAACCAGCACACCTCCCGAGGCCAGTCCCTGCAAGGTCCTTCACTTTCCAAGCTCTCTCCATCCAAAGTGCCAAGCTCTGCCCATCATTCCCTTGTCCTGCTCCCAAACCTGCAAAGGCTCCTAATTGCTTTCAGGACAAAGTTTCCTCCCAGCACCTCCAGGGACTGGCTTAACTCACCAACTCTCCATCTTCTACATACTGATCTGAAGCCTTCCGTCTCCCATCTGCCTGTCTGCCAGCTCTACTGGGTGCTTCCTGTGGGCTGGGGTTCACTTGCCTCCCAGCCTAATACACCCTTTCTCCTGTCCCTTCCTAGTCTCCCCAGAAGCCCCCAACCTGACAGCCTCTCCAGTCTTAGATTCCAAGGGGACAATGTCCCCTCGGTGGTGCAGGGGCCTGACCCAGAACCGGCTCCCATCCCATACCAACCTCTGGTCTGCGGTTGGCGCTGCCCTCTTCCTCTTTCTTCTCCTCTGGGTAGCCGCGCACCTGGAGGGGCAGGCCGGCCTCGATGCTGTCCTCCCGGGAGGATGGCCTCCAGCCTCGTCGCAGCTGCAGCCCAGGACCCCTGAAGCCATAGGCCCGGGCCCGGAAGGAGAGCTTCATGGAGTGGTCAGGGTCTTCCTCCTCCTCTTCTCCCTCCAGCCGCTTCTCGGCCGTAAGCTCCTTGGCCAGCTGGTCCATCTTGCTCCATCGCTTGGCATCCTCCCACTCCTTGGAGAGCCGCTCCTCCTCCTCCTCCTCTTGTTCGGGCTCCCTGCTCTTCCCGCCCCGAAAGAGGCCTTGAGGGGCCCCTGCCATCTCCTCCTCCTCCTCCTGCTGGGAGTGCTCCTGCTCCCCCTTTCCCTCGCGGGGCTGAGCCTCCTCAGCCCCAGTCTTCGCGGCTCCATCTGCGGCCAGAGCCTCGGGCCAGCCTGGAGCAGGTGGTGAACAAGAGAAGAATGAAGGAGAGACCGCCACTTTCCCTGGTCCCTGCCACTTCCTGGGGCCTCTCTGTGGCCACTGTTAGGACCACAGACCACGTATTGGGGGTCCAGTTCAACCCCTCACAACAGATTCCACTTGGAGGGAAAAGCCATCTTGACACCATGCTTTGTAAGACCATCTAAAGCTCTGAGGGGCGGGTTGGCCAGAGTCTGCCTCTTCCTTTAGCCCTCTTACCCCAGAAGCCCTGACCCAGGGGTCACCAAGCTGGGGAGGGAGGAGCCAGGGGCTTTCCTAAATGCTGGTTGAAGCTCACAGTGTCCCTAGACCAGCCTGTTCTCACCTATCATGCTGTCTCTCTGTTCCCAAAGCCCACCCACCTACTCTGCAAAGGGCCTCTCCCCTCCTGGAGGTAGTGGGCGCTATGTGGCATAGTGGGAGATGCAGGGTTTTGGAGTCAGACAAACCTGGGTTGGAATCAGTTTTTACTACAAATTAGCTATGTAACCATGGGCAAATTACTTAACCTCTCTGAGCCTCAGTTTCCCATCAGGCAAATGCAGATAATACCAACCTCTTAGGGTTGTTGTGAAGGTGGAATGAGATTATGGGTGAGCCCCCCACACCTGCCCCCCTTCTCGACACATCTGTTGAAGTCTCAGGCGTCATACACACTCTCACCCCTCTGGATCTCCTTGTAGCCGAGGCTCGGGTGGGGGTTAAATGCTGCGGTGGGGCCTTCTTCCTCTGGGACGGCTTTCTCTCCAGCCTCTGCCGCCGCCTCCTCCTCCTCCTCCTCCTCCTCCTCTCTCTTTGCCTGCTGCCCTTGCTCTGCACTCAGGTCCTTCTCTCTGTCCACTGGACCCTGGGAGGGGCCCTCGTTGTCCTCCTCAGCCTGTGGGCCTGGGTGTTTCTGGTTGGGGAGGCTGGCTAGAGGGTGGGTGTCAGTGGCCTCCTCCTTCTCTGGGGCCTGGTTGTCCTCCTCAACCTCGGACCCCTGCCTAAGCTCCGACGAGGCGTGAGGTCTGGCTCCGTCTGTGTCTTCACCATTCTTCTTCATCTCTTCAGAATCTCCTCTTTTTTCCGCAGCTTCCTTGAAGGATGCCTCTTCTGTCTCTGCTACAGAAACAACAGAGCAGAGTCAGGCCCTGAGGACCAGGCTGCACATGGGATCTCCCCAGAGCCCAGTTTCAGATCTTAGTCACTGACTCTCATGGCTTTCAGCAAGCCCAGTCCAAAATACCCATGAGAGAATCAGGCCTGCCTTCTCCATGTCTAAGTTTAACCTGAGCACAACTGGGTTGTATTTCTTTGTAATTCCACCTCTCAAAGCAGAATGTGATTTTAAACAAACAAACAAAACCTTGAAAATCACCTCAGAACATAGAGCCCTAAATTTAAAATTAAAAGTTAAAATTCAGCTGAATTGCTGTGTGATCTTGGGCAAGTCCCTTAACCTCTCTGTGTAAGAAGCACCATTACTACAATTTCATTTTCCCCTCTGTGCAGGGGTTCTCTGTCTTGAGCATCCTGTGAAAGTGCTCAATTCCTCAATATTTGTCAGGTTTCGTTAAAAGGTATTTTCTTGTAGCTGCTTTCAAGACAGCTTTTTAACTAGTAAAAATCCCTTCTATTGCTAGAAAGATTATTGTTGAACAAAACACTACCAAGTACATTCCACCATTTGACTCCAGGAGAAAGTGCTCTCACGCCCATTTTACAGAAACTCAAATGGATCCTCATAATGGGAAGGTGACCTGTCTGTGCTCACAGTCAGCAGAGCCAAGCCTCGAACCTCAGCCTCCAAATTCCAAGTTAAAGGTGCTCTTTGCACTGACATGTAACTGCCTCCCTCATTAATGCTCCGCTATTCCTCCTCCTACAGCCCATGGCAGACATCTGTAGTCACCCAGACACTGGTTTCCAAGGAGCCAGAATGTGGGAGTACACACCGTGCCCAAGCAGCCACTAGGGCGACAGCCCTGGCCAATGTGAGGGCACCTCAGCCACACCAGCAGGCTTCCCCTCTCAGTCCTGGATGGCAGATCACTGAGATTCCACTCCTAGGAATCAGCATTATTCACTCACGTTCCACATGCAAAGAGTAAGGCTGTGGGGGCAAGTGTGTGGCTGCTTCCAGAAGGGAAGGTAAGACAGCATCACCTTGACTTAAGCCATGACCTCTGCGACCCTTAAAAGCTCTCTGTTCTCAGGAAGGGTGATCCAGGTTTTTAGTGTTTCAAAACCACTCCTCTGGGATCTGCTGCCACGAGGCTGTGCTGAGGCACCACTAATTCCCAGGAGGGCAGGCGCGGGGGGTGGGGGCCCAGCCGCACTGGCTGCTGGGAGGTGTCGAAGCTGCCCACCTGCCAGGCCAGAGACTTTCTGCCCGAGAGTGTCAGCGCCTAAGGTGGGAGGATGGGACCCATCAAGGTCCTCAGAGTGAGACAGACCCAGAGTCACATCTCCAGTTACGCCGTGGAAAGGTACTTTAACCTCGGTGGGCCTCGGTTTCCCCATTTGTAAAGAGAAGGAAATAACAGCTACCTTACAGGGCTTACAGGAGGGGCTTCCAACTCCTGGGAACCCTCTGGCTGTCGTAACTACTGTTACTGTCATCCTCCCTCCCCAGTCTCTGCCCAGATTGGCGGGCACTGACCCTTCAACTTGGCCTGGTCGTTCTGCTTCTCAAGAACCTCTGAGAGTTCCTCCTCATAATCGTGGTGTTTCTTCTGCTGATGCGCCCTCTCCTTGGCTCCTGGTATGAGAAAAGGAGAAAATCCCATTTGGTCTGAGCCCCACATATTTGTCTCCAGGAGTAAAGGCCTCCATTTCCTCATCTGTAAACTGCACACGTCACGTTCTGGGCCTGCCCGATGAGAGACTGACGGGGCAAGAGCCAGCTGGGGCGTGGGGAGGGCTGGCTGCACCCCGCACCCCAGCGGCTGGGGCGCACAGGCAGCCACAGCATCTCTCCAGACTCCGTTTCTCACCCAGGAAATAAGAACAAGCCCTGCCTGCTGCCTCACAGGGCAATAAAGGTTCAGGTGGAACAGAAGGTCTCAGGAACAGAGAGCGTGGGGCCCCCCGGACCTGGCAGGTGGCTAGGGGACCCTGCAGCGGGAGGTAATAGTGGCCACTTGTCCCCTCATGGGGGCTCTCGATTCAGGTAATCCCTGTTCCCCCTGGACCCCGTAAGGCCAGCCAAGCACTTGTCTGCATCCAAGCCCAGAGTCAGCACCTGCTGCTGTGATCCAGAGACCCTTCTCCCTGCATCAGCCCAGGCTGTGCTTTCTCCTGACTGTTCATGATGGCCCAGTGAGGCCACCTCTGCAGCTGGTGGTGATTGTTTCCCATGATGAAAATTTCTGTGGTGGCCAGAGGAGCCTGACATGGTGGCTGTGGGCCAGGGAGTATGCCCAGATCTGGCCCGAGGCAGACCGGGTTTCACATCTCCTGCTTAATTCCTTGCTCTGTGACCCTGGGTGACTTGAGCTATCCCAGATTTGGTTGCTCATCTATAAAACAGGGTTGCTACATGGTAAATGCTAGGATAGAGGTATGAAGAAGACATTATGAGAGTACAGAAGAGGGAGTGGATGGATGGATGGACAGACATATAGATACGTCCCATACTCTTCTAATAGAAAACAATAATGTATCTGTACATTGGATACTGTTTATACTGGCTACACAAACACACACAGATGTGCAGGTAAACAGATGTTTCAGGACACATCCCCCATCATAGTTTCTCCATTGACATTATATTTAATTATGTAGTGTATTAAGTTAGTCATTCAATATTTAATTTTTAAATTAGCGTTAAATTGTACTCCTAGCAACCATACATGGTGGATGCTGCCTTCCAGGAGGATGGGCGAGTGAGACTAAGAATGGCATGTTAACCTGGGGAGGGCCTCAGGGATCCGCCCTGCGGTGGTTATTTCCCCAGAGCTCTCTCCATTCTCAAACATGGCCCGCAAAGGCCTCCGAGTGGGGACCTTCCCTGAGCAAGAACAGCCTTCATGCCCTCTACCCCGCCCCACCCACGGCACAAGCCCAGCCCAGGAGATGGCCCTCACTTCCTGTGGAAGCAGATGCGAGATGCTTGCTTGAGGGCCCGTCCTCAGGGAGAGGCACAAGGGTGCCTGTGATCCTGCCCCCGAATAAACAGTCAGTTCACCCAGGGAGTCAGTCTGGGGCAGTTGTAGGGCCAGAACTCACTTTTTTCCAATTTGCCAGGGAGGTCTCTGTGCCTCACATGAACACAGGAAGGTGCTTGGGGCTGGGCAGAGCAGCTAATTCTGTGGGATGACATCAGCCTAACCCACCATCCCAGCATCCCATCCAGGCTTTGCTTGATATTCTCAGTGACAAGGAGCTCCTCTTGGGGAAGGCCACGCCTCACTCTGAAGCACAATGGGGCAAGCAAGACCCTGCTTCTCCCATCTGCCCTGTAAGCAGAAGCTCACAAGGGCAAAGGCGCCCCCTCCTCTCTCCTGGAGACCAATTTTCTTTTCAGTTAATAGTGGAAAGGGATCCTCTCTGCAACCCAGTCTTAAAAGTGCCCCCTCGAAAATGGCTAAGCTCCAGAGACCACGGGGTATTAGGAAAGCTGCATCTGTTCTTAGGATGTCCTTAACTTACTGTGTGACCTTGGACAAGTCACTCAACCTCTCTGGCATTGATCTCTTTAACTATATCAATGACAGACTGGACAAGGTGGTGCAGAGGACCGCACTTGACCACCCTGTAACTAAAACGCAGTAGCTGAGTATCAGAAATAAGACCTTGCTCAACCTTCCACCATAATTTTTTGACTCTCAGTTACTGGAATTTCCCCAGATCTGTGTGCAGTGGCTGGAAAATACCTTGGAGAGCGAGATCTTGGAGCTCTTTCAGCAAACTCTGATGCCGCAGGATTGCGAGGACCCGTTCATCTGCAATGAAGGAGAGTCGTTACGGGTGGTTTCCAGCGAACAGCTGAGGAGGAGATGGCCATCAATATTTTCAGCTGAGCACAAGGAATTTATTCTGGAAACTCAAAGTCTGGGTGGCAGCAGCAAGATTGGGTCTTGAGATAACATTTCTGAAATGACCTCCTTTCCAAGGTGTCACTCAGTTTGCTACTATAACAGCAAGTTCAGCCACTGTCCCTGTACCCAGACCTCAGCCAAAGAGATGGCAGCCCCCAAGGTGACGCAGGGTGTCTCCAAACACATGTTTTCCCAACTCCATGCCTTGTGTGAGCTGTCCACTCCACCTGGAGCACCCTTTTTCATTTTTCTACATATTGATTTCCAACTTTTCTCTTAAAGCCCAACCCCAGTGCAAATGTTGGATCTATCTACCACTGACTGCCTGCTCAGAAAAGCTTTGTCCTTCTCAGGCCCACCCACCCACAGCGTTCCTTTATTCAACCCACATCTGTGGGGTATCTACCAGGTACCAAGGGTGCTCTAGGCACTGGGCTATAGCACACAAAATCTTTGTCCACAAGGAGCTCACATTCTGGTGGCTTGCTCTTCCAGCCCTGGTTTCATTCTGCCCAGCATTCTAGTTAATTGTGTTCATAGTAGTCCCCTCTGCTGGTCTGTAAGCCCCAGGCGCACAGGGGCTAGGAGCCCTTCATCTGTCTATATGACTCAGACCCCCGCACAGGCCTGGGTAAGGCAGGCTCTTGGGCGTTGACTATTCTATTAAATTGTTGAATTCTATCAAAAGCCACACACCCATGTCCTTGCCTCCCAGCCCAGCAGGTGGCAGCCCCTCACCCCTAGCCTGGCCCATACCTCCTCGGAGCGTCTCGAAACACTCCTGACTGACAGGCGTGGGGCTGGGCTTGGAAAGTGTGTCAGAGATGACCTCAACGATGCACTTCATTACCTGGGAAGAGAGTGGGACAGGTTGGAGCTGGTTTGGGCATGGGGCTCATCCCCCAGCAGCTCCAGGGCAAATTTCTAAGGAGGACATAAGGACATTTGTTTTTGTGTCCAGGAGCCCAGGGATGCCTGGCTCAGGGTCAGAGCCATGATAATAGAAAACCTTTATACAGTGCTTACCGTGTGCCAAGCACTCCAATCACCTGGCCAGCAGGAGCCTCTCTAAGGTGGGGTGGGGACCCTGTACCTTCTCACCCCAAGTGTTTCTCTAAAGATGAGGAAGCTGCTTAGAGGTATGTCTTGCAAAAGTACTTTAGTCTTGCAGATGCCCAAACGGTCAGCTATCTGCAGGAAGCCTTTCTGGGCCACCCAGAGGAGAACAAAGACCGTCCTGGCTCTCCCTTGTCTGGAAACAAGACTTGGATCACTGTCTCTAAATATCCATGATGTTGTCACATGCAGGGAGTGACGGTCTCACAGTCTGGGTCCATATTCACCCACTGGGTGAATCCCCTGGCTGGATGTGGGCACACATCTGCTACATCTGGCTATCCATCCCAGGCCAACAGCAGCCATATCTCTAAAAGCCTAATCTAGTGTCCAGCAAGGTGCTGTGGATAATCAGGCAGCCGACAAATGGATATTTGAAGATGGTGCCAACTGTAGTGTGGTATTCTAGCTGTGTGATCTTGGGCAAGTGACTTGCCCTCTCTAAGCTTCTATTTCCTCATTTGTGAAATGAGAGTGAGATGACCTTCCCAATTCCCCTCCCAGGGTGATAAAGCACAGATAGGAAAATACTCTATAATGCATGAAGTGCCACATACACCAGGGAGAGATTCATAACTTCCAAACTGCTTCAGCTGTCTAGAGCCTGGCGGAGGAGCAGGAGGTGTCAGACACACATCAGGCAACACTGGTGGGGAATGAGGGGGTGGGAGGCTGTGTCTACGGGATGCCAAGGCAACCCGTCCTAGGATCCAGGATGGCAAACTGGCAAACAGGCTCTACAGTAGTCATGGCATCATAGAATACAACATTCAGGTCTTAACCAGCTGCTCTGGTGCTCCTGACCCCAGGCTGCTGAACACAATATGGATATGGTGGCCAAAGTGTCTCCCATATGGGATCTGGCAAGAAGGAGTCTATAGCCCATACCCTGTATCTCGCTGCAACCACAGACCTTACACTGGGGATATCAGATAACCACTAGTCCATGCAGAAAGATTCTGGAAGAGAGGAACTGGGGATGGGTCCCAAGAGTGATGGGGGAGATCATGAAAGGAAGCTCTAGGAACAAAAATGCTTATTTACTGAGGACCAGGCACTTCACATGATTCCTATTCCTTACAACTCCCCTCAAAAGAAAAATTATAATGGATGTGAAAAGGGGAAACTCAGAGACATTAAGGAATTTTCCCATGATCACACAGCTACAATGAGTGGTAGAAGTTTAAACTGAGTCCTGTCTGCAACTCAAGAATAGGAAATATAAATGAGTAAGTTCAGGTTGAAATCTCTTTGATGCTTTTGGTTTCAACTACAGCCTCTCTGGAACAGAAGAAAACAGCTCCTGAAAATGCGGGGAGTAGAAATTTCTCTGACTCCCACGGGGAGGTATCTGTGAACATCAGAGACTAGAAAAACAGCCCCAACTCAGGCATGAATCAATTCTGAGTATACACCAAACAGAGTGTCTCTTGCTGGCCACAGAAATCCCTACCAGTGTCTCCTAAGGCCCTTTCCTGGGTGACCTCCACCTTAAGCCTCGACTGGCCGGGACCCTGGGTGCAGGAGCCATGATTGAGAGTGTTTTCATTGTGACACTTTGGGAGAGCCAGGGCCTTAGTGCCTGGGAGCAGTGGGAGTGTTGCCAGCAGAGCTTGGGGAAGAGCAAAGAGGGAACCCAGAGCCAGGCAGGTGAAGATCATTCTCGCAGGTCTGCGGACAACCACAATCTCAGAGAAGTCATGCCCACCAGCCCATGGTGGGCCTACGAGATTTAAGAGCATTCAAGACAGTGGGCCTAGCTCCTTGGCCCAGCAGGTAAGACACATCAGGCTGCACACCTAAGTCAGAAGAAGCCAGGGAAGTCCTCACAGCAGGAGAGCAGGGAAATCTAGCAGACTTTGATATCTTCTTTTGCAAGCTGTCCCCAGGCTCAGCAGCCGCAGTGCTGGCTCTTGGCTTTATGCCAAACTCACTCCTGCAGCTGCCCAAGAACTGGCTGTGAGGTGTACACTGGGGCCTCTTGTCCTCCATCCCGGGGCATCCCCACACCCTTTCTTACCTCGGTGTCCCCTTTATTCATAGGGCTGTTCACAGGGAGGGCAATGACTGGGAAGAAAAAGAGAGAGCTGGTGTTACACCTCTGCTTGGAGGGGAGAACCCAGTGCTTCTAAACCGGGTTCATCAGGGGCCTGTTCACCCCAGTTCTCCCTCTCAAAACTGTCCCCACCCAAATGGGATGTTAGGCTGATTTCGTTTCCCTTCCCTGGCTGCTGCCCCCTTGGGGGTGGCTCCCAGAGGCTGCTCTGAGAGTCTTAACCCTTCCCTTTGGGGTTGGCGGGGAAGAGGGGGAGCTGAAGGCAAGACCTATGAAAACAAGCCATCGGCTGAGTGGGATTGGGGTAAGGGGAAAATGAGAGGCAGAGAGACACCAGGGGTGATGGAAAAGAGGGTGAGGAGGGGGAAAGAGATGGAGGAGGCTTGTGAGAGGTGATAGGAGAGGTAGAAGTCAAGAACAGACAGACGGGGTCGGGGGGGGAGCGGGGGAATGGAGGAGGAGAGAGGCGAGCGGGGAGCCAGCAGCAGTTCTCCCATCTCCCCCAATGACCTTGGCCAGGCACAGCGCAGAGCCGGCGCTGGCCCTCAAGCAGCAGAGACACGGAGCCCAGACCTGGGGTGGGGGCGTCAGGGGACCCTGCCCCGCGAGGTCAGGAGACAGGGTCAAAGAGTCAGGTCTGCGGGTTCTGAGCCGAGGCCACTTTGCGGGGTCAGGTGGGAGGAGGAGGCGCTGTCCGCGGCGGCGCTGAAAACTCGCCGCGCCGGAGGGAAGGTCTGGAGGGGCGCGCGGCTATGCGCGGTGCCTGGACCTCGGGGCAGGGCAGGGCAAGGGCAGGCAGGGGCGCCCAGGACCCTCTCCCCCGAGGCCCCGCGCTGGCTCACCTTGCCCGGCGCAGAGCAGAAGCGCCAGGACGGCGGCGGAGCGCATGGCGAACCTGGGGCGCCGAGCAGCTAGCGGTCCGGAGCCGGGCACGGCGTGCACGCGGGCGAGGGGTGGCTGGACTGGCCGCTCGGGTCAGGCTGCCTCGACACCAGCCTGGGGATGGGGGCGCCCAGTGTTTCTATGTGCGTCCGCCTGTTGATACGCCCACAGCCTCTCCGCACCAGGATCAGACACTGCAGCAGCAGCAGCAGCAGCGGCAACAGCATCCTCGCGCCCCCTTTATATACCCCGGACCCCGGAAATGACGTCATCAGACCCACCCCTACCTCCTTTTCCATCCCTCCGGGGGTCTGGCCGCAGCTCGCTCTACCCACAGCCTCACCCCAGTTGCCGAGGGTCCCCGACGCTCACAGCTCTTGAGTGAGGCAGCAAAGCAGGCAGCTGGCTTCCAGGAGGTGACACGGGGGACTCAGCTGATCCTCCACCCCTTGACGGCTCCACCGGCTTACTGTGTGTCTGCGAGCAAGTCACTCCCGGTCTTTGGGCCTCATGTTCCTCCGATCTGCGCTGAGGTCTCTGCTAATCTTAGCGCGCCACTCCTGGCTCCTGAGGGTCCCTCTGTGGGGGCGCGCATCCCCATCTCACTGGCTGGAGGCATACTCACCATTCAGGGCTCCCTCAAATATCTAGGAGACCAGAGGGAGGCCTCCAGACTACTTGTCTAAGTAAGGCCTCTCTCTCTGGCAACCTTGTTTCGTGCTTTTACAATTTGTAGTTGTATATGTGGTTGTTTATTTGAATAACATTTAGCTTTCTTGCTTTCACAGTGCTGAGCAGGGCACCTGACACGGAGTAAATGCTCTTAATGGATAACTGTTGAATGTACTGGTTGAAAGTTCAAGCCACAGAAGGGTGAATCCTGGGCTCTGGCCATGGTTGGACAGTTGCTATGGAGGGTAGGGAGGAGAAGGGGACAGTTCTTGACATCAAACCAAAATAGAAGTCCTTGTAACATCTACTCATTAGACCTAGTTCAGTCCCTTAGGATCACCCTCCTACAGCTGGTAACCCATTTGTGTATTTGAGAACAGCTCTCACTTCCTCTTGGATGTTCTCAAATCCTAGGTGGTTAGCATGTAAGGCTGGTTTCCTGGTTTGTTTCTTTCTGGGGCCCTCATGCTCTGGCCACATTGCTGCTCTTAACCTGGGGGACACATTGGAAACCCTTTGCCCTCTGACCCCAGTGTCATAGTGAACCTGGTATCTACAGTTTGGCATCAGCCAAGAGCCCCTCCTTCCTGTAATCCTCCCCTCCATCTGCCGCTGCTACTTCCTACCTTCTACCCCACACTTGTGCCCGCTCCCCACCCCACAAAAAGAACCTGGCAGAACCTCAGAAGAAACGAAAATGGTCCTGTTCATGCATTTATTCATCCATTCAACAACTATTTGTTAATTGCTTACTATGCGCTTAGAACACCCGAGAACAGCACTCAGCTGTTCTAGGTATGCCCAGTATGTCAGGTGGGGACAAGTGCTATGGACAAAAATGAAGCCGAGAAGTGGGCTGGTGTTCTGGGGGAGGGGGAGGGTTATATTTTAAATAGAGTGGATCTAAGGAGGCCTTACCAAGGAAGTGACATTTCAGCAAAGATCTGAAGTTGGTAGGGGAGAAGTCCAGGGGTAGAGGGTTCCAGGTAGAGGGACGCCAAGTGCAAATGCCCAGAGAGAGGAATGTGCCTGGCGTGTTAAAGGAATTGCAAGGAGACGGAGGGAAAATGGCCTGGAGAGGACAGATGAACAGTAACACGGAGTCCATCTGGAAATGCACAGAAATACAGAACATCACCTGTACTCACACTACCCAGAGAGAAGCACTGAGAATTTTAAAGTATATGTTCCATAGTCTTTGTGGAGGTGGCTCCCTTGTAAAGGACAGTTCCCAGTGAAAAACTTCAGCTGAGTGCTGAAAGAGTAAGGGCCTCGGGCCCTTCTGCTGTGGGGTCATCCTGAACCTGGTGCAGAGGTTTGCAACATGCAACCTTGTCCACAAAGCTCTGTAGCGTCTGCAATTATTTCACGTAATTTCATGTTATAGTAGCTGAACTCCTCAGTCAAAGAAAACGGGCAACCTTAAGGTGCTTGCTTTGTGTTGCTCAACTGCTGTGAAGAAAGTTGAACCCCTTTCCAAGCTGACTGGACTTTTCTCCTGGGAAGTTTCAGAGCCCCTGCCCACCTCCCAGGAGCACCAGTCCTCCAGGAGCCTAATCCTATTTGCCCCACGAAGATAAGCCTAACCAACCAGCAAAAAAATGTCCTGAACTATGTTTTCCAAGTTATGATGCCAGTAATTAGCATTTTCACCACGCTCTATAACTCTTATAAATGTTCCATCATTGAGCCCTTATGCTACCATGGCCCAAGTGAGAGCAGGATTTTTTATTCTACTTTGCGGATTTGGAAACTGAGACCCAGGATGTTAACGTGAGCTTCCAAGGTGCCACGTGGCCAGGCAGTGGTAAAGTTGGACCTAGAGCTTGTTTTGTCAGATGTCCATGTTCCCCTCCCCCTCCTGATTTCACCCAGGCTGTTCTTGCCCCTGGAATATCTTTCATTATCATCCCACTCCCCTCCCCCAACAGCTTGGCAAACTTGTCCATCATTTTTAGGACCTGAGGTCATTGCTCCCTCCTCTCTGCCTCCACACCACTTGTGTGAGCACTTATCATGGAAGGTTGACTTTTTTTTTTTTTTTTTTTGCCTCTAGATCCTTCTATCTCATTACCCTTGAGTTCCTCGGGATTTGGTCTGCATCTTGCTCATGTTCCGACTTCAGTTTCCAGCATAGTTCTGGACAGGTGGTCAGCACAATGGAGAACTGAAAGAAGGAAAGAACTCACATCCGTTGATCCCTTTGTTGGCTTTGGGCTAGATTGGTAGGTAAAGGTAAGCCACTGGAACAGAAGACCCTCAGACACAGTGAAATGAGACGGGGTATTATTTATGTCTCACACAACAGCCCCAAAGTGAACAGTCCAGATTCGTGGGGTGGCTCTGTCATCCTCAACATAGGTTCTCCATTATTGATACTGAGGCAGCAATTCCAGCTGCCACCATTTCTCCATCATCTCAAAGAGGGTGAAGGGTAGATGGAGGCCAAGCAGCTTCTTCTTAAGGTTATGATGCAGAACTTGCCTGCTTCCTTTCTCACAACCCATGTCTAGGACTTAGGCACACGGACATACCTAGTGGTAAGGGAGGCTGGGCAGCCGCTGGGGGATGTGCTGGTTACTAAAGGAAGAGGGGCTACTGGAGGACAGTGCTCATCCTCTACCACACGACCCCTGGGGTTGATGACAACAACTAGCCCTTGTGGAAAACTTACTAAGAACCAGGCGGTCTTCTGAAAGTTATGTTACAGCCCTATGAGGTAGGCACCATTATTATACTTGTTTACGGATGGAGTTCTACATGGGAATTAAGCCCAAATACCCTGACGCAGTCATCGTGAATTAATGTCTCTTGCTCGCATCTAGAATGGTACTAATTATGCACCATCTTTGGGAGAATTGGAAAAGTAGTCACTCAGATAATTTCTGTGCTGTGGTTCTGATGAGGAGCCCTGTGCTGTGCTGTTGATGGGTCCCTTTTAAGGAGCCAGGCACTGGGTTTGATGCTTTTCTTTGTTTGGGTTTCCCCGGAAGCAGACCCTAAGCAAGGATTTGGGAGTGCAAAAAGTCATTTGGAAGTGATTCCATCAATAAA
Source organism: Camelus ferus (assembly GCF_009834535.1). NCBI lineage: Eukaryota > Metazoa > Chordata > Mammalia > Artiodactyla > Camelidae > Camelus > Camelus ferus. Next base: position 83,747,218 of record NC_045701.1, on the reverse strand, counting down.
GGAGTAGGAAAGTGAGACAAGGGAAAGAAAAAAAACAGTGAAGAGAGTGTTGATGAGTGAGTTACCACTGAGGGCAGTGGAGACGCAGTCTACCTGGGACTCGTGGAGAGATTGTGCAGAACATACCTCAGAATTTTTCCACTGGGGATAGGAAGCTGGGGTACTTACTTGTTGATTCCTTTCCCTCACTGAGGGTCTCTCCTGGAGGCACTGATTTCCCAGCACTTCCTGTCTGCTCTGTGAAAGAGCCAAGCAGACTCCTGCTGCCGGAGAATACCGTCAGGCAGAGAAACACAGGAAGCCGTTGGCGTGTATGGGAACTTTCTACAGGTAACCTCCAAGGTGGTGCAAGGGGACATGGGTGGGACACTGACATCTGCTACAGGGCTTTATACAAGTTATTTGATTTCATCTTTACAATAAACCTGTGGTTGAGTTATCAACATCTCTGCTTCTCATATGCAGAAGCCAAAGCTCAGAGAGATGGAGTAACTGTTCCAAGGTCACACAGCTAGGAAGTGATGGAACTCTACCCTCCCTTTCCCAGGTCCTAAGCCCTCTACCAGCCTAATGTTTAACTGCAGCCCCCACCAAGAACTACTACCTTCAGGCTTTCTGGGGTTTCTCGTCTTTGAGAAAGACAGTTGATGTTTTTCTAGCGTTAGATGGATGAAACATGGAGAAAGGCTCTTTATTGCTTTAAGTCTATGCATGCAATCTCCATAAAAAGCCATGTCCTGGCTTTATAGACGCAGCTGTGAGCAAGTTCTTGAGCCCCATTTCTAATCAAGTCGCTGCCCCTAAGCTCCTCTTATCCTGACATTCTGGAGCTGCTTCTGCTTAAAATGAGTACCTCTCATCTGGTGCTCATTGTCAGGTCCTCATTTTTTCCCCCAGACAAACATTCTTTCTGTGAATCACTCCTGTCAAAATGCAAAGACCTGGGACAGAAAACCAAGGCATGATTAATTCTCCATCAATTATGCAGTAAGAGGGAATCGGAGAGGAGGGAGGGATGCTCCGAAAGTGGGCTTAGTAGCCCATCTTAGAATCATGTTAGAGCATGGGGGAACCAGCATTTCTCAACCTACCCTCTGTTCACTTGTTCCCCATCTGACAGTTTCCCAGATCTGCTGCCAAATCTTGATCCACGCACAAAATGTGTTATGATTATAGCTAAGTATATATACTGCCTTGGTTTTGGGTGTTAGATGAAGCATTGAGTGGTGGGAGCTGTAGCATAGCTCACTGAGAGGAGGAGGTGAGGGGGCAAAGCAAAATCAGGGGCTCTTTACCTTGTGAGTACATGAGGGCACTGTGGATTAGATTGTTTAACATCCATGCCAACCCTCTCCAGGTGGGCAGAAGCAAGAAAACTAAAAACTACATTTCCCAGAACCCCTTGCAGCTAAGGACCTCTATGTGATTTAGATTCCACCAGTCAGAAGTACTTGCTCAGGAACTGGGTTTGGAGTCCTGTGTAGAGAGAGACAGGATGAAGAGCCACCATGTTGCTAGTGTGGACATGGCAGAGGTGGGTGGCTCTGGAGTCAGCGGCTGTGATGGCAGTGTTCTGACTTGACAGGCAGTTTCCTGATCCTGGAATGGGAGCAATTCCTGTGGCAGCTCAGTTCTGGGGTGTGGCTTTGTGAGCTCTTTTTGGAAACACATTCTATAGTCAACTTCTTCAGTCCTACCAGTGATTCCATAAGCCATTTAATATCCTGTTTTCTGCAGCTTAACCCCAACTGTAACAAGGAAATAGCCAGTAAGGACAGTGAGCAGTTCTGACAACAAACAGCCACACTGGGGTAGAGGATGTCCAGGTGAATAGGGCGCTGATGGTGGGTGTATTTATAGACCCCTTGTCACTATGCCAAAAGAAAAGGACTACTCAATGCCAGGCACTAGTTATTTCCATATCCTTGACAACACTGTTCAAATTTGTTCAAACCATATAGGCTTTATAAAGGATGCTGACAATTCAGAGTTTCATCATGGGGATAGAAATCTCCTGGTTAATGGGCAATTGTCTGAATTAATGCCTTAAAATGATCAGTTTCCTGGTCTATAAGAAACTTAGTGTATGACACTGTTATTTCCAAGATTCCAGTCCCATTCCTGAAATTCAGACATGGAAAGGCACTTACCTGAGGTCACACACAGCAAGTTGTAAGAGCCAGAACTGGTTTGCCTGAACCTCATCCTAATTGTTCCGCTGCTCCAGTGAATGAAAAAATGGTGAAGTAATGGATGAAAGAGGTATGAAACTGGCAGCCAAAATGCTGCCCCTTGACTCCAGAATCCAAGAGCCAGCCTGGGGTGGTGAGGGGGAGAGAAGAGAAAGCAGATTTGGGCAGTGAGAACTACACTGAAATGCTTTTTAAAAACTCATTCTTTAGTCAAATTCAGAGACAGAAAATAGAATGGAGGTTGCCAGGAGAAGGGGTGAGGGGTGCAGAGGGAAGAATAGGGAGTTTCTGCTTAATGGGAATGCATTTCTATTGGGGAAGATGAAAAGGTTATGGGAATAGATGGTGTTAGTTGTGCAACAATGTGAGTGTACTTATTGCCACTGGGTGTGCATCTAAAAATGGTTAAAACGGTAAATTTGTTATTACCATTAATAAAAAAAATTAAAGAGCACTCTCTATGTCCACTACGTGTGGGGATGTTGGCTGCAGGAAGGGGGCTGCCTGCTAGTCTGAAGGGTAAAGAGTAGGGGTTGGGGGTGCAGAATCAGCATCCTGGTCTCTCTGCGGGGCAAGAGCTGCCACCCAGCTGGCAGACCTGGGAGCCCTCCAGGCTCTAAGCCAGGGGAATAGGAGTCCTGCTGAGGGTGCCCACTGGGGAGGGGCACCAGAGCTCCAGCCAGAGCTGGTCTCCTAGGACTTCAGAGATGGTTCTCTCAGACACACAGTCCCCCCAGAAAACTGACACCGAGAGAAACCCCAGAGGTGGCCCATCTGTGCCCATGGGGAGTGGCAGGGACAGCTGGCCAGAGCCCCAGCTGCTCCCCACGAGCAGTGAGCCTAACTCTGTCAGACACAGTCCAAGCCCTGCCTGTGTCTCTTGGACTTCTCAGGGTCCTGGGCCACCTCCCACTGCCAGGATCTACCCCTGGGTGCCCAAAGCCTTTTCACAGAAGCCCAGAAGTTGCTCTACTTGCCTTGGCCGGAAGCTGAAAGCTCAGGGACTTGCCCTCGGCCAGTTAATCTCAGACGTTCATTTAGGAAGTACCCCAACTTCCTCGCCCCTGGGCACACTATTCCGAGGAGGGGTTTTTGGTACCGTTTCTCACTGGCTCCCTGAGGACTTCAGCTGGTTCCTCACAGTGGGGTCGGGTGTGCCGCTGCACATGATGGCTTGTGCACTCTACTGATTTCCTTTCCTCTCCTCGCCCCCCACCCTCCACCCCCACTTCCTTCCCATTCCTCCACCAGGGTTCCTTGAATCCTTGACCCTTGACTTGAGGAACCCAAGTCAAGATGCTGACTGCACCCTCCCCCACTCCCCGTGCTCTGCCTGGGGTGTGGGTGGTCTGACAAGAGTCTGATCCCTTGATGGCCCTCCGTCTGTCCTGAGCCACGTGCAGCTCAGTGCCTCCAAAGCGCCACCCCTTCTGGGCCTTAACAGATTTTCCTCCATCCCGGGCTCTGGGCCTTGATTGTTCTTTGTATTAATTCTGAGGGTGGGTCTTTAGACCCCTGTCCTAACTAGAAAGTGCTTTGTCAGCACTAGGCCACTTCAGGGCCTCTGACCAAGGACAGAATCCACTGGGTTGGGGAGCCTTGTGTCGGCCAAGCTGCAGCGCCAGAATGAGGGGTGGAGAGAGATCCCTGGAGCTGGACGTAGAGTCTACCCTGGAGCTGCCAGAAGGTCACCAAGTGACCCTGGCTGGCTTCCTACTCTGCCTCAGTGTCCCCACCTGAAACCTGAGGACATGGGGCACACAGCTGTGCTCAGAGTGTAAATGAGATCTGAACCGTGGCAGCTGACCCTTTAGCTCGTAGTGACTGCATCACACACCTGTGACGAAGTGCTGTCATTATCTTCATTAATATCAGAAGGTGGAGGTTCAGAGAGTTTGCCTAACCTGTCTAATACCACACAGCCTGGTGAGTGGCAGAGGCTGGATTTGACCTCAGGCTGTTGTGTGGAGAGCCATAATGTGCAGGTTTACTGCTTTTTATATAAAGAGGGTAAAGGTTAATATCATCTGACATAAAATCATTGACTCAGAGCTGGGCAGTGCCTTGTCCCAAGTCACATAGGGAGCCAAGCGCTCCTGCTACCCAGCCTTGGGTTTTCCTTCCTGGACAAGTCTGCCTTTGCCTGGAGGTTGCCAGTGGTGAAGCTGTGAGGAGAGGGCTGCCCCAGGCCTTTCCCAGGGGCGCAGTGACCTTGAGAGGTGCATTCTGGTGATGGTCACACTCTGGCCTCTCTGGACTCAGCTTCTTTCTCATCAGTTCTACCAAAGCTGTTAGGGGGCTGGAAAGGGAAGACATTCCTTCATTCAACAAACATTTATTGAGCACTTACTGTGTTCCAGGCTCTGTTCTCAATGCTTGGAATATGCTAGTGAAGAAAAGAAGGAGGACCCTGCCTTTCTGGAGGCTGAGACAGGCAATAAACAATAAAACATAATAAATAAGCACATTGTACAGTAGGTTAGAAGGTGGTAATGCTGGGGAGAAGCAGAAGGAGCAGAGCAGGGTAAGGAGGTGGGAATAGCAGAAGGGAGGGTGTGGCCTCAGCCAACAGGTGGTCAGGGTAGTTCCCATTGAGACGGTAACTTGAATAAGGACTTGAAGGAGTCGAGGGAGAGAGCCACATGGATATCTGGGAGAACATTCCAGGATGAACAGCCAGTGCAAAGGCCCTGGGGCAGGAGCACACCTGATAAATTTAAGGCAGGTCAAGAAGGCCAAGGTGGCTGGAAGAGAGGGAGGCAGAGTAGTCGAGGATGAGACAATATTGGGCCAGATCATGAAGGGCCTCGTGGGCCTTGGTGAGGACTTTGGCTTTTACTTTGAGGAAAATGAGAGTCATTGGGAGAAGATGGGCAGCAGAAGGTGGGAGGCACCCAGAGGGTACAAGGCATGTAGAGATGTTTCTATTGGGCCTGGCTGGCTCCCAGCAGCACTAATACCCAACTCCATTCCAGGGGGCCTGCAGAGAGGCTTCTGAACCAGGAGTCAAGAAGAGAAGAGAAATCCGTTGCTACCATCTGCCCCAGGTAGCCAGAAATGTCCTAGTTGGTGAGCACCAGAGCCCAGGGAGTGACTAGCTGCTCCTCTGGCTGGGGGTCAGGACACCTCCACGTGGGGAGTTCCTGCCACGGGGTCCTTAGGAGCAGCTTTCAGCCTGTATCCCAGGGAAAGTGGCAGCTGCTCATCTGATGGGGGTCCCCAGGGTGTTGGGCAGAGTCAACACACCCTGGGCTTCGCTTACAAAATCATATTTTCCAAACACACAGCTCCTCCAAGCCCCTTATCGGGCCTCCAGGTAGCAAAGCTCCGTTGCCGGGCAATGGTGTTTTATCTGCAAGGTCTGCACAGAGGCTGTATGAGGTGATTTCATTAGATCCTCTCCCATCTGTCTCCACAAACATCCCCAGGGGCCTCCAATTAAGGTTTTGCTTTTATTCTTTGGCAGATGTTTGTTTTAATCTAATAAAACGGTTTACAGGCTTCGGTGGGTGGACAAGGGCTTCGGTGGGCCCCAGCCCAGAAGGATGGTGAGAGAGGTGGAGGGAGGGTGCCGTGGGTGCCAAGCCCTGGACGCGGAGGCTAGCTCGCTGGGGGCACGAGGCTCAGCAGGTTGGAAAGAAGGACCTGGCCTGGGCTCAAGTGAGACATGACAGTTCTTCCTTGTGACCCCCCAACTTTCCTCCTTTCTGCAGTCATATTCCCAGAGGGGTCCACAGTGACACCTCACTCGGAAGCAGGATGTGTTTTCTAGGGAGACAGCTCTGGGTCAGAAACTTCTGGATCCAAGGAGGAGATCACCTGGGAGGTGGGTTTACAGAAGCTGCACAGAGAAGGTGCTGCAGAAGAATTGCACAAACCCCCAAGTCTGGTCAAGTAGACCAGACACGGGAAATCGGGTCTCAGGGAGAGAGGACGGCGGAGGGGAGGTTCAGGGCAGAGGAGCAGCAGAGCTGGTCTGACTGCTCGCCAAGGCAGGGAGGTGGGAGGCACCTCTGCAAAGGAACACGGGGGGCTTCTAGGATGGAGCCAGGTGGCCAGGATCCTGAGGGAAAGAGAACCCCCCAACCAGGCCCCAAACTCTCAGTTCTACAGGCCCCCAAAAACCTGACATCTTGGGCCTCCCAGGGAAGACTCTTCAGGTGATTTCAGGGAGATCCTGGTCCCCAGAGCCCCTGGCCAGCTGGCAGAAGCTGCTTATGATGGTGAAAGGGTTGCGCTTTGGAGTCTGGCCTGGGTTCGAATCCTGGCTCTACGTACTATTACTGTGCCTTGCAAAATCACTTGAGCTTTCTGAGCCTCGGTTTCCTATTCTACAAAATGGCCAAGATAATTTCTTGTGTGATTTCTATGGATTTAACAGAGAGAATTCAGTCGCCAACATTTGTCAGGGCTGACTATGTCTGGGGTGGTTCAGGGGTGCTGATAACAAGAGGGAAAGCCCCAGCACAGTTCCTGGGAGCTCAGCATGAGTGACTGTCCCTCCTGTGTCCCAGGCAGCTATCGTAGCTCTCTCCCTTCCCTCCGTCCCTCAGGCTCTGTCCTCTGATGGAGCATTTGGTTAACTTAGTTCTACCTTGTAATTGACTGACTAAGTGAGCTTCAGCTGAATGTCTGGGAGTGCCTCAGTTTTTCCATCTGTAAAATGGGGGTATTGATGACAGTACCTACCTCCTAGGGCTCTTGTGAAGCTCACAGATTTCCTGTGTGTCAGATGTTTTGACACAGGGCTTGGCTTCCAGAAGGGCCAGGTCACTCCGCCCGTTATTACAGTGACTTTAGGATGTGGTTTTCCTTCGGGTGACTGAGTATCTCTGATGTTCAAGCTGCATCTAGTTTCCTGCGAAGTCGAGGCCTGGAAAAGGGATGTTGGGGGCCGGTGCTCTGGAGACCTGAGAGGCACTGTTTCTGCCCTCCACAGAGGGGCAGGGGATGAGCGGATCCCCCAGTGTGAGGCCCTGCCCCCCTCTGGTGGCTGGGGACCGGGCGCAGGCAGAGGGGCTTCGGGGAGCACTGGCCTGGAGGGAGGCACAGGGAGCTCCTAGATGGCCGGGTCTGCAAGGCAGCCCAAGCCTCTCATCTCCTGCCAAGTGATATTTCAGAGCCAATTAGCTGAGTGGCCTTCTCCCCTGAAGAACAGGCTGTTCTCTCAGGCCTCCCCTCAGCGCCTGGGCTCAGGGACTGTGAGCAGTTCGGGGTACCACTTCTCCTCATGTGTCCCTCTCCCCGAAGGAGCCAGCAGAGAATCCGGACCATGTGGAGTTTAATCATGGACCTTCCTTCTGACCGAGGCCACGTCCAGGTGCCAACCTGGCGTCCTCGGTTTTGTCCACCTGCCCAAGAAGTCTTCTCTTCCTTCTCTGACTGAAACCCGCTGTCAGTGCTTCTTCCCTGCAGTCAAAGCTCTGCTCCCCTCACCTGCACCCCCAAGAGGGGGTGCCACAGGCTAAACTTTCACGATCATTTACTCTACAGTCTGGGGGACCCCATGGGGGTGGGGTGACAGGGCACTAAGCACAGGGAGGTGAGGAAGCATTACTTAGGGGGAAAAGGAACTAAGAGCATGTGGGTCTGCCACACTTTAACTTTCCAAAAAAGTGAGGAATTCACACCCCCAGAATGGCCTCCCCACATTTCTTTGGATTTCTCTCTTGTTATTCCACTCTCCTCCCCCATCAGTGGCTGCTTCAGCCACATGGCTCTAATTACTGTCCTGACGCCTACCCACCCCCATGTCATATGCATTGTCACACACACTCCTGCCTCCTACCTTTTTTGTGTGTCCCCCTGCCAAGAATGCCTCCCTCTTTTGCTTGTCTTCTCCAAACTTTAAGGCTCAGATCAACTTCTCTCAACATCTTCCACTCCAGGAGGTGGTTTTGATCAGCTCAGCCCACCCAAATCTCTGCTGCTGTGGATGGAAGGCAGTGCCCCCTTAAAGGCACAGCTGTAACGAGAGCAAGGGCAGCTTCATGGGCCGCTGTCTATGGTCCTGAACCATCACCTCCCTCCAGGGAACCCAGGACACTGGTTAGTGACTTTTGTCCAACAAAAGGGGTTGGACCGGAGGTCATAGTTCTTAAGGATTTTTTCCCCAAGCCTATTCAAACTTTTGAAATTTTTATTTATGTTTAAATTTTTTTTCTTAGTATTCTTTTTTGAGATAAGTTTTATTTTTATTTATTTTGGGGGGAAGAGGTAATTAGATCTTTTTGTTTGTTTATTTATTTTTAATGAAAGTACTGGGGATTGAACCCAGGACTGCATACACGCTAAGCATACACCCTACCACTGAACTATACCCTCCCCCCCAAAATTTGAAGTTTTTAGATCATTACAGAATGATTAGAATCATGGTTTTGTTTCTCAGTTGACACTGTTGGTTTATTTCATGGAATCTTAACTTATTTCCAGATAGTTAGACATTTTCCACCTCTGAGAAGTTGGATGGTAGGGGAGTCATGTGTATACACCATCAAATCCCTCACAATAATATTTTTGTGACTAAGGACTCTGCCTACTTCACAGGAACTAGTGCACCTCCACGTCTTGCCTTATTTTAGAGACATTGTCCCAGCTGTACCTCATAATGACAGGATGACCTTAGCAGGTCCGTTCACCTATCTGGGCCTCGGTATTTTCCTTTAAAAATGGTTGAAATGAAGGAGGGAGGAATTTGGACTTGATTTTCTGAGTGATCCCTTTCTTTGCTGAAGTGATGGCCCCTGAGTCACTCGCCGTGTCTCCCACATCTCCATGAGTCCTTCCTCCCCAAGCTCTTTAAAATCAACAAGAAAATCTAGGACATTTCCCACATGAAACTCAAGTCAGTTTCTTGTGGGTGGCCTCACTTCCGACTGCTAAGAATAATGGGAGGGCTCTGCCTGTGACTCCCACTGCCGTCTTAGAAGCACATTCAAAACACTCATTCTTCTGCTCTTATTTCCGGGTGCCTTTAACAATATCTCAGCTTTCTCTGGTGGAGGAGCATTTGGTTCTAAATGTAAATGATGAATTTTGCTCCATGCATGCCAGCTTTTCTGGAGAAGATCTGTGCCTGGACAGGAGGTCTGGGGGGACAAAAGCCTGCTGACTTGGCCTCAGAACCGGGGAACCTCCCAGCTTGGAGGGTCTCAGAGGTCTTCAGTTGGCGGTCATACCCCTGATGAGGTTTGCTTTGAAGAAGTCACAGCCCCCCCCCGCCCAGCCCAGTCCTCCTGGCTCCCAGCTCCAGGCCTGGTGGTTTGGGCTACTCAGCCACCTCCTCCTGGGATCCCAGTGAGAGAGCTTATTCCTGAGGCATTGTATGCCAATAAATAGTAAATGCCCAAGTGGACACAGGGCAATGATATTGACAGGCTAAATAATTTTTACCAAAGGTGAGACCCAAGTGCATTTGTGCCAGAATCACAAGGCCGGAAAGGTACTTGGGAGGTCACCTTGTGTCCCCCACAGCCTTTCTGATAGCAGAAGGGAAGAATGAAAGACACACACAGAGAACTCCAGGGGTCACCACGCCCTGCCTCACCTCCTAACTGAGAAAGACAACTTGGCCTCGGACAAGGAGCCTGGGAACCCAGGGGCTTCTCTGAGCAGAGCTCACTGCGATGAGATACCACCACACACCTATTGGAACGTCTAGAATTAAAAAGACTGGTTGTGCCAAGTGTTTGTGAAGATGTGGAGACACTTGAACTCACACTGCTGGTGGGAATGTAAAATGGCACAACTGCTTTGGGAAACAATTTGTTATTTCTTTAAAAATTAAACATACATCTACCATATGACCTAGCCATTCCTCTCCCTAGGTATTTACCCAAGAGAAATGAAAGCATTCAACACTTTACATGAATATTCATAGCAGCTTTATTTGTAATTGCCCAAACCTGGAAAGAACTCAAGTATCTATCAACAGATAAATTAATAAAAAAACATTGTAGCCTATCCATTAATGGGCTATGACTTAGCAACAGAGAGAAATGAACTGTTGAAATACACAATATGGATGAATCTCAAAATAGAAGCCAGACAAAAAGAGTACATAGTGTATAATTCCATTTATATAAAATTCTAGGGCATGCAAATGAATCTATAGTGACAGGAAGCAGATTAGTGGTTGACTGCCTGGGAGGTGGAGGTGGGGAGGGGAAGGAGGGATCACCAAGGGCCAAGAGGAAATTTGGGGAGGGAATGGATGTGTTCACTATCTTGATTGTGTTGATAGCTTCACGGGGGTGTATGTCTGTCAAAACTTACTAAATTGTACATTTTAAATATGTGTAAATGTATGTCAATAAAGCTGTTTTAAAAAAAGAAGCTGCCACAAGAATCCAGAACACACTGAGAATACTTGGAACTGACTATGTTTTCCAGTCCCGAGCTGGCTTGATTATCGTAGAAGAAGTTATTGTCCCCATTTGACCAATGAAGAACCTGGAACCCGGAGAGGTTAAGTGCTGGGCCTGAGGTCACACAGCAAACCTAGGGCAGAGCCCACAGCAAGATCCATACTTCCTCCTCTGGATCCAGCATGTTTTCTACAGAGCACTGGCCATGCTCCCAGGAGACATCCAGGGCCTGTCGGCACATCCTGAGCCGAGGGACAGGGTGTCCCTGCCACCTGAAGATGTAATCTCCCCTCCACATCACGTTCCTCCCTGATAGTGGTCCCTCGGCTTGCACTTGCAGCCAGGACACTGGCTTAATTTGCAGAGAGGCCATGGTTACGGCAGCTCCCCAGGGAAGTAATAAAGAGTGAGAGTGAGATAAGGGCCAATGCAATTACCTGATGATGCTGTTATCTGTGCAGAGAAGGACACAGGCCAAGCTGGTGATTCCTGTCCCTGTCCCAGCGTCCTGGAAGAGCTGACAGGTCCACCAGCCCAGGAGAGCACCCGGGTAGCAACAGGTCATAGTTAGGGGGTGAGTAGGAGTCCAGGGTGGGGATGGGGGTGCTAGGCTGGACCAAGCACCCACTTGGTTTCTGTCTGCATCTTCTCCTCCAGCCCTGGGGACCCACACAGTGTTTGGAGCCAGAGATGAGGAGGGGTCCTGGTTCAGCTGAATGAGCACAGGCTTTGAGCATGAACAGACCTGGATGTGAAGCTGGGTGGAGCAGGGCCTCAGTGACCACACCTGTGAAATGGAGGTAACAATGATCCCTGCCTCCTGCCTAATGGCCTCCCCTGGAAGGTGGGTCATCCTGCTTCCCCTCCCCTTGCTGTCCTGCTGGCTGATTTTCTCCTCCAAACCAAACACTGTACCAGCTGAGGAAGGAGGAATCACTGCCCCCTGAGGGTGGGTGGGAGAGTGAGGTTGTGGAGAAGTAGGGGGCAGCCACATTTCCTGAGTGCTACTGTGTCCCAGGAGCTGGCCTGCGCACCTCACAGACTTGTCCCAACCCAGCAAAGTACTTACTGTCGCACCACTTCGCCAACAAGGGCATTGAGGCCTTGCGAGACTAAGTCACCGGCCAAGGTCACAGACAGCAGAGAGACGCAGAGGCAGAGGCAGGCCTTGATCCCAGGCTGTCTGACTCAGAAGTTCAGGCCTTGTGGATGAAGATCCCCACTGGGTTTCTGGGTCTGTCCCTTTCTGAGTCCTGTCCCCCCTGGCTGGGAGGCTGGCTCTGGCCAGGCTCCAGGGTCAGGTTCTTTCTGCTACTCAAGCCATCCTCATGGTCCTTACGTGTGCACAGCACTCTACAGTTTACAAGGAACTCTTCTATCACTTCTGCCATTAGTGGTTCCGAATCCCTTGAAGGAGAAGAGGGCTGCTATTCTTCTCACTTCGTAGAATCTATAATGAAGTTTTATTGTCACCCCCCCACGCCCCCTGCAGAGCTGGTGATGGCGGAATATCAGGGCTGATGCCAAAAATCAACTAGCTGAGAAACGTTTTGCCAAATAGCTAATTTGGCAAATTGACCGATTCACTCAAAACTTGTTTCTTTTAACCATTTATACTACTGATATAATTTGCATTGAATAAAACAATTTTAAAGGGGAAAAATATACATGGTTCCCTTCTGGGGGGGTGAATGGCTTTCCACACATGGGACCATTTTATCTGCACAGCTTCCCTGAGAAGTGAACACCGTCAAGCCTAGATTCTAGATGCTGAAACGGAGGCCCAGAGAAATTAAATAACATGCCCAAGTCTGCAAGGCTGGGGCATGCTGAGACATTTCCTCTCAGGTTTGATGGACCCCAAAGCCCAAGCTCTTCACTACTTTGGAATTGAACTTGAACACGGCCTAACCCTATTTCAGTGAATGGTGTTAATCATTCTAACATCTAATCTAATCCATTCAGGAGTGATAATTAACCCTTGCCTTCCCCAGCCCCTCCCAGGGCAAGGCTCTGAGGTCCTTTATTAAAGGTTTTAGTCCTGCCATTTTCTGAGACAATCAGACAACATTCATTCATTCATTCAACAAAAATGCCTGAACACTTGCTGTCTCTCGGCAACCATGTTGACCCTTGGTTTCAGAGTGTCTGTAAGTCATAGGCCCTGCCCGGGAAGAGTTTATCATCTGGTAAGGAGAGAGATGAACAAGGTGGGTGAGGAATCTGCCCCCTTTGTGGGCTTGCAAAGTGCAGAAGCCCCATATGTACTCAGTACAGAGGAAAACCGTCTATTCTGAGCCTTGCTACCCAGCAGTTTCCATGGATACCAGACCATAATAACTAATTAGACCAAATCAAGTGCAAATTGAGTGTCTATTTCAATCTTTGATGTCATCTGCTTCCAACATTTTATCACCTACATTTATTTCAATCATTCAGCGCAAACAGAATGCCTATAAGGCTCTGGACTTGAAAAAATGCATTAATAATCGTCATCATAACAACCAGCACCAAAAAATAACTAACATTCATTGAGAATTTATTATGTGCCAGGCACTGTTCTGAGCACATGTGCTTAGAATCACATGTGTTAATTCATTCACCCAACAGCTGCGCTTTGAGGAAGGTACTGTTACTTCTCCCTGTACGGAATGAGGAACCGCAGACAGAGAGAGGCTGAGGATTTTGTGCCCTAAAGGTGGTATCAGGCAGCTCTCCATCATCACCAGACCTCTGCTGCTCTGTACAGGACTCAATCTGAGAGTGAAGGCCCTTCCCCAGGCTAGGTCACCTCTTCCTCTCCCTGGTCCCCGAGTCCAGAGTCAGTCTTTCACATCGTTGTGCATTTTATATGAGGCTCTTTGAAAACAAGCGTGGGCCCAGAGCCTGGCTCCACTACACAGGCCTGGCTGGACTAACCGCTCAGAATCAAGGTACATGGGACCCACCCAGCAGCTCCAGGACAGGTGGAGGTCTCTGAGAGACATTCAGGTGGACCAGTGACTCCTTTTTCCTTCCAGACTTGTCCCAGCACCCACCCTACCCCTTCCCTCCTATACAGTCACGCAGGAGGTAGGTGCTGAGCTGGATGAGGGGGTTGTGGGATTTGAGCAGGACAGTGTACCATGAAAGCCCACTTCCAGTTCAGATGCGGTGAGAATGAAAGGGAGGAGTGGGTGGATCTCCACTGCTGAAATGGGGCTGGGCTCCGTCCCCACAGAGCTCTGGGGACAGGGATGCTTTCCCGCCTCGCAGTGGTCCCACCCCAAAGGTCAGCTCCCCTCCCCACCTCCCCTGTCTCCCCAGCCCTCACCAACCTCCCAGACCTTGTTGGCAACAAGATCATTGACTCCAAAAAGGGCTCTAAAGTCCAGCTGGATAAGAAAACCAAGACCAGCCCAAGGACAGAGGCCTTAGCATGCCACACCTTGTGACTTCTGGCCCTGACCTTCACTCCCTGACTCCTTCTGATACCCTACGAGCCTTCTGCATTTTTCCGGGAGCATGGTCTGGTTATGCCTTATCGCCAGTGCAGAGGTCTTCCTGGGGTATCCCCACCTGGGGAGCTGCCTCTGGGTTTGTTCCTCAAAAGTGGGATCAGAGGAGCTTTGGACTCAGAGACGCCTGCTGCACGTTGGGGTCTGATGCTTTGAGGGGCAAGACCTGGGACTTGCCTTTGATTTCAGGTGCTCCTCTTGTACAGTGGGAAGTGAGCTTCACTCTGGTCGTGGGGATCAGTGACAAGTGCCCTGACCTGCTCCCACTGTGTGCTTCACTACAACCTTCTGATCTGTCCATCAGCCTCGGTCAGTGTGCAGTTAGTGGTGGGTGTCACGACTTGAACCCAGGGCATCAGCTTCCAAGGCTGGCACCTTTCCACCGACACCAGGCTGCCTCTTGCCATGGAAGGTTCTCTGAGAGGCTGGAGGCTCCAAACACTGGGGTGTTGTCTTCTGTCTCCCAGACATGCTGACCACCAGAGGTGCCCTGATAGACCTGTTTCTGTGTCCTGGTGTGTCCCATTCACAGTTTCCTGACTTCTGGACAGGCTGTGTCTGGGCCAGTAAGAAACCTACCCTACTCCGGGCACCGCCATCCCGTCCCGAGCCTGTGCCAGCTGGCACTCCAGTGCTGCCATTTCCCCTTGTTGTTTCCACGTGGAGGAGTTACCTCCTTCCAAACCTGGAAAGGAGGTTAGGAGAAAATATCTCAGCAGCTGGCCAGAGAGGTGCTTGCCCCCATTGTTTGGCCAATGCAAGGCTGTGTGTGTTGAGTTTCCTTATGGCTTTGTGACAGGCCTGGCTCTTCCTTCAGTGTCTACAGTGGATGCTGTGGGTGTTCTGCTCCTGGTCCCGGCAGCCAGCCTTGGACATCAGCTGTAGCACTGTCCCCAGAGACCAGCCTCCCTCTGTCAGTGGATGGCGGTCAGGGGTGCAAACCCCAGCCTGTCTTCACTCGGGACGGTTCTGAGGTGCATCTGACAGGGCAGTTCCTCAGAGGATCCCTGGTGGGACGGAGCCTCAGCTGCCCGTGCCAGTGGCATCCAGTGACTTCAAGATGAGGGCATTGTATCTGCAGACACCTGAATTCATCTATTCCCACCCAACTCTGTCCAAATGTGAAATTCCAGGGCCCTCATCCCTGACTCCAAGCCTTCCTCCGCTCTCCAGTGAGAACAGTTGAAGAGGACATTGGTCTCTAATCCCTGCTCCATTGCTCTGTCACCATCTGGCTCAGTTTCTTTTTCTGTAAAAGAATAACACCAAACAGCCGAGAGAGACGGGCTAGTGCTGTGCTCAGTAGGCAACAGGCCATAATAATGTGCCAGGTGAGGAGTGGAAGAGGGAAGGAGTTGGGGGTTTTTGCCTGCAGGGGCAGATCACAGGAGGATGAGAGCTGACCTCAAACCTCTGTGAGACTCTAATAGAGAGCTGAATCAGACATTATTTTTCATCATCACAATTATCATTACCAGACAGTGTTTTCTCTTTGTTTATCTGGAATGTCAGCCCCATGAGGACAGGTGGGGACCTCATCTGTCTTGCTCACTGCCATGTCGTGAATACAGATGGTCCACAGTAGGGGCTCACTAAATATTTATCAAATGATTAAACTTGTCCCATGCAGCTTTCAGGTGATGAAAGTTCCAGGGAGTCCACTGATTTCTCTCTGCCTCCCTTGCTGCCAATATCTGTTTATGCCCCGTCCTCTGCCCTGTACCCTCTCTGCCTCCTTGGGTCAGCCACTTCCTCTCAGGTGGAGTCCGAGTCAGACTTCCTGTTCCTCAGGGTGGTGGCTCAGATAAATCTAATCAGGGCTGATGGAAAATGTGGGATTAATTAGCTGGCGAGGCTGAAGGTGGGTGGTTGCTGAGCTGAGCTCAGTAGAGAAACAAAAGGAAATTATCTCCAGAAAGGGAAGAGCACCCCCACCCCATTCCACACCCTTCATCCAACACCAGGAGCTGTGAGCTGTTGGCTGTGGCAATCCTTATGTTGGCACCAGCCGGAGGTGGCGTAGGGGAGGTGAATCAGGACTTATTGCAACTACAAGATAATTTCAAGGTAAAACACTAGAGAGTGGGCTCTGGGTGGGGGAAGGTGTCTTGCTTTGACCAAGAGGTAAGTGAGATTGGACTGATTCCACAACTGGGAAGAGGAAACTTTAAAGCCAGGTCTGTCTTGAGTTGTATTACTAGAAGTCTATCGCCCAACACAAGGGAGGGGATAGTCCACTGTGGGCCAGGCAGACTAAGTGCTCACTCTGCTTCCTTCTTGAGAAGCCCGGGACCCTCCAGCTAGATCTACACAGACTCAGCATGTCAGAGCTGAAAGGCTTTGAGGCCGACAGACCTGGAGTTCAGATTCTGTCTCCATCCCTCATAGCTAAGTGTTGCCAAGCAAGTCACAAACTTCCTGAGCGTCACTTTCTAAATGTGTAAAAATGTGAGCAATAATACTCACCTCTTGTTGCAAAGATTAAATGAGGTAACATAAGGAGTATAGGCCAGTGCCTGGCACAGGAAGGTGCCCCACCAGTGTCCGTTCCCACCTCCCACCCCCTCCACCCACAGCCTGCCTGCACTTCTCTCTCTCTCTACTGCCTGAACTGGGAAACTCCATCTTTTTTTTTATTGCCAAGGCTTTCCCTGGCTGCCGAGCCCACTCTGTCCCTGCCCAGGCTGTCCTACAGCTGGTAAGCGGTGGGGCTAACATCCCATTTCTGAGTCAGGACACTGTCTTCGTAAGCATTCTACAAACCAGCGTGTAGAAAGTTCAGCCACAGCACCAAGGAAGCGGTGATTAGCTCTGGAGCATCCTTCTGGGAGGAGGGGACACCAGAGCCAAGATCTAAAGAATAAAGGGGAGTTCAGTTGGCAGATGAGAGTGGGAAATGAAATTTTAGGTGGGATGCATAGCCCCAGTCAAGTGATAGGTAGAAGTAGGAGGTGGCAGAATGTGGGGGGGGCGGGGGGGCAGGGAGAGGGGAGGGGCAGGGAGGTAAGACTGGTGGCAGGGAGACCAGGTGGGAAACGGTCACTGTCATCCAGGGGAGAACAGGTGATGACTTGGAGCAGGATGAGACAGTGGAACAGAGCTGTGGATGGATCTGGGGGCTTGTTAGAAGGTGGTTGGAAAGGGACGGAGGGAGAGGGAGGAGGGGAGGATGAAGTAAGGATGCAGCCTCAGGTGGTCTGGTGGATGGTGTGACCCATTACTGTAATCCAGAAGGCCTGGGGGTAAATAAGTGTTTATTTAATGACTGGGACAGTGTTGGCTTTGGCGAGGGTAAGGGCCATTGGCCCTGGGCCGGATGGAGGTGTCCAGAGATACTAGACTCAAGAGGTATTGATGCTGAAGGGGGAGGGTGGAGAACGGAAGTCTGAGGACACTGAGATATAGGGACAGGTGGGTATGTGGGAACCCTCTGCTCTCCTGACCTTGGAGATGCTCCTCTGACCCCAGTGTTCCTTCCTAGTCAGCACCCAGACGATGCTGGAGACTCTGGTCCTTCTGACCCTCAGCCCCTCTCCCCAGCCCACCCCCAACTCATACTCTTGCACTTCTGGGCGCCTGGAATTATGTAAACCCAAATCCCACCATGCCTAATTCCACCCATCCTTCCAAATCACATGATCTAATTATAGGATAAGTCCTCCTTTACATTTTTTATTTGCTTAAGATCATGTGTTAAGTTTCTGTCTTTTGTAACAGAAAGAATTCTCATGATACATCTACCAAAGCTAATGCCCTTGGGTGCCATTCTTGAGTCCCAATGTGAAAACTTCATTTTAAAGATTTTTCCAGAATCACCAAGACACAGTCCTCAGGCCACACCAGTTTCCCTAAGGTATTCTATTAGTATTTTCTATTACTATGTAACTGATTACCTTGAAATGTAGTGGCTTAAAACAACAATAAACATTGATTGTCTCACGGTGTCTGAGGGTTAAGAAGCCTGGAACGGCTCAGCAAGGTGGTTCTGACTCAGGGTCTCTCGTGAGGTTGCAGACAAGGTGTTGAGCAGGGCAGCAGCCTTATCTGAAGGCCTGACTAGGACTGGAGGATCTGCTTCTAAAGTGGCTCAATTGCATGAATGGAAAGTTGGTGCTGGCTGTAGGCAGAAGCCTCAGTTCCTTACTCTATGGGCTTCTCATAGGACTGCATGGGTGTCCTTATGACACGCAGCTGGCTTCCCCCAGAGAGAATGATCCAGTTAGGACCTGGCTTCAGAAGCCATTCACTGTCCCTTCTGCAATGTCCTATGGTTCACATAGGCTGGCTCTATTCAGTATACGTGGATGTGAACACCAGTAGGCTAGGATTTGGGGGGGACGTTTTGAGGGGCGCAGAACCGGACCACGTGGTGGCTGTGACTAGGGCACCTTCCTAGCGCCCCTGCCATTCTCCGGGATGAGAGAAAGATAGGCTTGCCGCACCCTCCCCCAACCCTGCATGAGTCAGTCTCATCCGGAAGGGAAGTAGCCATGTCTCTCCCAGCCCTGTAGGGGGCTGCCCACCCGCCACCAGAACCACAGCCAGCAGGACCCTGAGAGCAGCCTCAGGCCCAAGCTTAACACCACGCGAGTGGGCTCATCTGCTTCCCTCTTCCCCCTTGAGTGCAGCAGGCGCAGTGATGCCATCTTAGGGGTATTACTCTGGCTTTCTTCTCTGTCTAGTGTGTCATGAGCCATGACAGATGTTAGACCAGAGGGGTGAGGTTGGAGTCACATGGATGGGACGTGGGCCAAAGCTACTCTTTCTAACACAGAGCTCCTTCTAAGTGCAGATATGGGACAAGATATGGGATAACAGGGACAAGGGCTGTTTAAAAAAATATCTTATTTAAAGAAAGTGGTGTAGGAGGGAGCTGGGGCTGTGGACCAGGCAGGTTCTGATACTGGCTCTTTTCCCTTGGCCAAGGCAACCGAATGTTCTGATCCTCAATTTTTGCATCTGTAAAATGGAGGAAATAATAATGCCTGATGTGAGTGCTAAATCAGAAAACACGGGTAGAGTCTCAGCACACACCTGACACTGAAGGTGACGTCCCTGTACTGATGATGGTTAAGCTTACGTCCATGAGAGGAAGCGCAGGGAGTTTGAGTCCTACATAGCCGGGGGGGGGGGGGGGGGGGGTTGGAGGAAGGGAGACAGGATCAGAACTCGGTTCTGCTGACCAGCTTCCTTCCCTCTCTCACACTGTCCCTTGGCCCCCGCCCCACCCCTGCTGCAGGGGGTTCCTCCTCTTCGCCCTCCGTGCCCCACCCCCTTCCCTGGGTGCTGTCCACTCCAGCCTGCAGCCTCCTGGCTCTCTCTGCTTTTTCCCACACCACTGCCAGAGCCCAGGCAGGCCCTAGGATTCCTCTTCCTGAAGGAAGCTGGGGCTCCAGGCCCACCAACAATCCTACTTCAAGGAGGGAGAGGAATGACATGATAGATTTTTTTTTCCTGTTCCTCCCTTGCTCAGAATCCTTCAGAGTTTCCTCCTGGTCAAAAGCATGCCCCCTTCCCTGGGGAAGCTACACCAGCTCCCCAGGCTGTGAGGGTGGCGGAGGGGCCTTTCCAAACTCCACTTATCCCCCCCATCCCCCCAACACACACCTGCCTTTTGGATACCCTACTACTGGAGGGAGTGGGTCCTACCCACCAGATAACCTGAGGCGGAAAAAGAAAAAACACCTTGAAAATGGCTGGTGGACACTGTGGACTCTCCAGGATAACAGCCCCAATTCCTAAGCCTCTCAAGAGGCTGTGAGGTTCGCCTTCGACCAGGACACAGGGTCTCATGCACATCCCAGCAGCCCCACTCGACGCAGCCACGCAAGTAGCAAACATTTGCTGACCCACTGGAGTCGCTTTGGGAGGGAATCTTGGGACGTCGAAGATTTCTCTGGGCCATGGGGGCAGAAGGCTGGGCTGGAGGAGGCCAGGGTGGCTCTGTGCGGGGGACAGGTGCAATGAGGGCCGTGGCTGGGGCTAGGGGCTTGGGGCCGAGTGGGGCTCGGGGTGGGCGGATGGTCATTACCTGGAAGCAGAGCCTGAGAGGCTCTGGGTCCTGGCTGCTGTTTGCTCTGGCCTCCACTCGGAGGCCCTGCTCACAGGTTGCCTGGCAACCATTGTTCATTCAATCACCACCGACTTTGAAAATAAAAATCAATTTCCTTCATGACGTGAGTCAGAGGTCCATATTAACCCCCAAGTTTGAACAGTCCAATTTTATTGCTCAAAGCTTTAGATGGAGGATGTACACAGAGCATTATTTATACAGGAAGATTGTTTTGGAGGGGGTGACCCTAAAAGTCTTTCAGAGGCATGGGATTCAAACAAGCTCCTTTCTCACCACAGAATAGTCTTCAGCTAAGAAAACACCATGATGGAGATCTAGGTGTGCCGACCGGGAAACAGTCTCATGATATAAGTGAAAAATTACAAGCAGTGCACAGAACAGTGTGTACAGTGCGCTGTTGTCATGATCTCACAGAAAGGTGTGTGTGGGTGCCCACGTGGGCCTACCAATGAACGCATCCCAGAAGGGTACACAGCACAATGGTAACAACGATGTCCTCCAGGGAATAGGACTGCAGATAATTTAAATTTTCTTTCTATCTTTCTGGATTATCTGATTTAGAGAAATAAAGCAAGCATTTGCTACTTTTTCAATCTGCAAAAACAATAATGAATTTCATTTCTTTTTGCAAACGGAGAATTCCAACTCTGGGGCTGGGAGGCCCTCGAGGGCCCAAGAGGACTGAGACTCCTCCTTGGTCAGGCTGGGGCGGGATGGGGAGCAGGAGGAGAAAGGAAACTGACACTCCCCTCAGGGAGACGAGACCGTCCCAGGTAGTGAGTTCTCCTTTCTGGTCTCTGGGGTTGTCCAGGCTGAAGCTGGATACGGAGGGGGGGGGGGTCCCTGCTGTGATGGAGGCTGAGCCAGATGCTTCCTGGGTTCCAGGAAGTGGGGAAGACTGAACCAACTCGCTGAGAGGAAGGGAGAAGTAGGGCGAGAACATCAGGCTAAGACCAGCTAGACTAAGGTCAGGGCAGCAGAGGGTCCCACCTCCTTTGACCCATCCTCCTCCTCACCCTCTCTCCATGCTGGCGTCCCCTTGGGTCCATCTTAGCTTCACACTCTGCACCCTTCCAGGTGGTCTCATTCACACCCATCCCATCAAGCCCCTCTTGCACGAGGACCATGCCCTCCTCTCCACACCTGAGCCCACCCTGCAGCCTGCCCCCTCTTCCTAAAAGCTTTGCTTCATCATGCCACTCCCTCACCTGAGATCTTTCAGGGGCTTTCCTTTGTCTGCAAAGAAAGGACGCAAAGCCTTTCAACCTGGCTCCAACCCAAGCCCTCGCCACTTCCATGCATAGGGTTCCTCTGTGTGTGTGTGTCTACAAAGCTACCCTCCCTTTGTCTACACGACCCACTCCCTTAAGATATAGCCCAAATATCAACCTCCACTGTGAAGCCTGCTAAATACTCCAGGCACTCCATATTTTTTGCTCCCATAATCCTTTGTACATTCCTGGTCACAGCATTTGTTATACCCCATGGTTACTGATTTTGACTCTGCCTTATTCTCAGCTTGTGAGCTCTTGAGGTCAGACAGCTTATCTAGCCCAGCTCCCAGCTCAGGGCTGGCACTTGAAGGCTCCCAGGAAGTGCTGGTGGGATGGCTGTGTGGGTGGAAGGGTGGATGGATGGATGGATGTGTGGGTGGAAGGGTGGATGGATGGGTGGGTGGAAGAATGGATGGATGGGTGGATGGTTGGCTAGGTGGGTGGATGGACGATGGGTGGAGGGATTGTTCCTTTCAACATGTGAACATGCAATTTCTCCCATCTTAAAACAAAAAGCCCCCTCAATCCCAAACCCCTCCTTCTTTTCGTATCGAAGTTCCTTAAGAGTCGTCCACTACACCAGCCCCCGTCTCTTCTCCTCCGGTGCTCTACTGCACCGACTCCAATCAGGCTTTCATTGCTCTACTGAATCTGTTGGACACGGTTGTCAGTGACCTCCAATTTGCTCAATCTAGCTGGTCAGTTCTCAGTCATCAGCTTACTGACCTTTCACAACATTTGACACACCTCCTTTCTTTGAAATGCTTTCTTCTCTTGGCTTCCAGGAACCTTACTCTTCTGGATTTCCTCTTATTCCACTGACTGCTCCTTCTCAGTCTCCATTCCTGGCTCCTCTTTCTCTTCTCCACCTTAGACCTTGGACCTCTCTCCACCTAGTATAATTCCTTTGATGATCTCATTAGTTTTGTGGCAAACTTCCCGACCAAATGTGATCCTCTTGCAACCCTCCCCACCTGAAGAAACAACAAAGACAACCTTCCAGGTGTTCAGGCCACAGATCTCTTTTTTTAATTGAAGTATAGTTGATTTACAATAGTGTGTTAGTCTTAGGTGTACAGCACAGTGATTCAGTATTTTTGCAAATTACACTCCATTATAGATTATTACAAGATAATGACTATAATTCTCTGTGATGTGTGTATATTCTCATTGCTTATCTATTTTATACATGGTAGTTTGTATTTGTTAATCTTATACCCTGAATTTGTCCCCCTCCTCTTTGGTAACCACAAGTTTGTTTTCTATACCTGTGATTCTGGTTCTGTTTTGCATATATATTCATTTGTATTATTTTTTAGATTCCACATATAAGTGATGTCATACAGTATTTGTCTTTCTCTGTCTGACTTATTTCACTACATGTGATATTCTCCAGGTCCGTCCATGTTGACTCCTTTGTCACCCACCTCCAACTTGTCAGTATCCCGTTGGCTCTGCCTTCAACTTGCATTCAGGATCCAGCCACTTGTCACCTCCTCCACAGCTTCTGCTTTGACTCAAGCCCCCAATCCAGCCCTTGTCCTCCAACAGTTCCTCCCACTATTGTCCTTAATCCCCTCATGTCTCTTCTCAACCCAACAGCCAGAGCGAGCCACTGAAAACTTGATTAGATCATGTCACTTCCCTGTGTGATCTGTTCCCCGCCCCCTTACTTCTCTGACCTCATCCCAACTTAGTCTTCCCTTGCTGCCTCCATGCTGCTCCCCCAGCATGCCAGATCCGCTCCTGAGCACAGGATTTGCACGTATGGCTCCTTCTGCCTGGAACACAGTGCTTCCATATACCCACCTGGTTCATGTGTTCACCTCCTTAGGTCTGGATCCAAATGCCATCTTCTTAGTGACGCCTTCCCTGGTCACCCAGTTAAATTACAGCCCCAGCCCCACTGACAGCACTCCCCCACTCCTTCCCCGAGCCACTGTTCGCCATATCATTTCCCATAGCTGCCACACTTCATAACTCACTCACCTGTTTCTATGTTGTCGTCTCCCTGTATCAGAATATTAGCTTGATTAGGGTGTGGGTCTGGATTTTTTGTTCCCTGCTGCACCTTTGGTGCCTAGAGCAGAGCACGGCACATGGTAGTCTCCTTACAAAGGTGTTGAATGAATGGATGACTTTATTTTTTTTAAAACATTTTTTATTGATTTATAATCATTTTACAATGTTGTGTCAAATTCTAGTGTTCAGCACAATTTTTCAGTCATACATGGACATAATCACACTCATTATCACATTTTTCCCTCTGTGATTCCCTGTGCTATACAGTATAATCTTGTTTATCTATTCTACAATTTTGAAATCCCAGTCTATCCCTTCCCACCCTCCGCCCCCCTGGCAACCACAAGTCTGTATGAATGACTTTATTAATCCTTGCCATGCCCCCTTTTTTTGGATGACGAAGCAGAAGCACAGAGGTTAATTAAGTCATCAATGGTCACTCCTAGATTTGAATCTAAGCTGCCTGACTCGAGTATGCATTCTAAATACCAGGTGCTACCATTCTGAGCCTCAGTGTCTCCATCTGTAAAGTAGGGAAGGTGACAATACAGCTGCCCTGCAATTCTCACGGGTTGTTTGAGGCTCACATGGGATGATGTTTGTGATGTTCCTTAGAGCTATAAATGTTGACTAGTATCATTTCCCCTCTTCTCTTAAGAATTAATGGCCCAAGGGCAGTAATGAAAATGAGGACCTTAGAGATCAGCTAGTCTAAACCATTGTTTTACAGATAGGGATGAGAACACTTAGTTTTAAGACTCCTGGATCACTTCTAGGCACGTGTTGAATGGCTTTCAACAAAAAATTGGGGGCTGGCCTCTCATATTGGTACCTCCCTGTGAGGAAGAATATGAAAGGCATTCATTCATCTTTCAATCTTTTCATCTTTCCACTCTTCCTTTCATTCTTCCATTTTTCCATCCATCCATCCATCCATCCACCACCCATCCATTCTTTTATTCTTTCTCTCATTTGTCTATCTTTCCAACCAACCATCACTCATCCTTCTATCCATTATCCACCCATCCTTTCACTCTCCATCCATTCATCCTTTCTTCTTTCCATCTGTCAATCCATCCATCTTTCCACTCATCTACTTATCCTCCATTCCTTCATTCATCCATCTATTCATCCAATCATTTCCCCAATTATTCATTTTTCTTACATTCATCATTTTACACAGATCATTTTCTTAGGCTCTGCTGTGCACCAGACCCTGGACTTGCAGCTGGGACACAGAGATCAACAAAACATCCACCCTTGGAGCCACTGATAGCCTTGAGGCAGGAGAATTGTAAAGGGGATAGTGTGGGAGAGCACCTGGCAAGACTCTTGGTGCATGTAAGTACTCAGGACCTAGAGCTCTATCTAGGGTTAAGTAACTTGTTGAAGGTCCCACACTAGTAGGTCAGGGAGCTGGCCCAGGATCTCAACTTTGAGTAAGTATTCTTACCCTACCATGCTGAATATTTCCTGAAAAACTATCCTGACCATTGTCAGCTGTGGGGAGAAAATGCTAATGATGGGGGAGGGGGAATGCAAGGGCTAGGACTTCACAAAATAAGGACACCATGTTGGCCATCCTCTTGGTGATCTGTGACACCAGAGCCCTCTGCCCCCGGAACAGGCTAGGGGCAGGCAAGCAGGCAGGAGGCTGCAAGGGGAAGGAACAGTTAATTCATTAGTCATGCAGGCAAGCCGAGCTTTGCACATTAAGCCCCTTCATCTCCTTGCAATTGCATCCAATCAAGGCAATAGAAAGCAATTTGGTTAAGTGGTGAATTTAATCACACTGCAGCCATCCAGAAACCACTTAACTCCTATGACAGTGATTGTGCTCTGCTTACCTGGAAAGCAAGCACATTTCTTCAATACAGGGCTTTTGTATTCTCAGCTCCTGGTTTGCAGGATGATAAAAACTACGGAATGTCAGAGCTGAAAGGCAGCTCTGGGAATAGCTTTCTGCTTCAGCCCTTTCATCCTGAAGGGACGAGAGAGCAGGAACGTGATGAAGTCTGTGTTTCTCATCTACCCCCCAACGATCCTAGGGGCCTTCATCTCACAGATGCTGAAGTTGCTGCCCAGAGAGGTGAACTTCCTCTCCTGAGTTCGAATCCAAGAATGTTTTATTCCCAAGCCTTTGCTTCCTATTCATTGGAGTCATTTTTTAATAACTTCACATATTACTTCTGTAATTGAAATTTTTTCCTTATACTACTCAGCCTGCTGAGTCTCTTCCGTTTTATCTCTTAATCTCTCTCCACAGTTTGCTCCCCTCCCCACCCCACAGCCATCAAGTTCAGGCCCACATAACTCTGTGCCAAACTCATTGACACCCCCACGCACCCCTATGATTTCTCTGTCCCCAATCTTGATGCCCTCTGCATTTCTGCTGCATTACTCAGCTCCCAGATTCACAAGGTAGCACGCAGCCCTCATCTTGCCTCTCCCTGGCTCAGAATCTTTCCTTGGCCCCCACTACCTGCAGGATAAAATCTAAGGACATTAGTGTAGGACACTGCCCTTTCTTCCCTCACATTCAACAAACACACTCACCATTTCCCAAACAAAACATGCACTTTCTAGCCTCAAATTTAGCAGGCCTCTTCGTGCCCCAGGGCCTTTGCACATGCTATTTTCTCTTCCCCCCCAAATCCAACTTCACATCCTGAGACTCTCTGGCTCTTCCTCAAACTGGCTACTTCTCACACTTTATGCCTTGGCTTCAGGATCATCTCCTCACAGAGGCTGTCATAGGTTAGGTTCACAAAAAGCAAACCCTGAGATGGGAGGCATGGGTGAGTGACTGACTGAGCAATGCTGGAGTGAGGAAGGGAGACTGAAGGGAACCGGGTATGCAGCAGAGGCAAAAGGGAGACACTGAGCCAGTGTGTGATCTCAGGCTTGACCCCATGGGGAGCCCTGGACAGTAAACTGTAGCTTGGAGTTTCCCTTGACTCCAGGCAAGGGATCTGGGCTTTGTACCCCTGCGCTGTCAATCCAGGCCATATGTCCCCTGGGGGAGGGACCTCAAACCCAGGCATTTCCCACTCCAGTAACCCAAGGGCAGTTCTCTAAAGAAAGCAAGTGTGAGCCCTGAGAAGCAGAGCCGAAGCAGGAGGGTGGGCTGCAGAACCAGCTGATGGGATCTGAGGGCATCTGGCTTCAGCATCTGCCTGAGAGCTCATCCTCGACCTCACCCTCCAGACAGAGGCTTCCCCCTTATTCATCATCTCAGCCTCTTGTTTCTTTCTTCTCCTTCCTTCCTTCCTTCCCTCCTTTACTTTCTGTCTTTCTGTCTTTCTACCACTTGCACTTATTGTCTTATTTCTTGGCCTGTTTGTGATCTCTCCTCCTGAAGACTGTGAGGGCCTTGAGGGCAGGGACCCTGGCTGTTCTGTCCACCGCTGTATCTCCAGCACTCAGCACAGCACTTGGCCTTAGTGTTAACAGACAGTAATGAAATGAATGAATGAATGAATGGACAGACACAGCAAGTAAGTGGTAAAGCCCATACCCAAATTCAGGGCTCCAAGCCCAACCCTTTCCAGTCAAGAAATAGAACACCTGAGTAGACAAATGGCCAAGAAAGAAACTGGCAAAGTTATTATCAAAAACAAAAAATGCTTCCATCTCAGATGTTTTCATGGATGAAGTCATTCAAACCATCAAGGAACAAATAATCCCAAGGAATATGTACACTTGCTGGAAACATAGAAAAATAGACAGAGCTACCCAATTTATTTTACAAAGCCAGCATAACCCGAGGTGAAACCTGAAGTCCACAGAGCAAAACCTACAGACTGGTCATGAATACAGAGAAAACTATATTCACTGCCCCCTCCCTCTTTAATAACAGAATCCTGATTTCTAGCTGGGCTCACTGATGTCTGGAATAAGTGTCTACATTTCTCAGTAGTTAGGATTCAATTGTATATGAAAAGAATAACATGACGTAACCAAGTGGGATTTATCTCAAGAATGGAAATCTACAAATAAAGTGTATCAGTATTAAATTCATACAAGAAAACATGTATAGTTATCTCAGTAAATACTCCAAAAGCATTCAGTAAAATTCATCTTTATTTTAGGAACTCTAAAAATGAAAAGTATAAGGAGATTGCCTTAATACAATAAAGAATAAATACCTCAACTTATATGCTTGGATCACATTTTACGATGGAACATTATAGAGTAATTCTCATTAAAATCAAGATTAAAATGAAGTGGTCTCTATCCCTGTATCAAGTATTAAGCTTATGAATTAAAAAGACCTGAAAAATAGTGTCTCACAAAAGCAAAACTTTTTGTCTCAGGCAAAATAAATCTGGAGGCAGGAAATCCAGGGCAAATCCTTTGTCTTTAGGGAAAAAAATCTCTTCTGTATTTTTCATCATCCTAGTGTTTGTCTTCCATCCTTAGGTTTGCATGAGTCTCCTATTGCTGCTTTAACAAATCACCACAAACATAGAGGCTAAATCAACACAAATTTATTGTCTCATAGCTCTGGAGGTCAGAGGTCCTAAGGAGTTTCACTGGGCACGAATCAAGATGTCAGCAGGGCTGCGTGCCTTCTGGAGGCTCTGGGGAAGAATCCATTTTCCAGCTTTTCCAGCTTCCAGAGGCTGCCAAATTTCTTGGACCATGGCTACATCTTTGCAACTTGCCTTTTTCACATTGCTTTTTCTCATCCCAACTCTCTTGCCTTTCTCTTTTCCTTATAAAGACCCTTATGATTACAATTGTGCCCATCTTGATAAACCAAGATAATCTCCCCATCTCAAGATCTTTGACTTAATCACACCAGCAAAGTTCTTCTTGCCATGTAACTAACAAATTCACAAGTTTTAAGGACTAGGGCATGGACATCATTGGGTGTCGTTATTCTGTTTACCAAGTGGTTCAATATGGCAGCTAGAGTCCCAGCCATCACATCAGCAATTCCAGCCAGCAGCAGGTAGAAGGGAGCAGAAGACAGAGACTTTGCAGAAGTCCCACATTACACTTCCACTTATACCTCACTGGTCAGAATTTAGACATACAGTCCCATGTAGCTTTAAGGAATGCTGAGTAGCCATGTACTCAGCTAAAAATTAGGGTTCTGTAATTAAATAGGAAAGGGAGAATGGAGGTTGGGGTTGGCAACTCATGGGGTCTGCTATAACCAGCATTATTATTTGATAGTGTTTTGGAAGTTCTGGCCAATATAAAAAGACTTAAAACAGTAATAAGAGTTATAACTCCCAGATAAGAATAGACACAGTAATATTATCTAAAGAAGATATAATTTAATTACCTAGAAAACCCAAGTTCAGTGAATCTCTGTGGGGGTGGGAACATCTTTACAAAGTTATTGCAGAATCTCTGGGGAATAAATGTCATTAAAGAATGCTGGCTGAGGGAAATAGAAGAAAATGTGAATATTGAACAAATTGAATAAAATACCAGTAAAGTTCTGTGTCTTTAAATTTTGGCATAATTATTTCAAACTTAACATGGGGAAGAAAATGTAAAAATACAGTTTAAAAAAGTTGAAAAGAGAAAGGAGCCTTACCTAATATGAAAACATAAAAGGGCAATAATTAAGACAATGCTTTACCAGTGCATGGGGGTAAATAGATCAATGGCCTGAACAGACATTACTGAAGATGATCTGTAGCTATGAGGGATCCAAGGGAGACAATTGAACAGGAGAAAGCAAGAAGAAAGTGATGATTTAGGGCTTTAAAGAGCATTAAGCTTGGGGTGTTCTTGACGTGGATTAAAATCCTACCACACACCAGCTGAAGAAAATGGGATGTTAGGCAATTTATCATAGCCTTGATTTCCTCATCTGTATAAATGGGATAATCATAGCTGATTGTTAGAAGGTGACAAAAGCAGTTTAAATGTTAGAAAAGGAAAAAATGCTCATGGTAAATAATAAATATTTTGGAATCGGGGTCTGAGTCTGTGAGGTTAAAAAGAATCTGAATTCTTATTACCATCAGGCAGTGGATTTTCCCAAAATCCAATCTGACAATCCTTACCTTTTAAATGGCAAATTTAGTCCATTCACCTTTATTGTGACTAGTGATGGTTTGGATTTATATAAAGCCCTTTATTTCCAGTTTTCTATTTACCTGCCCATGTCATCTTTTCGCTTCTTTAGCGTCTTTTATTGGATTGATCAGGTTTTCTTTTTTCCCTTTGCTCCTCTACTGGTATGAAGTCCTACATTCTACTTTTCTTCTTTAGTGGTTACTCTTAAATTGTTAACCCACTTGATTTAATAAAGTCTAATCTCAGAATTTCTTTTTCACCCCCAAAAATAAAAAGACCTTCAAGTGTTTTTCCTCCAATTCTGCCCTACATGTTGTCTTAAATGTTATTATTGATCAGTAGTTTTATTTTTCAGCTTCCACAAAGTAGTCATTTTTATTATTGTTGTTTCCTACAGTGAATATTTATTTAAATGTATCCATGTTTACCAACTGATCTGATCAAGATTCCTTCTTATAACCCATTCCTTCCTCTGGGACTGGATTTTCCTCTTCCTTTAGGAGCCTTCAACAGGGGATGGTGATAACTCTCTGTCTCTATATCTCCCTGGTCCTTAAGTTGATGCTTATATGTCCCCAGCCCTTCAAAATATTATAGAAATATCATTCCATTACCTTCTGGATTCCATTCCTGTGGCCGACAGTCTGCTGTTCCTTTGTAGGCAGTTTGTCTTTTCTCTCTGAGCTTCTAAGATCTTTTCTTCTCCTTTAAGGTCCTGACATTTCTCTACAGTGTGTCCAGTTGTGGAATCATTTATTTTGACCCTACTCAAGACTACCTGTGCAACTTCAACTTAAGGATTGAGAGCTTTCCTCTATGGTGTAAAATTCTCAGCAATTGCTTCTTCCAATATTACCTCTCGCCCATCCTGTGTTCTCTCCTCATTCTGTTCCCCAAGCCTCTGAACCTTCCTTCATATTCTCCACCTCTTGCACTTTTCCACATTGTCATCTTTTCCTGATGGAGTTATTCCCGTTGTATGAAGATGAGCATCCTCCCCGTCGGCCCTCCCGCAGGGTGAGGTCTCCAAGCCCAGGCCCCGATGCACCAGCAGCTCCTCAGACGCCCGGATCCTGCTGTCAGGCTGCTCTGGGTTCACGGGAAGACTCCAGAAGCAGCAGGTGAGACTCTCTTCTTCCAAGCTGCCTCAAACCTCTCCTAGGCAGTGGGCTGATAAGGTCCCAGTCACAACAGAGACTGGAGGGAAATGTTCCTCTGGAGGTGTGACAAAGGCCACCTGAGCCCCGTTCCTCTCACACTAATGAAAACATCAGAACCCATTAGCTGTGCCCCAAATGAAGCACAGGCCCTGCCACATACACTGGCTCCTCCCAGTTTCCTCAGGTCAAGGCTGGGCACTCAGGCCTGTTTGCTGTCACTGCTGCTGTTCCCTTAGTATGTGCCCTCACCCCCCACCCACAGGAGCCCACAAAGGCCCCACATCCAAGTGCTCCAGGCCTGCCTGGAACCCTCCCCCTGTTTCCCTCAGGCGTTTGGAGTTGGGCCTTGACTTGGGGACCATCACTTAGTCTGCACTTCCTCCACTCCTGCTGAGAGGACCGGCAGGGGACCCAGTGTGGCCTGGGCAGCCCAGCGGGGAGCAGGCCCTGAGGTCACCCTGCCTCCAGCAGAAGGTCAGAGCCACGTCGCAGGGCTGTTAGGTCTGCGTCTCCTGGGGGAGGGGGAGGTCACATTATCAGGGAAAATACAATTTCAATCCACAATAAAACTACATCCCAAACCATGGATGCTGGCAGGTTGTGAACATTAATACACTAGCGTTTCCCAGACTCTGGGACCTGCGAGGGACAGTGGTTCCTGAGGTTGGTCTTATTTTTATAAATAATAATGCTATGGAGCGATTACTATGCACTGGGCTCTGTGCTAAGGGTGTTACCTTATTTAATCCTGTGACTTAATCCTAGGGACTATCTGCTTTATATTAGTCATGAGGAAAGCTCAGAGAGGTCAGGCAACTTGCCCTAGCTCACACAGCGGCAAAGTGGCAGGGTCAGGATGTAGGACCGTTGGAGGAAGAGGGCAAAGGAGGTGCGGACAGACAGGACTTGAAACTGGACCTTCTGACCCGTCATCTGTGTTTTGTGGGTACAAAGGCCAACTCCACGGAGGCGGGGCCTGCTTCCCATAACTTGGCTGTAACACAATCCCTCTTTGTCGCAGGGTTTGTTACATAGCAGCTCCCCCTAGTGCACTGAAAAATGACCGAATTGACTGTTAAACAGGAGGGGAAAAAACCCCAGAGAAAGTAGGAAGGAGGTTGGGGTAGAGAAGAAAGGCAGAAAAGGAAAGAGAAAAGAAAACGGAAGGGAAGAAACATTTGCATCAGTTTCTAGGAGCTGTGACTTATGCACAAGGGAAACTGCTGGTGATCTCTCTGGAATTATTTAAGAAAGGAGTAGCATTCACCGGGGGAATAAATGTTCCTGTAACGTGAGGCAGGTGGCTCTAAACACCCCTGGGAAATCTGCAAACGGGCAGGCTTCCCCGCCCCTACTCCTGGACACCGTGTTCAAGGGTCTGACAGTGGGTGCTCAGGGAGCTGGGGTCTCCTTGTACCAGATGAGCCAGCTGCCTTCAGTTCTCAGCTGGAGGTGGTGGGGCCAAGCTCATCGCTGCCAGTCAGAGATGCACCCAAGGGGCCTTCTTACCTGAAAGTCAGCACCAGGTAGGAGCACTGAGGCCACACGCCCAGGTCCTTGGCTGAGATGAGACCTAGAGGGGGATGTGTCCCACCTCAAATTGCTTATCCAGTGGGTCCCAACCCCACCGTCCCAATATCTTCAGTCATTTCTAATGCTTTTCCAAACTCCCTTTAAGGGACATTTACGGTGACTGAGAGGCAACTGGGATACAGTCTCTCAATTGTCAAAACAACTCTAACTACCAGTTTGCAGGAAATACAGGGGAGCGAGGAATGCTAACTGACACTGTAAAATCCAAAATGCAAGATCTCTGCAGAACAAATGACCCAGTGTCTTCCACAAACAAATTGTAAGGGGGAAAAATGAGGAAGGGATAACAGAGACTTGAGATGTATCAACAAAATAGAGACTGATGTGAAGGTGTCAGCTTTGTTTGGATCCTGATTTGAATAAACCAACTATAGAAAAATAAAGATATTTAACATTGACTCCCAATTGTTATGGTATTAAGAAATACTGTTATTTTTTAGGTGTGATAGGATATTAGGATGATGTTAAAAACAGAAGGATCTTACATTTGGCAGACAAAACCTGAAGTGTTCACAGAGGACATTATATGATTTCCTGAAGTCTATTCTATACTAATCTGGGAGGGAGTATGTGGAGGAGACCAGATATGATGACCATTACCTGAAGATTCATTATACTATTTCCTCTAACTTTTATGTACTTAAAATATCCATTATTAGAAAAAATTAAGACATGAAAGAAAGAAAAAATATGTGATTCAGAAGAGTCAGATTGTAAATATTGAGGTTTCTTCTTATAGTTTGCTTTTTATGACTGCACAAAAGAGTGATAACTGATTTAATAAAATCTACATACACAGTAACCCTTATGCATGATGAGATAACACGGTGTCATGCTGGCATCTGCAGTTGACTCTCTGCTAGTGTCTCAGAGCCCGTGAGCTTGCCGTTTGCTGTCTTCCCTGAAGAGGAAACGGGCTACCCTGGGTTAAGGGCTTGTCCTGTTAGGCAGGTGCAGCCAGGGCTGGTCCGGATCCGCCCCTGCCATGCGCCCTGGGGGGCTTTCACTGCGCAGTCCCTTCTCCCGGGACTCAGAGCAGCCTCAGGTGCCAAGAACCATTGATCAGTAGCAAACTCGGGGCCGCTGACACGCAGCAGGTGGCCTCTCTCGGAAACAGAGCCCGGCTTGGCGGAAGGTCAGATCCCACAGGAAATGTCAAACCCAAACAGGAATCACGTTCGTCCTCTCCGGAGTTTGGAAGGACGAATAGGGCGTCCTCGGTCGGCTCAGACAACTGCGCTATTTCAAAATTCTGGCCAAAGGCTGCTCCGGGGACAGGGCCCCAGGAGAATCCAGGGGCGGCAGGTTGGTCCTTTTTCCAGGCCAGGGGCTTCTTGTGAAAGATCATGTCTGATTCCTAAAGTGCCGGTGTAAATCTGTGAGAGAAAGGGGACAGCCGGTGGGCACGAGACACAGGGTACACCAACAGGCAGGGCAAGAAAGGAGATGGACAAGTGAACACACACCAGAAGAAGTGTGCAACTCCACCCGAAATCTAAGAAATGAAGATAACAGGATACCATTTAGGGCTGTCAAGTTGGCAGAGGTTTTAAAAATGTATAATGCTTCAGATTAAAGGTGGCCAAAGAGACGTGACAACTAAACCCAGTGTATAATCAATCCTGCATTCGGAACCTGGACATTACTAGAATTGGC
This sequence comes from Camelus ferus, assembly GCF_009834535.1. Lineage (NCBI taxonomy): Eukaryota > Metazoa > Chordata > Mammalia > Artiodactyla > Camelidae > Camelus > Camelus ferus. The sequence goes on along the minus strand of NC_045701.1, from coordinate 83,713,343 downwards.
AGGGACATTACTAAAATAATTGGTAAATATTGAATATAGATTATGGGTTAGAAAATAGTAGTATTGTGTCAAGGCTAAATTACTGATTCTTATCATTGTACAGTGGTTACATAAGAGGTTGTTAGGAAACAGAGAACTATTTGTGGGTAAAGGGTCATGATACCTGCAACTTACTCTCAGATTGTTCAGAAAAAAATGAGGAGGAGAAAATGGGGGAAATACTAGTACTTGGTAAATTTATGGGAAAGTTCTTTGTACTCTTCTAGCAATCTTTCTGTAAATTTGAAATTATTTCAAAAAGTTGAAGAAAAAAAAAGCTTGCAATGCTTTCCAATGCTCAGTTCTGGCAGGGAGGACATGCGAACTCTGGTCCTGCCAAAGGGAGAGGAAACCGGTTGTGTGTTCTGGGGGAGAGTTAGGCAATACATAATGACATGACTTTTGCCCCAGCAATCCCACTTCTAGGTAGTTTCCTTAAGAAATAACCATCGCAGTACACAAAGATGGAGCTACAAAGATTTTCACCCAAGCGCTAAATGTTCAACAATAGATTGGTTAAATAGATGATGGTACATTGACAGAATGGAACACTATGTAGCCATTTAGATGGTTCTGTGAGGCTACATACAATCACATGGGAAAGTGTTCATAATACATTAAGTGGGGAAAAAAGGTCCCAAGACATTACATTCTGAATAATCATTATGTTGAGTATCAGTCAAAACCATACCAGAGTGTGTGAGTGTGTGTGTGTGAATGTGTGTGTGCCTGACAACCAGGACTTGGTAATAAAAGCTTGTTTGATGAGTAAGGAGCCATAGAAATAAAGACCAGAAGGGTGTCCTTCACAATGTCTACAGCAGTATTTCTGGGTGGTGCGAATATAGGTGATCTTAATTTTCTTCTGGTCTAAATGTTCCACACAGAATATTGATCGGTTTTCCAGTAAATTATTTACGACAATAAATGCAATTATTTAAAACAATGGTAAATTATTTAAAAACAATAAATACAAAGCAGGAAAAAATCAGCCTTAAGCTCAGGGCCTTTGGGTACAGGATCTCTCTGGAAAAAGGTTCAAGGTTACCTTAAACCCCTGGAAATCACTCCAGCCAATCCTCAGAGTGCATCAGTACTCCCCAAGCCCAGTCCTACCCAAGCGGATGGGAGCTGTGACCTGCAGCAAATCATTGGATCCTCTCAGTGGTCTCTGCCTTTTCCCCTGTGGATCAGGGCGAGGATGTATGCAGCATCCAACACAGGGCTGTGCAGTCAGCGCCCCTCCAAGCGCTCCACAGACCCAGGGAGACTTGGCAGGGCTGGTGAGCAAAGAAAGTTTATTGTCCCATTTGCATATGAGGAAACTGATGCATACGTTGAAACTGGAACCCCAGTTAGAGGGAAGGTTCATTGTCTCTGTCCCTCCACCCTGCACCTGATGTCCAGGAACACCCCCTCCCCCCAGCCCTGCTCTGACACTGTCTGAGAATTGACCTCCCCAGGGGAGGTGACACTCACAAGAGTCCCATGTCCCATAAATGTCCCTGTGCAGTGTCCCACCAGGATGACTAATGGCTGCTTTCCAGTCCAGGCTGGGGCTAGTCACCTCTCCGACCCCAGGAATGATTCACAGCCGACCTCTCTCCCAGCACAAGAGCCTGTCCAGATCCATTGGGAAGACACATAGCCTGTGAGATGGTTGTCGATAAAATCCAGTCTTTGCTTTTAATGAAAAGCAAAGTGAGGATTTTTTTTTAATTAGTAGGCTTTATTCTTTTTTTTAAAGCAATTTTAAGTTTACAGAAAAATTGAGCAGAAAGCAGAGTTCCCATATCCCCTGCCCCCACCCCAGCCCCTCAGTATCTCCTATAAACCCCTGGCATTTGTGTGACACCTTTGTTACAATCCAGTGGGTCAGTGTTGTTATGTTATTATTACCTAAAGTCCAGAGTTTAGGGAGTTCATTTTTTTTTTTTGTAGTTATAGTAAAATGCATATAACCTAGAATTTACATTCTAACCATTTTTAAGCATTCAGCTCAGGGTCACACTCTCGTGCAACCATCACCACTATCTGTCTCCCAAACAGAAACTCTGTACATGTTAAACAGCAACTCCCCATGGGGCTCACTCGTGCTGCAAATTCTATGGGTTTGGACAAATATAAAAAGACATGTAGCCACTGTTACAGGACCATACAGAGTAGTTCCACTGCCCCACACATCCCCGGGACCCCACCTATTCAGTCCCCCTTCCCTCCTAATCCCTGGCAACCACTCATCTTTTTAATGTCTCCATAGTTTTGCCTTTTCCAGAAAGTCATGTAGTTGGAATCATACAACTGAAAAAGCTGTGGCCTTTTCAGCCTGGCCTCTTTTGCTCGGCATATGCATTTAAGAATCCTCCATGTCATTTGGGGGCATTGTAGGTCATTTCTTCCTAGCACTGAGTAATATTCCATTGTGTGGATGTACCACAGTTTGCTTATCCCTAAATGGAGACATTTTCATGATTAAAAAAAAATTGTATGCTAACTTTTAGAAACTGAGAAAAACTGAAGCGAAAAGGAAGAAAAACAATCTCCTGTAATGTGCTTGAAGATTTATGCTGTTAGCACTCTGCTGTCATTTCCTGTGTGTGTGTGTGTGTATGTATGTATGGACATCTTTTTTGGCATGACATAGCATAACATTTTGATTGCTCTTTTTTCATTAATTACAAATTAGCTCCCTTCATTATCTATAAGCATTTTTTTCTTGTGCATTATTTTAAATGTCTGTAGTATTTTTCTTTGACTGCGGATGTCACAATTCCGTTAACCATGCCTCTATTTCTAGGCAGTGGGTTGTTTTCACTTTTATGCTAATATAAAAATAAGTCTACCTTGAACTGTTGACACTTAAATAATTGTATAGGTTTCCCCACTCGCTAAAAAGTGGAGCAGCTGGCTCAGAGAGCATGAACATTTTAAAGATATCTCAGAGATTTCTTTCTTTTTTAATGTTAAAGTTTTTTTCAAAACAAACAACTTTTTATTGAAGCATAGTTGATTTAAAATGTTGTGTTAGTTTCAGGTATACTTTAATGCATTTTTTTTATTGTGGTAAAAAAAAAACATGTAAATTTTACCATCTTAACTGTTTTTAAATGTACACTTCAGTAGTGTTAAATATATTTACTCTGTTATGAAATGTATCTCCAGAGCTTTTTCATCTTGCAAGTGTTAACTCTATATCCATCAAACAATAACTCCCTGTTCCTCTCTCTCTCCCCTCTTCCCTGCCCCTGGTAACTACCATTCTACTTTCTAAGAATTTGATTATTTAAGATACCTCATGTAAGAGGAATCATACAGTATTTATCTTTTTGTGATTGGCTTATTTCACTTAGCATAATGTCCTCAAGATTCATCCATATTGTGGCATGTGTCAGAATTTCCTTTCTTTTTAAGGCTGGGTAATATTCCTTTGTATTTTTATACCTCATTGCATTTATCCATTCATGCATTGATGGACGTTTGGGTCGCTTCTACCTCTTAGCCATTGTGAGTAATGCTGCTATGAACACATGGCAATAAACATATGAACAGTATCTGTTTGAGTTCCTGCTTTCAATTCTTTCAGATATATACCTAGCAGGGGGATTGCTAGGTCATATGATCATCTATTTTTAATTTTTTTAGGAACCTCCCTATGTTTATCCATAGCGGTAAGACCATTTTACAATCCTACCAACACTGCACAAAGGGTTCTAATTTCTCTACATCCTTGCCAACAGTTGCTATTTTCTGGGTCTGGGTGCACTTTTTTTTTTGAGATTTCTTTTTTAAGAGCTGGAAGGGGTCATCTGGTCAGTGGTTCCCAAATTGCACGACTTGTTTTGAGTTCACGCTTCAAGAGATGTTTGTCTATCAAACACATTTTACCAAGAATTCATTATTTTCCTGTCTCTACCCCTTGGTCCAACGTGTCCCAGGTCTGGGCCTGGAGCCCCATTTCCCTTGGGGCCGATTGCTAACTATCTGCCCAGTTCCGTGTCCCCTTCTTCCCCGGACATGCTTCCAGCTGGACCCAATTCCCAGCAGCCAGTTGGGGCCATGTCACCGCGTCCTCACCAGCGGAACGGGGGCGGAAGTAAGCTACACGACTTCTGCCCTCGGGTGTTTCAAGGACTCAGTTTGCCCAGGGTTTCTCTCTCTCCTTCCTGCAAACAGAGCACAGGACAGTGGCCCAAGGGATGGTGGAACATCCTGTCCTCCCGGCCAAGTCCCTTTGTCACAGGGACCTTGTAGCAGGGACAGACCTCCACAGAAAAGACTACAGTAGTCATTGCTCCTCCAGCGTGATTCAGCATGTTGGCCGGAGCAGAAGACTGGAATGGCCTAATGTCCACTAGCAGGCAACAGTTAAAAAAAACGGAGACACATTTGTCCAGTGAAATTCTGTGCGACTAGTTTTTAAAAAATGAAGTGAAAAATTTAATAGACTATTTTTTTAGAGCAGTTTTAGGTTCACAGCAAAGTTGAACCAAAGGGGCAGACAGTTCTCGTGGACCACATGTCCTGACAAGCACAGCCTCCCCAACTAACGACACCCCCCAGAGTGGAACCTTTGTAACCGTGATGAACCCACATGGACACATCGCTGTCACCCAAGGTCTACAGTTTACACTGGGGATCGTTCTTGACATTGTAGTTACCAGTTTCAGCCTTGGGTGTGGATGGGAACTGAGTAGATGTGGGTCAGGGCGGGAAGATGTCTGGTTTGTTTTATTGTACATTTTGATGTTATGTGAATATATTACCTATTCAGAATGTAAATAAATACCATATGAAATTTTATATGATTTATTTTTCCATTTTATTGTAACTCAGAGTTTGTATATGCCCCATCCAGGCTTCTGATGCTGACTCCCTGAGCTGAACGTGTCTGGTTCACAGAGGGCAGCTCGGCCACAGCCCCTCCCAGGACTTCTGCCCCTGTCCTGCCCGCATCCGGCCTGCTGTGCCCGGGCCAGGCACAGCCCTCCATCTGCCACCCCAGACAGGCAAGCTGCTCACCCATTTCCTGCCAACTGAGCATCCTAATTACATGATAAATACTAATTGCCCGTGACTAGGATCTTCCACAGTCATAGACATTAACAAAAGTCACGCCTAATGAGCCTCACCGTTAATTATCTGTGCTCACTGCTCCAGGATTTAATTAAGCCTTGGCAGGAAATAGCAGTCCACAAAGGCTGAGCAAGGAAACAGAGCTTGAAAAGATGTCATCTTTTCATCAGGTGGTCTGGCAAAACTGCTCCACGTCGTCACGCCAAGCCCCCGGGGTTTCCCCAGTGAACAGGGGACACGGGGGAAGGGAGGTGGCATCTACCCAGCACCTGCTATATGCCAGGCAGAGTCAGACACCGTTGCATACATCATCTCATCTAATTTTTTGCAGTCACCACAGGGCTGGGTCTCCATTGTACAGATGAGGAAACAGAGGCTCAGAGGGGTCCAATGACTTGCCAAGCAACGGGCAGAGCCAGGTCTGTGTGAGTTGCAGGCCTATAATTCCCGCTATTTGTTGCTGGAGGAATGGTCTTAACGTTATTATTTTCACTCTAACCTTAAACTTATGTTTTTTCTTACTCCAAAGCATTTCCAAGTATTGTTTTGCCTTAGTCTCATATTTGTTTATTAAGAAAACATAAGGCCAAAGTATCTGAAGCCCAGAGAGATTGTGACGTTCACCCAGCCATACACCCAGGCCTCGTACTCCCAGGGTCATGGCCAGGAGGGCAGTGGAGTGGGGATGGGGGTAAGAGACTGGCTCTGGGAACAGACTGCCTGGTTCCAGAGTCCTGGCATCTCCTTCTGAGGTTTGTTGGACTTCTTGAATTGAAGGCTTGATTTCTGTGTTAGTTAGAACAAGTAATGCTAGCTGCTGTAACAGACAACTTCCAAATCTCAGTGGCCTGGTAGAAAAAGAGTTCATTTATCATTCCCTCAGAGCAAGTGGGTGGTCAGCAGGTGTCTACAATGAAATGCTGTACTGAGCAGGGGCCCAGGGATCCAGGGTCCTTCCATCCACGCAGAGGTTGTTAACCACTGCTGGACCCTTGAGAGGTCTGTGGATAGAATTCAGGGGGCCCGTGAACTTTAAGGAGGAAAACAACATCATTATTTTCTTTATTCTTGAACTTAAATTCAGCATTTTCCTTTAACTATGAATATAGACAATAAACCACAATTGTATACCTGTTTTTGTATACCTGAATTTGTTTCCAATGGAAGCCGCAGATATTTAGATATCACATAACAGTTGTTGCACATAAGTTGAGTTATTGTTTACACTCATTCATTGCTTTGAAACTATGGTGGATTTAAGCCTCCCACTAGATCGCACGTGACCAAAACCTGCCTGTCCATAGATGCTTGGTTTGAAGCAGCTGGCCTATTCCTGGATGACTACATACTTAATAATTGTTCAGCCACAAAATGGTGGCATTGCTTGCTCTCACGCTGATAGATCACCTAGCCGTCTACCTTGCTTTCCAGAATTCCCTATTGTTGACGGTTGATCAGCACCCTGAAGGAAGTGAGTCAAGCCCTCGGTGGCAGGCTGCTTCCCCCTGACATCCGCCCCGGCCTCTCGGAGTGGGGTACTCGGGCGTGAGGCAGGTGGGATGGGGGCCATCACCTGTCGCTCACTGGACTATTCAACACAAACCAAGGGCTCCTCTGTGGCCGTTTCCCCCACTTGGCTGTGCTCGCCGTGGGAGGGGCTGCACTGTTCACCCAGGGGCCCCCTGGTTGCTGCAGCAGGTACTGACCTGAGCTGTGGGCCTCGGGCCTTTGAGCCTCGTTCGCCGCTGCTCCAGCACAGTCTGTCCCCCTCCCACTCATTGATCACGCTGAACCTATAAATTACAAGAGCCCAGACGGTATTCACTTAGTTCTTCTTTTACTGAGACTTCCTGTTAAAATGACCTGATTTTATAAAACATATTCAAATAATAAACATGAAAAATGTTCTGCCTGCTTGTATTCAATCTGACCAGTAATCAAATGACTATTAAACCAATGAGATAGCATGCTCTATTGGAGTTAAAGAACCACGCTCTCTTTTTAATTCTGATAACATACTGCAGGTGAGGTGCGCTAAGAATTCGATCCACTTCTGGTGGGTGACAGACTGGCACTGTCTTTCTGGAGACAGTTGGGTGACTTGCAAAGAGCAGACGAAAAGTGCCTCTACCTTAAACCCAGTGATTCCACTCCCAACTGTACCCTGAGACACTCAATTCAAAAAATACATTTACACACGCAGCATTTCATCACGGTGTTATTTTGAATGGTAAAGGATACTTTCTCCAAAGTACTCTGTTTTAATGGAATAGTTAAGTGGTAGTCCAAACACGTATTAGAAATATGACATGGTTAGCAACTTTAAAAATTGTATGGAAGGTTCTAATGTTGAGATTTTGGTTTCTATCATTGTCCACTGAAAGGAAACTTTTTTGCAGAAATGGCTAATTCCAGGTCCAGGGCAGGGAAGTTTCCAGATTAGAGCGGAACATCTTGGTGTGCCAGAAAGCGAAGACGTGCTCCAAAATGAAGGGGAACAAGTGGAAAGGATGCAGGAGCTGGCTTGAAGGGACTCCCACTGGCCAAATCTAGGACAATTTAAATACCAACAAGGATAATGGCAATACTGGATTTTAACAGATTTAATTAAAAAAAAAAAAAAGAATTCTTAAGTACATAGTGATAGTATTTTTGAAAAAAAAAAAAAAAGAGTGGTGAGAAAGAAAAAGGCCAGCTAACAATGGTAGCAAAAATGATGATAGATTTAGAAAAATTACCATTTTGGTACCATACTTGTAACCACCAATATAATAATTCAGGCAAAATTCACCAGTACATTCTAAAACCACTGAAGTTTGTTGGGAAATAGAATACTTGCATGGGTTACTGCCCCAAAAAACACTTATTACAAAGCAAAGGGAAAATATGCCTTCATGATGGAGAGATCTGGCAAGAACCATTTTAACCAAGTGATCAAACTCAGCATCACTGACACTATGTGCCTCCTGCATTGATGTTTTGACCTGACATCACCTGTGTAAGAATTCTTCCCCAGAGGTTAAACCTGAATCTAAATCTGAGGAAACAGACACCCATGTTGTGGGTCCTTCTAAAGATAATTGGCCTACCCTTTTCAAAATATCAATGCACGAAGAACCAGAAAAAAGGGTAAGGAAGGCTGTTCTAGATTAAAGGGACTGGGGAGATAGAACAATCCAGTGCAATCTTGGTTTGGATCCTGGATTGGATCCTGGATCAGAAAAAAAAAAATTAAAACAGCTTACAAAGAACATTTTTTTGACTATTAGAAAAATGTGTATATGGACTGGATATTAGGTAATATCCTTGCACAGTGTTAAATTTATTGGCTGTGTTAATGGCACTGTTGTTATATAGGAGACTGCCTCTCTTCTCAGATCCAAGCTGGGATCTATCCTGGGGTGAAGTGCCATGAGGTCTGCAATTTAAGTCACTCAGAGAGAAAAAAAGAAAACAGATGGGGCAAAATGTTAACAACGGGGGCCTCTAGGTGAAGGGCATGTGGATATTCACTTTGTTATCTTTTCAACTTTTCTGTGAGTACAAAGTTTTTCATGTTTCTTTTTAAAAACATTGGCAAAAATGCTATGGGAGGTATTTACTGCAACATTGTTAGATACAGCTATGTCATCAAAGTAGGCTATGAAGCAGTGTATACATTTGGATATACGGTTATGCACAAAGCCATAGTAGACAGCTGTTGTGTCTGATCATTCCGCTTCCATTCCACCTTCTGCAACTAGCAGAACCCGCCTTTCCTTTTGGCATTTACTCTCCCTCTTTTGGTTCATGGGGTTTGGATGTGGAGATCTGAACCACATCCATCTGTCTCCAGGGACTGGTGGGCCTATGTCTTCAGTTAGTCCAACCGGAGCCAGTGGACATCAACCCCAGGGCTCTTGCTGGACCTGTGGGGAGGAGGTGCTACTCTTTTCCACTGAGGTTGTCAGACTGCTAGGATGTGAACTGAAGCAGTGTGGTCATCTTTGTTTTGGGAGTAGCTGTCTGTGAATTAAGCTGACACAGAAGGAGAGCTAAGAAAGAGAAAGATACCACTTTAAAATGTATGAGCACCTGGACTTAAACATGCCTAAAGTTAGGTGAACCTATAGATTTCCTTTTTGCTGATATCAGCTTGAGCTGGTACTTGTTTCTTGCACCCTAGTCCCAGCCCTACAGTATGGAAATGCATAGTAAAAGTGTATTTGTTTCCTATCACTGTATAACAAATTACTACGTTCTAGCACCTTCAAACAACACCCATTTATTATCTCAAAACTTCTATGGGTCAGGATTCTGGGCACAGTGCAGCTAGGTCCTCTGTTCTGAGCCTTATAAGGCTACCATCAAGATGTTGGCCAGATCTCACCTGGAGGCTCAACTAGGGAAGAATCTTCTTCCAAGTTCACGCAAGTGGTCCTCAGACTTCATTTCTTTGTAATTGTATTACTACAAAGTACAGGGTCTGGCTTTTTGGGCTGGCTGTCAGCCTGAGGCTGCCATCGGGTCCTAGATGTTACCAACAATCCCTTAATACCTGGGCTTCCTCAACACAGCCACTCCTTCATCAAGCCAACAAGGAGAGTCCAGTCTGTTAGGATGGAATCTTACATAATGGGATGTAATCGTGAGGCTGACATCCTATCACCTTTGTCTTATAATGTAACCAAATCAAGAGATTGACATCCTATTAGACATTGCCATATTCTGTTGGTTAGAAGCAAGTCCTGGGTCCCACCTGCACGCACGAGGAGGGAATTACACAAAGGCATGGGTGCCAGGAGGTGGGAAATCACTAGGAGTCAACTTAGGGTCTATCTACCACAAAATGGCTGGGAAGAACCCACTCAACATCTACCCCTCCCCACCACTAAACTCTTACTTACCGAGTGTTTACGATTGGGCACTAGAGCTCATTTCTTCTGAATTTAAGAGGCGTTATCACTGGGAAATGGCTGGATGGGGTGGTACCAAAAGGGCACTAGGACTTTTTGCTCTGTATATGGTATTGCTTGGAATGTTTACAAGGAACATGCATTATGTAATTTAAAAAATACAATTAAAATTGAAAAAATTTCCACTAGAAGCTGCTTTTTCTCCAATTCTGGACCTTCCTACCTATGTACATATACACAACGGGAAAAAAGACTAGAAGGAAACAGATCAAAATGTGAAGACTTACTAGTTTGGAGTGGTGGGTCCATGGAGGAATGATACTTTCTGCTTTATACTTTTCTGTATTTTTCACAATAGGAATATTACTCTAATAATCAGATTAAAAGACAAGTGATTTGAAATGTTTTTTAGGTCTAATATTACAGCTAAAAATAGAGCAAACTCTCTTGTTTACCTTCTGCAGAAAGGCAATTTCCTGCTTGGGTGGCTGATGGAGTGTCTGCTTCTAGAGCTCAAAGAAATAAATCAGATGGCAGCGGGGAACACACACCTGCTTCCTCTCACACTGATAAAGAACAATTAACTCTCATCAGAACGTATCTGGCTTTGCCCCAGGACTAAGCGGTATTCGAAAAAAATACGGCAGGTTTTCTCCAGCAACTAAAAGCTACTAGAAGCTTCCAGCCAAGATGGGAGACTCGGTGCCAGACAGATCTGGTAAGCTGACATGTTTAGTAACCAAATAGTCTAAACCCATGGCTATGTGAAAACAAACAGGAACATGTTTGATCTCATTTTTATAGCTAACTGGAGGACCTTGACGGGTCTCTGAACCTGTTTGCTTGACTGTGAATTTAGAGTGAAATATGAGGCGCTTCTGTTGGACCAAAGACCACATCTATAGTCAAAACAAATAAACACATACTCCCAAAGTTAGGTTTACCCAGCTCGCTGCAGCCAAGGAGAAGATGTTGTCGGGGAATCCCTGCAGGGGAGATGGGAGGGGCTTCTTCTAGGGTTTGTGTTTGTGTTGGATGATTGTGGGGGGCATTAAAGAACTGAGGGCCTGTTCTGGGTTGAATATTGTCAAGAAGCAGGGGCAACTGGTTGACCGAATACTTCAGTGATTGTCATCTAGGAGAAGAGTTAAAATGGGGCTTGAGTTGGTGGTGGTGATTGCTCAGAAAGGAGGAGTGCTCCTCATAGTCGGGAGGGGGGTGTTAGTAATTTCTGGGCTCACAAGACTGGCTTTGTCCATCTCTTGTTCTGAGTATCATTCATGCTCTGCTGGGAACATGACTGACTGGTTGTTAGCAGGGCCATTCGCCACTTTCTCCGTCCCATCCATCTTTAAAATAAACGTACCACAAATAAAACATTTGGATACACTTTCAACTTACAAAATGCTCTTTTTACCTAAGAGAAGTTCTCTGTGATTCTTCCCAGCTTCTCCATTCTTAAAGATGAGGAAATTGAGGGTCAGAGATGTTCGGTGACTTGCCCATCACGACAGCCAGTTAAGCAAGCCAGAAAGCAGTAGCAGCCTGCCTTGGGTTTATATTTCTTTGTCACTCGTCACTGTTCCTCATCAGTCTAAAGCTGAAGAGGCAGTGAATAATTGGAACAGTGATAGACTGGGACAGTACAAGAGACTGGAGTGTGGAATAAGATGAGCTTGAAGCTCACGAGGTAGGGAGGGCCAGATCAGGCATGACTTTAAAAACCAGTTTCCTATCTAAAAAGAAAAAGAAAAAAAAGAACTCTGTGAACTCATCTACAAAACAGAATCAGACTCATAGACATAGTAAACAATCTTATGGTTACCTGAGAAAGGGGGTGGGAAGGGATAAATTTGGGAGTTTGAGATTTGCAAATGTTAGCCACTATCTATAAAAACAGATTTTTAAAAAGTTTCTTCTGTATAGCATGGGAACTATGTTCAATATCTTGTGATAACTTCTAATGAAAATGAATATGAAAATGAATACATGTATGTATACGCATGACTGGGACATTGTGCTGTACACCAGAAAATGACACATTGTAACTGACTGTACTTCAAAAAAATTTTTTTAAGCCAAAACATTTCCTTAGTTAGAATGTAGGCTTCATGAGGGAAGGAATTAGGTCTCTTCTCTTTCCTCCTGTGTTTCTCATCCTTTTTTCGTTATTACTACCCCCCACCCCCATAAAATCTTAACATCACAGATATACTGCTATGTACAGCATGCATATCTGGGCTTTATATATAAAAACTGTTAAGATATTTTTTTCCCCTTCTGAAACTCAATTTTCACGCCCTTGGGAGGTGATATCAGCCCGTGTTGAGAATGCATGTTCTCACCCCAATTACATTTAAGGCTTTAATTAGCTGAGTTCAACTGACTTAAACCACATTTGTGAGTTAAAGCTAGTAGTTGGCAAGTTTATGTGCATAAAGCCGTTATTACTTTGTGTGAACTCCGTTTAGCCAGCACCGCAGGGCAAGAAGCTAACTGGCTAAAGAGGAGCGGTCCAGTGGAGTAGAGAGGACACTGAATCTGATGTTAAGAAAGAAACTGATAGTGTCTAGGTGTTGCTTTGCAGAACTTCCAAAAATTGAATCTAAATATCTTACTGTTTCCAGAAGTGGCCGCTGTAAGGCAGCCTTGCCTGTCTTTTGGGAGAGTCATTAAGTGCAACTGGACTTTCCCTGGTGGTTAAAGGTCTTCACCATGAATATCCTCAAGCCCCATTTCACTTTTGTATTTTAAACTCCCACGGCTTTTCCCTCTTGGGGAAAACTCTGACAAGCTACCCAGGCTAAGTCCTCACTATCAGCAATGGGCCTGGCCAGTTAGTTTCTGTTCTTAGCTCTGGGCTTGGAAACCGGATGTGCTACATGAATGCTGAGTGAAGGTCTGAGGAGTGCTGGGAGTCAGCCACGGGTTTATAGTGTTGTGCCTGATTCAGTCAGTGAGGGTCAATGCGCAACAGTTGAAGGCGAATTGCGTGTCATGCACTGTTCTAGGCACTGAGGATAGACGAGCGGATAAAAAAGGTAATGCTTTGCCCTCAGGGGATCAGAAATGTCATTTTGAATGTATGAGCTCAGACAGCGAGCCATGCAAAGTCTGGTTGGTCAAAGGGTGGGAGACATTTGCCTTCAGACATGAAGGGCTCTACTCTTGGGTTTCATTTTTCTCTTTATCCTTGTGAACAAAGATGAGGAGTTAACTATGAATGTGGATACAGAGAAGTTATGGGGGAAAATACAAATTCACTGATTTGGTCTCTTTGTAACTATGCTTCTAATGTCTTTGTAACTACAGTTTGCATGTGGAGCAAATGTATTCTATAGATTTCTAAAACAGATTTTTAAAGGTTTTCCCTGCTTAAAGGTGGTGGTGGTGGTTCAGGGACAGAGGGGTTACTAAGGAGAAACTAAGTGGGATTTCAAATTCAAAGTCCTTACTTACCTTGGCCCCAGGTCCCTGCCCCGCGCCCACCCCCCCCCGCCCCTCCTCCTCACTCTGTTCCAGCCACGCTGGCCTCCGTGCTGTGCTGTTCCTTGAACACACCAAGAAAACTCCCACTCCAGGGGCTTTGCTCTTGTTTAATGCGCTGCCCATCCACGTTTGCATGGCCCGTCACCTGATTCAGGCTCTGTATCAGTGTCACCTCTGCAGGGACGACTTCCCTCCCTCCTCGCCCATCTCTCTCTGTTCCTTTACCTCATTTTACTTTTATTCATAGCATTTAACACTTAGTGACATGTTACATCCATGTTTGTAGTCTGCCTTCCCCGCTTAAACGTAAGCCGCACAAGGGCGGGGACTTCTGTTCACCACTCTCCCAGTACCTAGAAGGGGCCAGCACACAGGGGCCTTGATTTGAAGTATCTTAAGAGTCTTGTTATGGCTTAAAAATATTTGACCACCACTTTTGTTTCTTTGAGACATCTTCTACAAATGAGGTTTCTGAATGTAACATACTTGACACCTTAAGTGTTTGCACAGAAGTGTCACTTACTTTGAGGTGTTTGTGTTGGAGTCTGTGTCTGAAGAGCAGACCGCAAGTCAGAACTGCTAATGTTCAGAATCTATTCTTTTCCCCCGCTTAGTGGAGGCACTGGGGATTGAACCCAGGCCCTCGTGCACACCAAGCACATACTCTACCACTGAGCTATACCCCCTCCCCTCGTTCAGAATCATTTAATCCACAGTCCTCTCACTCAGGAAAGAGTTACTAGGAAAGCTAGTCTCACTGTGTTCACAATAACCACTAAGACATTTTTCCGTCATTTCTTTCTTCTGATCAATCACAGCCTGAAGTGCTTTAGCCGTCGGTCCCTTTGGCTTTATCAGTTGTCCTACTTCCGTCCAGACCGAGATGCCACAGTGGCCTTTTCCAATACAGCGGGCCTCTTGCAGTAGGGAGCCGGAGTCCAGTGAGGCATATCCGAGTAGGCTGGGTTTTCCCTCTACAGGGTGACTTGTATGTAAGTCTCCCTAAATTTAGGCTAGACTGCCAGCCCCAGACATTGTCTAGAAAACTACCAGGGTAAACCTAGTCCCACATTTTAACAAAACCTATGCTTTTCCTTTGAAGTTTTGTTCCGTAGCAATAAAAACGGTAGTTTTTGTTAAGCATAAAGTCTCTAGACTTTTCTTATAATAATAACTTTTCTTATAATAATAAAGTAATCTTATTTTCCAACTGACAGCTATAAATACAAAGCCGTACACTGAGAATGAAAAAAATTCAGCTCTCACACAATCCTTTTAATTAGGTCAAGATTTCATGTTATCTGAGGATAAGTGAATGGGAGACTTTTAAAATCCCCCAGTGTATTAGTGGGCAAGAACACTGAAAATGAAAATCAATTAAAGATTTAAGTAACTGCAGAAAAATAATCTCGGAAACACTTTGTCAAACTATTTCAAAAGCCAAGAATGTGTATAAAAACTGAATAAAAGATTTAGAGCTGTCCCAACAAAGGCCAGGAGGACATGCAGAGACGGGAAGTCTGGCAACACACGATGATGCAGCATGTGCTGTTTTCCATTTTAAATATGTAACCTGGTTTTAATCATTTTCCAGAAATGCTTCCAAATCAGAAGAGGAAAAAAAATTCTTTTAAAAAATATTAACAAGATTAAACTCTTTGTTCTGTCTGAGATGAGATCTGACTTCACAGCTCAGACTTTGACTGGCTATCACCTGAATAGGAACTGTGACATATATCCTGTAATGTGTCTCTACCCCATCTTCCAAAATCTCACACCCACTGTTAGATGGTGTGGAACTTTCTGCCTTTTTTATTCATGTTAAGTTGAAAAAAAAAAAAAAAAAAAGCCCAAACACACCTAAGATGACCTTTAAATCTTCATTTTCTGATGAAAAATAAGAAACATATACATCTAGTGTACCAAAACTTTGGAACAATTTAAAGTCACAGGAGAAATATCACTAAGAAAAGAAACTGCTCAGGTTTTTGGTCAGGCACCAGCAGGCTACTGCAAAGGCATTCCTGATAGGAAGGTCTACACCCCTGCCCAGCCCAGGATCTACATGTTAATTATATGCAAAGAGAGATCACCAGTACCCAGGGTGGACAAAATAAAAATTCAGACAGGTAGATGAAAAGGAAAGCCAAAGCATACATTATACTGGAGTTAAAGCAAAGAAAATGTCTCTTTTCAAAGAATAATTCTGTATCATCTCTGTCTTGGAGTGTTTTAAGAATGCAAAGGGACAAAGGGTGTTAAAACCAAATTTGATTCCTAAATGCTACCAGCAGGGGCTATGGATGTCCTGAGCTAACCGAAGGCAAAGGCTGGAGAAAAGGAAGAGAGGTGGAGGAAGACAAAGGATGATGAGCAAGAATCAAAGGAAGACAGCACATGATGTGGACAAGAGCAGGGAAAGGAAAGAAGTGCACAAACCACTAAAGCAATTGCAAGTGACGCTGGCTCTGATTTCTGGCTCTACTTAACGAACGCCCATCTGCAAAGGTCTTGTTTAATGCAGATGAAAACTACTATTTTTTAAAAAGAAAAATGCACAGTAAATTTTCAGTATTTATAAAAAGATTTATATCAATCAGGCCTTTAACATGTAAAAAGTATATCTATATTTGCAAGTTAAATATATGAAAATACAAAGCAGACTGAATTATCAAAAAGAAAACATTTTATTTATATCACTAAATACAATTAGTTTCCCTGATTATAACCCATAATGAGTGCCACCTAAAATACAGGACGGTCTGTACAGAGGCGAACAACCCCAGAATCCATGTGTGTACATATATACACTGAACCACTGACCTCAGAAAAAGCAAAGCCGAGCTCATTAAATTATGGTTTGTTTTAGGAACTCTTATCATTTGAAGGAAATCAGAGGAAGATGTAGGTAGCAGAGTACTTGTATAATAACTTAAAAAGTTAAAAGCCTGTAGTGATAAACTAACCATGTGCACCCTTCTCAGAATTGTAAGCAGTGGCCCTTTTGCAGACCGCAAGGCTGGAGAAAAACAACCAGGCTCAGGTCATTTGCCATGTGGTTGGTCATGGTGCATTTCTGGCGTGTAGGTCAACAGAACGATCATGACCCAGAGATGAAGCAAAGCCTAAAGAAAGAAAAAAAAAATTATGGGTTAGCCAAGAAATCAATCTTCCCCAAAGGCCCACTGTGCAGTGCACTGAGGGCAAGGGCCACGTCTTGTTTGTTTTTGTATTCCTGGGGCTAGCACCGTGCCTGCAACACAGCAGGGGCTCCAAACATGTTTACTGGATAAACAACGAAGAAACAAATGTACAGTCAACTGAGCTAAGTGCAGTGAGGGCAATAAAGAGCTGTGATACCTACAGCGTCTCAGTTGAGAGGAGCAAAGTCCTGAACTCACTCAGACTGTGCACATGTACATGTGAATAACCAATCAGGAGATTATAACGCAGAGTCAATGCCTGATTAAGACTGCTAGATATACATCAAGTTGGTTGGAAAGGCTTTTCAGAAGAGTTATAGTTGGTGTTTTGAAAAAGGGTTAGCCACGATTTGGTGAAGAAGAGATGGGAAGAAACTCCTGACAGGACTAAGGTGTTAGGTTTCAGAGGCTGATCTAGGGTCCAGCACAGGACCAGCAGTGATGAATTTCCACTCCCTTCCTCATGGTGGTGCTGACATGACGAGGTTCCATCGCTAAGTGCCTTGCACATAAGCTGTGCAACATCGTGCCTCATGCTGACAGAAGGTGCCTGTGTTCCTCATAATCTCCCAGCACCTCGGAAATCAACCCAGATGTGAGCATATGCTGAATCCTTTCTGATGCCATTCAATGTTTTCGTTTGCCCTCCCCACCTCTCTCTTCCTCTCTTCTTAAAAACTTTTTATTTAAAGGACTAACTCTTCCCTCTAGTGGATCACAAGGAAATTTCTAAGTATGTTTTTATTTCTTCTCAAAACTGCCTGTCTTAATTCAGTTTAACTACTTTAAGACATTCCCATTCAGAAGAATTAGTGGTCTTTTTAGACTCACAGGAGACATGAAATGACATCCCAAGCTATGGCATCCATTTTATTAGAGCTAAGACATCTAAAAGAAAGTACATTAATCTTGAGATCCCTTTAGGTAATAAAGCAAAACACACAGAAATAATTAAAGAAACTTTATATCCAGATAAAAATGAAATCAGCTGTTTCATATTGTATTTTTATCATCAGAGGGGCTTAGAAATAAAAGTAACCATTAAACCGCACGACAGTTTTATTGTAGAAAAAGCCTCCGAGTGATTTATTTTTTAGATCTAATGAGTTGTCCACTTGCATACTTTAAGAAAAAAATCTCAATTACCAAAAATGAATTCTATTCTCTTTCAAAATTGATTGATAAACATTTAGTCAAAAAAGATCAGCAGCTGAAAAAAAAAAAACTAGTTTAAAAATCAAATGCAGCACTTTTTTCAAACAAGCTTACTTACCATATATATAATTACAAAAACTCGCGCTATGGGGTATCTTCGGAGAAAAATTCCCAGACGGATGCTGTGCAAGTGGTGGTGGGGGTGGTGGGGGTGGAGAGAAGAGAAGAGAGTTACACTCAAAACAGATGTTCCTCCTCCTCTAAAAATAAATAAACCTAATTACCTCCCCCCACTAAAAAACAAAAACAAAAACAAAAACAGATGTTCCCATGGTAATATATCTAATGATGCTTTTTAAAACTTTACTCATTTAAACTATTTATGTGGCCACCATAAAAGACTGTTTCTGTTTTATGGTAGATTGTTAAATGACTCCCTGAAATAATCATATAGCACATCATGGTAGTGAATAAATACTTTCATCATTATCTGGGGGTCGGCTGCTAAACTAACACAAGCTAGTCCTCTTCTTCAGCTATAACTGTAGAAGGCAAATTTGATCTCTCTAAAATCATTTTTAAGAACCAAAGGCAAGTGTGAACATACGAATAGAAAAAAAGAAGAGTCTAGTTGGTATAAACCTGCAAATAGCTAACTTGGAAGCTTCAGCATGGACACATACTTCTAAAAGGCACAAAACCACAGAAACTCAAGTAAACACTTCTTCAAGAGTGGGAAGCATTATGATGTCCAGACCTTATTGTTCCTGCCTTTTTGCAACACTTTTCCCCCCAACGTGGATACATGTACAAATACACCTTTCTTCTATGCCCTAGGGCTTCTTTCATTACCTCTAGCACAACGCCTTGAATATATGTTCTCTAAAAATTAATATGTATGTTAAATAAAATAGTTGAAATAGATGTGCTCGATACTTTGGAGACAGTGACTATGGCATCCAAGGCCCATGGCTTCAGGAATCTTAGTAAATCACCCTCCTTATTTTTAATGCCATAGCTCTATTATGACACAAAAGGGTAAGCGAAGATTGCTCTATTATACAACAATTAATTTAAACTATGTTTAATTATAAAAACTAAAAGGCAAAAGAATTCAGTAGGTTATTTAGATATGAACTTTATCAAGGCTACATATACATACTGGTAAAACATTTTCTTTGTAAGATGGATGACTGCTAGTATAAAAAGTTCACTTATAAACATACATAGCATATATAAACTATGTTACTTATATAATACATATATAAGATATATATTAAAATGTGCACTATTCATTTATATATAGTAGCATCTTTTATCCTAAACATATGATAAAGGTGATAAAACATTCAAATGGATTCATTTACATAATGAAGGTTTTCTCAATGAAATTTTATGCGTTTTTAAATAGAGTTAATTATAGAAAGAAGAGAAATGGTCAGGACTAATCACCTTCGATAAAATACAGGCGCTGGCAGACCTCTTAAAGCAATTTCATGACATGGAAAGGAATAAGGTAAATGTCACTTTAAATATCAGCTCTGCCAGACAGGACTATGACTGAAAACACTAGAAAACACTGTAAAAATGTGGTCCAACACTCATCAGTCCTGACATTGCTTACCTAAACTGGTCAATTGAACTAGCAGCTTTGCGGACTTTTCCATACATTCCTGCCAGATTAGTTTCTGTGTCATTAAAAAGAACAGGAACATTTCGCAGACGTGTGCCTGTTTAAACAAGAAAATAATTCATTAATGTACCAACACCGAAATCAAATTTCTAACAAAATTACAGTTGAATACACATCACATTACGTTTGGGAGAAGTTTTCAAGGCCAACTTTAAAGCAATACAACCAAAGATGAAACCATAAAGAAAAGACAGTTTTAATACTTAAATTTACATATCCACAAAAATCAAAATTTAAAAACTAAGAAAATTACTTTCCCACGAAAACAGCAAAAATTAGAGTTTACAAATACTACGTGTTGGTGAGAGGCAGCATTAATGTGCACTTTCTTCCTGTGCCAGCAAGAGTGAGGCCGTGCACCTTTTCATCGAAGTTGGTAACTCCCAAATCTGTATCTCTATTCCAGACCACCCCCAACTCCAGACTCATCTGATCACCTATTTCATCTCCATCTGGATGTCTAAAAGACATTTCAAACTCAGCAAGCTGCAAACTGGTACCCTGATCTCCCACCCTGCTGCCAACCTTCTCTTCCTGCAGTTTTCCCATCTCAGTACACAACTTCATCTTTCCAAAACCTTTGACTCCTTTCTTTCTTTCAAACTCCACATCTGCCAGCAAATTCTGTCTGCTTACCTTTAAAATAAATCCTGAACTCACCCCACAATTCCCACTCTGGTTGGAATCAGCAATGTTTCCCACATGGGTTAATACAACAGCCCCTCCCTGGTCTCCCTGCCTCAATATGCGTAACTTTCTGCAGTCCATTCTTGACGCAGCAGCCAGGGGCAACTTGTTAAAATACAAGTCAGCTCAGTCACCCCTCTCAAGACTCTTCTATGGCTTCCTACTTCATTCAGAGTTAAAGTCTTACCACAGACCTAAACGGCCTCCTCCAAGTTTTCTCCCCCTTCACTCAGGTACTGCAGCTTCACTGGCCTCCTGCAACATGCCAGCTACAGTCCTACCTCAGGGCCTTTGCACATGCTCTTCTTGCTGTCTAGAACATTTTTTCTGTAGACCTCCTCATAGTCTACTACCTTATCTCCTTTGGGACTTTAAAAGCACCACCTTTTCAATGAGGTCTCCATTGACCACTCTCTTTAAATTGCAATCACATCCCCACACCAGGCACCCTGTATATCCTTCTCAGCTTACTTTTCTCCATAGCACGCATTACCATCTCACATAATTTGTTTATTGCCTGTCTCCTCTACCTGTATTCCCCACAATACCAGAATGTAAGATCTACAGGTCAGAGATTTTCGTCTCTTTTGTTGACCACTGTATCTTCAGAATGTCATCTGATTCTGAGTAGGTACTTAATTATTTGCTGATTCTGGCAACAAAAATCAAAAGCCTTTAAATGTGTGTACCTATTGACCCAGAAATTCCATTTCTAATAATCTATTCTACAAAAATAAAAGACATGTACCAAGGATACATGTCTTATATTAGTGACAAAATTGGCAATCGAAATCTCCAACCATAAGGAACTGATTAAACAAATTATGGTATCTCCACTCCATGTGACAGATTTCTATGAAGCAATATATAACTTATTGTATAAAATATATTATGAAGATATAATTATATGAGAAAAATTAAAAATCAACAAAACAGGCACTACAAATATATATAGGAACAAAGTTCAAAGGAGATGTTCCAAAATGTTATCTGAGGGCAATAGATTATCAGGTGACTTTAATTTCCTTTTTTTGGCATTTCTTTTTACAGTGAGCCTGTGTCTTAAAATATATATATATTATATATTTATACATATAATATATAGTTATATATATTATACATGTAAAATATTATTTGAAAAAAGTTCTAAAAATTTAAAGCCAAAGAACTGAAAGATTTGCTGAATGACTACTTTTGTAGACTTACAAAGTTCTAAGATTAAAAACCTGGTCTGTTGAAGCTTATACTAAAATCTTCAACATTCTTTTTGATTATTTGGAGAATCTACCTTTCTCTATTAAAATTACAAAGCATGGATATACTCATGTAACTACATATTAATTTTAATATTAAATAAAATTATGGATTGGAAGGTTATGAAAGCAAATCTTGCTTTAAGATTCCTGAAAGCCCCTCTCAGCTGAATTATCTGCCTTGTCCTCAGCACCTTGTTAAGTGTCCTACATATTTCAGTCTGATTCTTAGTCCTTTGGCCTCCCTTCTCCAGGCCCCATACCAGTGAGGGGTGTTAACCAGCCCACTGTTCAGTTCAATAATGATCATATCAAACAACGCATAGCCCAGGCCTCACATCAAGAGAAAAGTGGGTGCTTTGTTGGATAAAGCTTCTTTTTAAACAAAAATTGTCTTTCTGTAACTTTTCAAACTCATGTTTGAATTAGCAAGATTGGAAACTAAGGCAATGAAATACTCTTTTCAGATTCCCCTCCCCCGCTTTTTTTTTTGTTTGTTTTACCTTCGCCACTGTCAACTCCAGACATGTTAATAGAAGAGCCATTACTACTGCTTCCAGTGGTGGAGTTCATCTGCTGCTCGAGGCGCTCCAGCTGGAAGACCAGGGAGTTCTTCTCTGTGCTGAGACTCTCCAGCATGGTCTGCTTCTGGATGAGAGTCTCTGTTAGCTGATGGAGTCGATTTTCTAACTCGGACTGACTGCTATTGCTTAAAGTTTTATTGGTAAGCTGAAAGGCAAAGTGTTCATAAGATTGTTACATAAAACGAAAGTCATACAACAAGAAACCACGTCACTACATTCTGCAGGGAAACTGTGGAATTAAGTGATTTCTCAAAACTCTATGATTCTTTCACTACCTACTTCTAAAGAAGCAACTTTTAAACTGTGTTAGTGGGTCATGAAATCAATTTGGTGGGTCACAGTTGGCATTTAAAAAATAGAACAGAACAGGACCTATCAGAGGGCACAGCACATAGCATGTGACGGTATTACATAGTGAAACTTTCATTTTGGTTTTATATGTGTAAGTGCATGTGAGCACTGAGACGATGTAGACTTGACTTTTCACTGCTGTCATGGTCAAATACATCTGAAAGCACTGGTCCACGGGACACAGCTCAAACTTCTCAACCTGGATTCAAAACCCCCCGTAACTCAACAGTGGTGGTGCAGTGCAAGGACCACAGCCTGAGGTTTTCATCTCTGCTCTGCAATTTCCTAGCTACCTGACTTTGGATAAGTTGCTACACCTCTCCACAACTGTTTGCTCATCTGTAAGTGAGGGTAACAGTGCCTTTTGCACTGGGGTATGAAAGGAGGATTATTTTCCTAGTAGGGTCTGTCGCTTCTTAATAACTTCCTTCATTCCATCTTCTATTTGTCCTCATCTGTTGTCACTTTCCTCTATCCCCATTCAGCCTTTGCTCTGCTGTTCACATTTTCCCTGTTTGGCAAACTCAGGCCCCTTCTCTTCCCTAGGCTCTACCTGCCTTCAGAGCCTCTTCCTTGAAGCCCTTTCCAACTACACCAGCCTAAGCTGATCTCAGCCTTCTTTTAGACTCCTGCTGACTGACTTGGCATTTACCAGTCACTCTGGTAACACTGTTTAATTGGAGTCAATTTTGTCTCCTTAATAAAACTGCCAGTCAGCTCTGCGAGGGCAAGAATCACCGTCTATAGCAACACAGTCTGGAAAAGAAGCTGATAGACTTATTTAAGTTTAAAACCCCAGCTCAGCCTTTTCTTATCTACAACCTGGGGCAAACTACAAATCTGAGCCTCAGTTTCCCTGCCCACAGGATGTGATGCCTAAATGAAGCGATAAACATCTAATGCAGAATTGGCAATACGGTAAGCACTTAATAAAAATTAGCTTCCTTCCTTGCTTTTTGCTTGTTAGAAACATCTTTAAGTATTTTTATTTTATTTTACATTTTATTTATTTATTTTATTCAAGTAAAACTGACATTTAACATCATATTAGTTTCAAGGGTACAAGGATGATTTGAAATTTGTATACACTGGGAAATGATCACCACAATAAGTCTAGTTATCATCCATCAAGCTTCCTTCCTTCTGAAACCCTTTCAGTGCTCCCACAAGTTAAGTGCAGGGCTAGGTCTATAACAAGTAACTGTGAAATGGAATTACACTGAATATAAACGAAGGTTTACTTACTATTAAAAAGGAATGCTCGACTTTGAGATTGTACCGTGACCCCCTAATCTACTCACTCCAGACTTCAACATGTTTTAGGTGAGGGAAAATTTACATTCAGTGAAATAACCAGATATTAAGTATACAATGAATTTTGACAAATGTAACTGTGCAACCAACACCCAAATCAAAATATACAATATTTCCATCACTCACGGACAACACTGTTCTGATTTTTATTACCAGAATTAGTGCTGCCTTTTCTTGAATATCCTATAAATGGAATCACACAGTATGAACACTTTTGTGTGTGGCTTTTTAAACAGATTTGCCTGAGTTGCTGTATCAGTAGTCTGTGTCCTTCCCCTGTTGAGTAGTACGCAATGTGTTTGTCCGTTTACTTGTTGATGGACATTTCGTTTGTTTCCCGTTTTGGCTATTTATCAACAAAGCTATTACAAATGTTCTTGTACAAGTCTTCTTGTAGACATATGGCTTCATTTATATCTTCATTCACAGAGTGAATATCTGGGGTTACAGGTTAGATGTGTGTTGTTAACCTTCTCAGAAACAGCCAGTTTTCCCACGTGCCTGCGCTGCTATACCAGCAGTGTATGAGAGTTCCAATCTTTCCCATTTCAGCCAGGCTAGTGGGTGTGTAGTGCTACATCTCCCTGAGGTTTTAATTTGCATTTCCCTGATGACTGATGATTTTAAGCACCTATTCATGTGCTTATTTGGCTATTCATGCATTTCTTTTGTGAACTGTCTGTCCAAGTCTTTTGTCCACGTTAAAAAAATATTAGTTGTCCATCTCTTTATTTTTAGTAAGAGTTCTTATTTTGGTTACAAATCCTTTGTCAGATATATGTACTGTAAATATCTTCTCCCAGTCTGTGGCTAACTTCTTTTCATTTTTGTAATAGTCTTTTGATGAGCAGAAATTTTTAAGGTTGTTGAAATCCAATTTTGTCACTTTTTTCTTCTATGGTTAGTGCTTTTTATGTCCTAAGAAATCTGTCTTCTCTGAAATTGCAAAAGCTTTGTTCATAAATAGCCAAAACGGGAAACAAATGAAATGTCTATACTTTCTTCTAGAGGCTTTGTAGTTTAGGCCTAGCTGCACTCCAAATCAACTTTTCTTAACTTTATGAGTCTAATTAGGGAATAAAGATCAAAGTTCATTTTTTCCATAGGTTTTTATCTAGTCCCATAGAATAGCTTTTAAAGAATGAAAAAATAGTCAAACTGCAACATAATTTTTTAACCAAGATATTTTTCTCCTAGGAGGCTCAAAGGTAGTAAGACAAGCAGACACAACATTTTAAATTGTTCATTCAGTATAAATTTTAAATCACTGATTAAGTGGGTTTTTTTTTTTTTTGCAAAGTATTAAGATGCTGATCTCTTTTTAAATTGTATAAGTCAACTTCCTTCTGAGACAAAGGTTCTTTTCTGTTCTCATTTAGGTGAAAAATCTTTAAGAGATAGCCTGCTATGGTTAATTCTTGATTAACAAAAATAGTACAATTTCTTAGACATAGTACATGCTCAATAAATATTTAACAAATATTGGAATGTTTATCTAAGGATTAAAGTGATTGGTGGTTTATGCTTCTTTCTTTTCTTTGACTTCCTGATAGCAAGTCATCTTATCATTTGTAATCATTTCACAAATGAGGAAAGGGAAGGAGAAAGGAACAGTCAAATCAATTAGCTGTCCCCACCTCATTAAAAAAATCAAAGTTTTTAAACATTTTAAATCATGGACCACTAAGAAGTCTAAGAATTTTAAAATTATTGGACTTTTCATGTTCAAACCAAGTCATTAGCTAACTGAGAAATGAATTAGTCAATCTTTATGTAAATTATTTAAATGATCACATTTAAGTCACTCATGTGACTATAAGGGAAGAAAGGACAATGCACAAAGACAGGGTAAGTGAATGCATGAGTTTGTCAGTTAATGATAAAGACTGGTAAATCTGAGTGGTAGGCACATGTTATTTTCTATGTTTTACATTTTCAGTTAAAAAAAGGTCTTAGTGACTCTAGTGAAAGATCTATTAATAAGATTCATCATTGGATTTTTCTTAGGAAACCATGATTATAAAACTGGCAATCAGTACAACCACCACTGACGTTAGAAGGTATGAAAATCTGGAGTAATTCACATCTCATCTCCTCGGGTGACTGGCTACAAAATACTTGTATAAGAAGCAAGCTATGCAGACATAGCAAATGCAGACTCAAATGGCATTAGATGAGAATTCTGTATCAGGTTGAAAATAACTTATCTCACTACTCCAATAACAGAATTCAGGTGAAAATATGGGGGCGGGGGGGAGTCTTACTGTAACTTTTCAAAAAAATGTAATTTTACAATGATGTCTTTTCCCAAGTTGTGAATGTGGCTTCATACCTGATTCCTGAGTTTTTGAATTTCATCTTCTCGATCTTTAATTCTGCTTTGCAATGTGTTCTTTGTTCGATACAGATCTTCTTCCATGTAGTGGAAGTCCTACAAAGTGAGGCATGGATAAACAAAAACTAAATCAATGCTCCCTATTTCACCTCCAGTACCTGAAACTGTGCCTGACACAAAGTGGGCACTCAATCAATATGTGCTACATGGATACTGAATAGATAAATGAACAGACTTTGATGGATCTATTGAAAAGTCAGTATGTCAGCATAACGTACCAAGCACAAGTCTATTGGTCATATGTTTTCATTTTTCTTGGGTAGATACGTAGGAACAGAATTGCTGGATCAAATGATAAGTGTATGCCTAACTTCAAGGAAGAAAACCTGCCAAACTGTTTTCTGGACGGTTTTCAAAATACCTGTACCATTTTGCATTCTCACAGCAATGTGAGAGAGTTCCAGTTCGTCCATGTCCTTTCCAACATCTGGTACTGTCAGTCTATGTAAGTGTAGCTATTAGAGTGGGTATATAGTGGTATCTCACCATGGTTTTTTTTCCCTTTGCATTTCCCTGATGATTCTGAGTAGCTTTCCGTGGGCTTTTTTTTTTTTTTTTTAACTGAAGTACCATCAGTTACAATGTGTCAATTTCTGGTGTGTAGCACAGTGTTCCAGTCATGCACATACACACACATATTTGTTTTCATGCATGGGCTTATTTTTATCAGGCAATATCTTGCACCTGTTTTGTTCCATTACTGATAAAAGAAAGAAAGAAAGGAAAAAAAGAAATACGTACAAAATCTCTTAACAACTGTACCAAATTAGTTTGTACAATGGACATAATCAGTCAGAGTCAGGTCAGAATTAAACAGTAAAGCACATGCCAGGGAAGAAAGAGTAAATCATTAACTAAGCACCCGCAAAAGCATTACACTTAACTGTGCAGACAGAGTAAGTAAAGGGAGCTGCATGAAGAAGTAAACGTGTATGGAATCAAACTGCTAGAGACTACCTGAGACAGTTAGTTCAACATGCTCATTTCACAGACTGAAAAAACTGAGACAAGTGAGAAAAGGGAAAATGAGGAAAGAATTAGGTAGGGGAATCACAATTTACAGGAAGGTTTGCCTGGTTTCTTTTAAGCTCTAGACTAGCACAAAATTTAAGGCTGAAATTACTTCAATTACCTAAGGGACTATTTAATCCCAAGATTAAGTACTTCCCATCAGGAACATTTGATTACTAAGTAAACAGCCTAAAGCTACATTCAGCAACACTTTCCTCTACTTAACTCCTTCATTTTAGAAAAGGGCACTGGAAATGGATGTGGTAAAACCATCAGCCATAATAAAATGAAAGTTATCTAACTAGCAAGAACATCAAATTTTTGTCCTTTAATATATAATAGCTACTTGAATAAATTAAAATGCAATTTCTGAAAGGACAGCTAATCTTATAACTAAATTATCTCAGACAGCCTATGATGAACACCACAGGCTGCTTCATGGTGAATTTTTCTCTTACTACTCAGGAAACAGAATCAAGTACCACTTTCATAATAAAAACAAACATCTCTGAGAATAGAACCAGTTTTGGAAATGATAAATCCGGATGGAAAAAAACCTTTAAAGAATATAAATATGCAAAGCTGGAAATGTTTAAGTGATGCACTGTGAAATATACAAACTTCTCTTCTGTAAAATGAAGAGAACAGAGATAGTATGAAGATTAAAATAATATATACTAAGCATCTAAAATAATGTTGTTACTTAGTAAATTATAGATGTTACTAATATTAAATATAGATTCTTATTCTGAAAATTTGGCTTAAATATGTTTAACTGTGCTAATTTTGAAACTATTATATATGTATATTAAAGCAAAATAATTTGGCTTAGAGAGCAGACAACTGCTAATTGAATGAAATATAATTTTACACAGGACTTGTAAGAACAGTCTGTTAGAAGCATTTTTTTTTCTCAAACAGAAAGAGCAGTCTATTATGGCACTGATGTATTTGTATTTCTATTAAATAATATTTACTATTGTGTCTAAAGAGTACAAATGTGATAAAATGTGAAAATCATATTTTCATATTTTTTGAGTGTTCTGTAAATATATACTCTGACAAGGAGATACAATAACATATATACAGAGCAGCATAAAGAATTCTGGGCTCTGGGACGGGAATCCTGGGCTCTATTCAATTCTCTAGTTGTGTGATATCAGGCAAGTCTCAAAGCCATTCTGTGCCTCTATTTTTCATCTGTTAAAACAAACAATGAGGAGGCTGGGGTAGGAAAGGTAGGCGGGACCTCTGAACTCAACCTCTAAGAAAGCTCAGTAAGCTGCTTTACTAGAAGTCTTCTCATATGACCCCAGTGGACAGTCTTCCTTGGTAATTATCAATCTGAAATCCTTACCTGCTTCTGTCGGTCCAATTCTGCCTCTAGCTCTTGTTTAGATGCTTTCTGCCCAGCTATTTGGTCTTGCAGATCCTGTAACTGTTCTCTTGCTGATTCTGCTTCACTAACCTGCTGAGCCTCCATATCCTAAAAAGATGAACCTTACATGTGAGAGCAATAGTGAACTGTTCAGGTCAGTATTTACTGAGCAATCATTATGTGCTGTGAATGGGGCTCAGCAGGCCCTGGAGGGATAAAGATGAATGAGACACAGTCACAGCTAAGAGGAGCTCATTAACTGACACTTCATTATATCATATGGCAAATGGTGAGAGAAATGAACAGGATGCTGTGGTAAAAACCATTTGGTTTAAAGAGTAGTAGACAGTGGCTCACTGGGAGATTTACATCTCTATTCAGAAGCTAACAATTTCAGGAGTAGAAATATAGCTTCAAAAAGGACTTCACTGTCTTGGTCCTCTGAAATAGCAAGTTATAATTAGTTTTTGCACACATGTGTGAATCAGTAATCAATATACGTAAAAATACACTTTTCTGACATCACCTGAGGTTAGCATATTATTTCTTTTTTACCTCTATTACTATTACCTGTTTTCACATCTTTCAATATTTCTCACTGTAACTTCTTCACTTGGTGTCACTACTCTTCTTTTTCAAAGTCAAAAACCATGGTCTAGATGTCCTGTGAAATCCACGAGTGGCAAAGAACATAGCTCTAGGTTTCTACACTCTCCCCTATGGGTAAGCATAAGTCCATTCACATGGTTCTTCATGAGACAAAAACTGGCATCTTAATTGTGCTTTTTACCTTTTGGTACCATCTGTTATATACTCATCTTCACAAACTCTGGCATTTCACATATTGTTCAAAAGAACTGACAGATTAATGATACTCCCAGATAACCACAGTGTAATACTCTAAATTCACACAACTTTGTGGACTTAGAGGAAAACAGCAATAAGTTCAATTATTCTCCCCTACTATTTTCAGGGTTAGTAGAAGGTAGATTCGCTCTTTGCCATCAAATTAACTACATCAGATGAATTCTTGAGCGGTGGGCAGTGCGCACAGTCGTCAAGGATACATGTTCTGGAATCAGACCAACTAGGGTTCTAATCCAGGCTCTGCCACTTTATTAGTCATGGCAAGTTACCTTCTTTCCCACACCTAAATTTCTTTGAACAAAACACACATCATCTCTCTCACAGGGTTATGGTAAGGAATAAATGAAAGGATGTATGTCGAGTGCTTAGTGCAGGGCCTGGCACATGAAGTGCTCAGTAAATGACAGCTACTATAATTATTAACAATTCTTTCATCTTACCAGACCTAACACTATAACCTTTATTATACTTTCATAAACTTGAGAAAGGGTAAGAAAATGTGTCAATGCCATTAATGATGCTGGGGTAGGGATGAGACAGTAAATAAAACAAATCATATTTTTCATAATCTCACCCAAAAGGCATGGAATAGGTATGAATCCAGTTCAGCATTCTTTCAACGTCTAAACTCATGGGACTGAATTATTTGGAATTCAAAATTATTCATAGAAAAAAGACCCTACTTTAAAGGATAGTAAGGGGAAAAACCCAGAAATAATAGCAGTTACTACTTACGGGGGCCTATTATGTGTCAGGGACAGTGCCAGGCACTTTACACATATAATCCCTTGTTCTCAAGAGAACCTTTGTTCTTATCTGCAGTTTACAGATGACAAAACTAAGGCTCAGTGAGATGAAGTATCTGGTGCAAGATAACACACTTACTGAAGTGCCAAAGTTGGGATACAGGATTTGCCTCTTGATATAATAGTTGTGTCTATGTCCCAGACAAGCTGGTACAGTTCTCACAACTTACACTTCTCCCAGTATTTCACATACACCTTATAAATCAATTATTTCCTGAGTTAATGCATGGATAGATACTCTTTGCAAAATGCTGCTTTTTTTTTTTTTTAAAGAAGAGAAGGCTCATTACCCCACACTTTATCTCCTCTCATCCTCAGAGCCTCCTCCTATGTCAAAGACCCCATATTTAAGGCAAATAAGCAGCCCAATTTTACCTTTAAATATATTAGCTACACATAAACTATAAGATTATGCATGAAACATAAAAGATCATCTGTAAGCCCTTTCTAATATTAGAAAACATCCCAGTTTTACAGACAATTAGACAAGTCTAATTTGTTTTTAGCCTCTAGAATGTAAGATCCGTAAATATGAAGATTCTGTCTGATTGCCTGTTATAACTCAGCCTTGAAGATCCCTGGCACACGACAAATACTTAGTAAGTTTCTGCTGAATGAATGAATCTGGTTACCTATGTTTCTTATTCCTATAACCTTAAGTCAATCAATGGACGAGAAACCTACTGCTTTAGGTTCACTTCCATATGGTAACCAACATTCCTTAAGTTTCACACATTGTTTCATTAATACCCTTCCCCCAAAATATAGAGTCCAACATCTCTCAACCTACTAATAGCTGGGGCTAAACGGTTGTCTGTGAAGCTGAACTGTAATGACTCTCACCTGTAATTCGGACCTCAGCTGATGTACCTGACCCATCAGTTTCTGTATTTCCTCCCTTTGCATCTCCTTCTCATGTCGAAGCTCTTCTAGTTCCATGCTGTTAGCAGTACTGCTGTCTAGGCCTTCAAAACCAGATCCTTCCTTTAAGCTGTTGATCAGTTTTTCTTTGGACTATTATAAAAAAAAGAATAAACAAAGCAGAGATTAGCTTGTACACTGACTACCACCTACTACTCACCAACTAAACCACTATGGAAATACTCCAATTATATTTTCCATCAAAGAAAGTCCACAGACTGTTGAATCCACAGGGGTAAAAATGCAACAGAGCCTCGCTGTACAGTGTTCTTAGATTTTAGTCCTCAGGACCATGTTATTGTTAAAAACTTGTTAAGATTTTTCTCACTCTTCTTATGTTTTTTTACCCATCACATTCCACTCAACAAATATTTATGGAGCACTTACCATGGTTTTGGCACTATGCAAAGAGTCCTATGTAATAAAGATAATGTCTCTCACTCCAGATAGTACTCTCTGTCTTATAAACGAAAAGGGAAGTGACAAATTCCAGTAGAAGGCAATAAACACAAGCTGAGAGAAGGATACAGTAAGAGTACTTGCACAGTTCTGAGGGGAAGAAACCACTTCTGGGGAAGAGAAGGCTTTACTTAAAAGACAGCATTTATGCTAGTCCTAGAAAACGGCTAAGATTTTAAAGATGTAGAGAAACAGAGGACAAAGCATGAAAATGCAAAAGGACAAGGGCCCAAAAGTATTCTGAGATGTGTTCAGATAGCATGTTAGAACCAATGTATGGGGCTTCAGATACCAGGCTAAACTGTTTGAATTTTTTTTGGCAGTCTAAAACAAATGACCAGAAAGTGGACAAGAAGTGCTATGATCCGGGGGGAGGGTACAGCTCAGTGGTAGATCACGCAGTTAGCATGCACAAGGTCCTGGGTTCAATCCCCAGTACCGCCATATACAAACAAACAAACAAACACACAAATAAATTAATTAATTAATTAACCTAATTACTGCCCTGCCAAAAAAAAAAAAAAAAAAGAAAAGAAGTTATGTGACCAGAGATGCACTTTAGGAGGGTAAAACTGGCAGTGGTATAAAGCAGAGGTTCACAAACTATGGGCCAGGTCTGGCCAGTGGCCTTTTTTCGTACAGCCTGCAAGCTAAGAATGTTTTTTCACATTTTTAAAGGATCATAGAAAGTAAAAGCACACTATATGATGGAGACCACATATAACCCACAAAGCCTATGATATTACAGAAAAACTTTGCCGGCCCCTAGTGTAAAGGATTAGTTGGAAGAAGAGATTTGAGTAGCAAGACTAGTTTAAAAAGCTGCTGTAATCCTAGGCCAGCAATAACAAGGACCATTAGTTCTTTCACCTAAAATATAAATATTTGAAAGTCACTCTTCTCCATCAAAAACAGTTTCTCCTTTTTATGTGGCAGAATTATGAGTGATGTCTTCAAACTTTTCTGTATTTTTCACGTTTTCTACAGTCAACATGATCAGATCTGTATCTATATACCCATATGTCCACTTCCTACATTTCTCCTAGCTATCCCTTGTTTTCCATCCCCACTGCCACAAACTTGGAACAGGTCCACCTTACTTATTACCATTATTTTTGATAACTGGCTCTTTATCATCTACATCTCACCATCCCACTCCTCATTCCTTCAATGTATTCAACAATTTACTGAGTCCCCACTGAGGGCCAGGCACTGTGCTGGGGGATTCGACAATAAACAGGACAGAGATCCAACTCTCCCCTAACTCACAGCTGCCACAGTTCTTACACTTAAATCTGATCATCATGCTGCTCAAACGCTCCCAACACCTCCCCACTCCCCTATCATCACCTATAGGATAAAATCAAAACTCCTTTCTTTGCATGGTATGCAAGGCCTTCCATGATCTGGCTTCTGCTGTTATTAAGTTTTATCTTCAATCTCTTAATCTCTAATACTTGATGCTCTAACAACAGAGAACTAGCTGCAGTCTCCTAAACACACCATGTTCCCTTGGGCCCCTTTGCTCTGGCACAGGCTGTTCTATCTGAAATCTCCTCCCTACCATGAGTCGTCCCACTCATCCTTCAAGTCCCTCTCTATATGGCATCTCCAGTGATTCCTCACATCTCCAGGCAGGTTTTAAGACTTCTTTCAAGCTGCCATTGTACTGCATCAATAGCTTCACTGTGTCAACTGCTCAGTATCTTTTCACTGAACAGAATGTTTCCTTTCTAGAGGACACATCTTTTGAGCACTGTATCTTCAGCACCTGTCACTGTGCCTAGGGAATAGTTAGGTACTCAATTAAGTACCTCTTAGACAAATTAACAAAATACAGTGATATAAAAAATAATTAGAAGCAAGAGTTTGGAGGAGATGGATATGATACTTCATGGAGGTAGAATGAAAAGGGTGTTCATAACTAATAGGAGGTAGGGGCTAAAGGAAAAATGTGGAGTCAAAATGATACTGCTGTTTTAAGCTTCATTGCCTAGGAAGATGGCAATGTTATTTACCAAAACAGAAAAATGAAGGAGAGGCTGCTTTGGGGGTTGGGATATCCCATTCAGAGAAGCATGGCAGGCATTTAGAAATCTGGTGGGAAGTTCAAGTTGGAGGCATGTGAAGTTGCAACTAGTGACAGAATCAGAGTACATGATAAAGCAAAGTAAGAAAGAATAACAAAAGAGGGTTTAGGACAGAATTTGAGAGAACTGCTGCTCATTAGAGATTAAGAAGAGGACCCAATGGAGACAGAAAAAGCAGTAAAGAAGACAGAGACCTAAGGAAGTACAAGTGGCATGAGAAGGCAAGTTTCAAGAAGGTAGGAGGGTTCACAGGTCAAAAAGCTCTACCAAAATCAAAGTGGATGGAAACTAATAAGAGGACAGAAAGTAACTGTTTAGGTCATTAAAGACTTTTGAGTAGACAATTACAGAAATGAAGTGCAGACAGAAATTATATGAAAGAGTTAATGTTAACAGTTCGAAAATGAAGACAGCAGATATCACAATAATTCTGCTAAGTGTGATGTTAAAAGAAAGGAGAAGGACAGGGAAATGGATCAAAGTGGTCAAAAGAGCCAATAACAAAGTTTTTTCTCAGGCAGGTGTTTCAAGATCTAGTCTTTGTTATTCCACTAAGTAACGATGTGCTCTTGAGCAAGCGGAGCCAGAAGAAGGCAGCTGAGAGATGCAGAGAAAGAAAAAGGACAGACTTATGCAGGAAGGGCTTAAATGAGGTGGGAGGAGATGGAATCAATGTACAGGCAGAAAAATTACCCTAGAAAAAAAGTGAAAGGACACGTTTTCCCTTTGATATGAGAGGCAAAGGAAAGAAAAGTTGAAAACTACATTGGATGACTGCAGCCTGTTTTAGTAAAATAGAGGGTAAGGTCATCTTAGGTCTAAGAAAAGGGGGGAAAAAGCTGGGGGAGGAGATTCTGAGAACTGGATAAGGCCTAGGCTAGTTGCTCTGAAAAATTCAAAGCAGGATCAACACGGAAGAATATAAAAACTGTTAAAAACAAACACTGATGTTATCACGGTGACTAAGGTGACAGGTTGAAGACCTGAACTAGGTAGTAGCAGAATAAATTTTAAAAAAAGAAAAGAAAAGAAAAAAGGTAGTAGGAACAGGAGACAATTCATCTTTTTTTTTTTTTTTTATAGTATTTCTAAGTAGAGCAAGGCACCTGAAGCAAGTCAATCCAAAAACAAACAGAAACAAACCATCTCACAGATCTGAAGTCTCCAAGTGTCTCTCAGTCAGCTGGCTCAGTCAACATTCACACAGGCGCATTTCATGCTTACTTGGAGTATTCTAGTAGCTTTCTGCTTGTAGTCAATTAACTCCTGCTTAGAGGACTCCACGCTGGACTTCAGCATTTTGACTTGCTGCTGTAGCTCATCCACTCTCTTCTTCTCATCTGAGTATTTTCTTTCTGCCAGAGTAACTGCTTCTGCCAAATTCTGACGCTCCACTTCCATTTTATTAAGGCGTGCAGCAAACTCACCCTGTGACAGACAAATTTTTATATCATACTTATTATATCATTTTGCTTTGAGATACATTTTACAACCATCCATTTAGATATCTTATGGGATTTATTAGCTCAGCCCAACAACATAACATGAGGTAAAAAAAAAATTCTTCATTTGTTAGGAATTGAAGAGCAGGAAATCTGAGGTTGTGTCTCCCAAACATGGTGATGCATCAAAATCAGTTACGAAGTCTGTTAGAAATACAGCCACCCAAGGCATCCCTCAGGCTTACTAAATTGGAATTTCCAAGACTGGGCTTGGAAATCTGTTTTTTAAGAAGTTTCCCAGGTGAACCTGGTCACTTGGATACTAGGTCTGACCTCATACTGACTATACTTCAATAAAAAAATACATATACAAAAAAAGAGAAAGAGTTTAAATAAAGAGAATAAACAAGATGCCCCAAATCAGCTTTTAATCAAATAATAGTACTATCCACTGCACAAATTAAATGAAAACATGTCTAATGAGTATTAAATATTTTAATTGTATTTCAACATATAAAATTAAATAAATTCAGCAACTATCAAGTTAAATTTTCAAATGCTTAGTTTTTGTCACAGAAACAGAATTTTCTGGAATGCACTGCAGAATTTTACTAGAGTAAATGGGTTATTCACGGCATAAAGTCACTCCTCCTCATCCAAATAATAGAAGTATGCTGCTGTGTCCCATTCTGACCTGCATTTGTTTATAGCTCTCCTGCTCTCTCTTCAGGGTGGCATCTGCTTCGTGCAGCCTCTCCTGAAGAGTCTGTAGAGCTTGATTCTGCAGGCTGCTGCCTTCGCTGTGATCCTGCAGTATTCTTAAAGAAAACACATCCCTTGAAATAACTCATTTCTACAGTATATCAAGTGAAAAGGTAGAATCATTTTTAGAGCATTAGCATATTAGCACGAAAAAGATGGTCTGAGTAAAACATTCTTACAGAAATCTTTTTCCCTTTTAATGGGCTGTCATTGGTACTTTTAGGTATCAAATACAAGCACAGTCCACGTCATTATATGTCAAAAGACTAATGACACTGCTCTTCAAATATTTTTAAATTTCAGAATTTGCTAAAAACACATCTCAAGATTCAAATAATAAATTCATTTTTAATTGCAAACACTTCCAGCATTACCAAGAGCTCAATTTTCCCTCTTGTAAATTTCCAAAAGCTAAATTTTCATAAGATAGTACACTACCATGTTTATCATTATTTGACAAACACTCTAACTCATTTTTTCATTATTAACACAATGAGCTACCGTGATTTTTCACTCTGTAAGGTTTCCAATGCTTCTGTGCGAGTATGCAGCAGCTGGTCAGCTTCCTGTAGCCTCACTTTCAGTACAGCCAGCTGGGAATCCTTTGCAGCCACAGCTTCAGTCAGGTCATCTACTTGGGCTCGGAGTTCTCGAGTTATTCGATCACTCTTTGAATGGTCAACATTCCACTTTTCCACTCGTGCTCTTGCTTTGTTTAATTCTTCAAAAAGAAAGAAAGAGAGAGAAAAAGACTGATTTCTCTATACAAGTAAACACATCTTTCTCAGAGCACACAGAAATTCTCTTTTGAGGGGAAGGGTATGGTTCAAGTGGTAGAGCGCATGCTCAGCATGCAAGAGGTCCCGGGTTCAATCCCCGGTACCTCCTCCAAGCAGAAATCAATGAAGAAACCTAAGTACCTCCCCCTCAGCAAACAAACAATACAAGAAATTCTCTTTTGAGTCCC
Organism: Camelus ferus; assembly: GCF_009834535.1. Taxonomy (NCBI): domain Eukaryota; kingdom Metazoa; phylum Chordata; class Mammalia; order Artiodactyla; family Camelidae; genus Camelus; species Camelus ferus. The sequence continues at coordinate 83,676,509 of NC_045701.1, read as the reverse complement.
TTTAGTACTTGTTGCCAAAATTAGGAGCTTACAGTTATCTTCAGATTTTTTTGAAGACCTCCATTTTTCAAGGCCAACATTCATATCTGTATTACAGTTAATTGGTTGGAAAGGGGCATGAAGCTAGCTGCTTTTCTACAAATTTTTTCTGAAGATAAAAAGCATTTGGGAGTCAAAACCTGTAGATAACAGAGAGTTCACAACACTAAAATGGTCAGTGGATTTCTGGAGTTCTGCTAGAAACAGGAAAAAATGCAAATCCAAATCAAGGGTAGACAATGTATAGGAAGACCAAAAGAAACAAAAACAAAACCTGAAGATAAACACTGGAAAGAATCTGTTTCTTTCAATTACTGTGGGAAAAAGATGTTCTTTTAACCTAGAAAATTGGGGCAGAAAAGCAATGCAGTGCAGATTTCCATATCCTTATATTCCAATACCATCTGTAATTGCAGTTTGCCAGCAAAAAATACATATTTTTATTGTATATTTTAAATATTTACATTTAAATGTAAATTTAAATATAGTAAACTGTCCAGGGTCTCTGGAAAAACTCATCTGGGTAAAGTGAAGAAAGTCAGTCTAACAAATCTTAAATTATCTTTCTATTCATGGGTCCTAAAGAATGACCAAAGAGGCCAGTTTTCTGTTTCAGGTGGGTGGAAGGAAGACTGGTCCTATTTCCAAATCTGGGCCCCGTATTTCTTTGAAAACACTATTTTACAGTTCTCATCTAAAATATTTCTAATAGTTTAGATATAATCTAGTTTTTAGTTTATTTTTAAAATAAATTCCTAACCCTGGATAATATAAGTAAGGCTCTACCTTCTTGAGTTTCCTTGGATCTTTGAAGTAATGAGGCCATTTCTTGATTTAAAGACTGGACTTCATTCCTCAGCAGTTGATTCTCCAGTCGAAGATTAGATAATTCATGTGTTTTGCCATCATCATTAGGTTTTGGGTTGTGGTCAGCACAGGCATCTGACGATACATTTTCCTTTGAAGAAACCTCTTGGCCTTCATGGCCAGAATCTGAATTATTAGAGGCTTCTACAAAAAAAAAAAAAATACATTTTTGTTACATTAAAATGCTCATTACAGACAACATACACATTAGTAGCTTACTTTGGTAGAATGCCTTTTGGCTCAAATTGACTGCTATAGCTAAAATACCATAAAAAGTAAATGTAAATTCTTAATAGACTTTCCTCTGATGAAATTTCATTCTCATACATAGAGCCTATAGACCTCTAAGCAAAGTCTGGATACACTGAATGAATGGTGTCAAAGAATAGATGCAAGAATGGGAAGAGGAAAATCAGAGATAATTTACATGGTTGGGTTTAGGTAAAAGGATTTTGGTTTCCCTTTTGTCCATGAATCATTTTTGAAAATCAGGGAGAAGTTTCGACACTGAAAATATTGGAAAGGCATAAAAGAACAGCTGTGGGCTTCAAGGTAAGGAGAGTAATTACAGGTCAGAGCAATTTGTTATATAGCAAACTGGAATCTAAAATCCCTTACCCAAAGAGATACTCATTAATTCAGATACCCATTAATTCAGGTTCATCTTGCTTTTAATTTATTACTAAATATGATGCAAATACACTTTTTACTTACTCCAAAAAAATTAAGTATGGGCTAAAAAATGAACTATATCTAAATGCAAAAGTTCTCAACATTTTTAGTGATCAAAGAAATGCAAACTAAAACCACAATGAGAACCAATACATACCTTGATAGATGGGTAAAATTAAAAAGACAACATCAAATGTTGCCAAAGATATGGAACAACTGGAACTCTTATAGATTGTTGATGGCAGTATAAAATGGTAAACACTGTGGGAAAAGTTTTCACAATTTCTTATGAAATTAAACATGTGCCTATCATTTTACCCAGTAATTCCACTCCTGGGTATTTATCCCAGAGAAATGAAGACATTTTCCCACAAAAAGAAAGTAGGTCTTGCACCTTTATTCACAATGACCAAAAACTGGAAACAACCCCAAAGTCCATAAAAAAGAGTGGATAAATTGTGGTATATCCACACTATAATAAAATACTACATAATAAAAGAGAATTATTAAGTTATCCAATAACAAACATGAGTGACTCTCACTAACATGTTGAATAAAAGACAACAGGTAAGAAAGGTAAGAAACATATTCATACTAGACGATCCCACTATTTACTGGCAAACATAAGAAGTTTCAGAACAGACAAAAAGTAATCTAAGGTGAAAAAAATCAGAACAGTGGGTGCTTGGGGGATAGATTAACTAGAAAAGGACAAGGGGTACTCTCTGGGGCAAAGGAAATGTTCTTTATCATATGAAGGTGTCGGTTACATAGGTATAGCCATTTATCTGTACAGCTAAGATTTGTGCGTTTCAATATATGTAAAAAATGATGAGACAAACAGGTAAATTTGAATACTAACTAGCTATTAGATGATACTAAGGAGTTATTAAGTTTTTATGGTGATAATGGTGTGAATGTTTCTAAAACTTGTATTTTTTAGAGTTAATATTTATAGAAGAAATGCTATGATATATATGATTTGTTCCAAAATAATTCTGTACAGCATACAGGTAAAGAAAGGGATTGGAAATGAGAGGATATAAATTTGCAAGAATGGTTATGAACTGTTGATTATCATCACTGGATAAAAGGTAATATGGGGGTGGAAGGGAGCCATCAATCTCTACTTTGGTATACTTGAATTTTCCAAGATAAAGTTCTTTTTTTTAATGAATAAAAATTGAGAGAATTTTTAAAAATTATTTTTAATTTTATAAGATTCTAAAAAGAAATAAAGTATATATCCAGACTTGTAGGATATATCTAAAGTAGTATTTAGAAGGACATTTCATTTAAAAATGAAAGGATGGGATTAATGGGTTATACACCCATTTTAAGGATTACAAAAACAGCAAAATAAACCCAAAGAAAGCATAAATTAATAATAAAGACCAGAAATTAATAAAATAGAAAAGAAACACACTAGAGAGGATCAACATAACCAGAAATGGTCCTCTGAGGGAGGTATTATAAACTACATTGTGTCAATAAATTTTTAAATGAACATGATGTTGGAACCCATCAAACTGTATGCTTTAAATATGCATAGTTTATTGTATGTCAGTTATACTTCATTAATGCTGTTTTAAAGAACAGGCATTTAGCACAGTGCCAGATACTGGTATTCTTCAGGTAGTATCTGTGTTCAAGCTTTGGTTTCTGCAGTTAGTATAAATGATTAGTGTCTGACTGTCAGAAAATTTCAGCCGTGACATTATTTTCCTGAAATTAAGTAAAATAAATATAATCCTCCCCAAAGTATACGAAACAGATAAATTCTTAGAAAAAAATATAACTTACCAGAAACAGATTTAAACAGAAATGGAAAACTAATTGAATCAATAGCTAAATCTGCCACTAAGAACACCCTAGACCCTGATGGTTTTACCAGTGAGTTCTAGCAAATATTTACTGAAATTAAGTTTGGTTTCAAGTTTAAATAAATCAACTGATTTGTATACCATATCACTATTAAAGGAAAATCATGATATTTCAATACACACAGGAAAAAAAAAACTGCTAAAATTCAACATAAAAACTCAAACTAGCAATACATGGCAACTTCCTTAGTTTGATAAAAAGTACCTGTGAAAAACCTAACACAAACTGAGACAGTCAAAGCATTCTCTTTAAGACAAAGAACAAGACACCAAATTGGTTTCAAGTATTAGCCAATGCAGTAAGGCAAGAAAAAAAATTTTTAAGTAAAAGGGTTAAGAAGAAAACAGTCATTATCCACAGATATTATTGTGTCAAAAATTTAAATAAATGTACGGAAAAATATGAAGCTTAACAGCTATCCAGCTTGCTGTGTGTGTGTGTATTTACAAAAACCAAATACACAGCAACAAACAGAAGATAAAATATTTTAAAGGATACCATTTATAAGAGCTTTAAAAAATATAAACTACCCAGGAATAAGTTAACAAAAAGTATGCAAGACTTTTATGGAAGAAACAATAAAATCTTAATGAAAGATTTAAAAAATAATTATACTATGTTAATAAGTTAGAAGATTCTATGTTGTAAAGATGCTGATTCTCATCTACTATCTATATAGAAGGAACCCAATAAAAAGACCAAGAGAATTTTTGTGGAACTTGGCAAGAAAATTCTAAGGTGTATATGGAAGTATAAAATTCCCAATAGCCAAAGGCATTCTTAAAGAAGGACAAGGTGGTAGAATTTGCTCTCTGAGATATAAAAACATATTATAAAACAACATTAATTAAGACAATGTGGCACTGGCACAAAGACAGACAAATAACCAATGAAATAATTGTTAGAAACATACCAATATATGGATGGATATTTGATATATGACAGAGGAAGTATTGCAGATCGATAGTGAAAGGAAATATTTTCAATGATGCCAGGATAACTGATTTCCACATAGAAAAAAAGGGAATTAGATGCCTACCTCACACCATACGTAGAAAACAACTTTAGGTAAACATCATTTAAATATGAAAGGCAAAAGTATAAAACCTTTCCTATAATAGAGGAAAATACCTTTATGATCTCAGGATAGGGGATCATTTTCTAAGACACAAAAAACAACCATAAAAGAAAAAAATTAATAAATTCATTACATTAAGAATTTTTATTCACTGAGGTATAATAGGAGGGAAAAAAAGAAGGTAAAACTATAGGAGGATGTGAAAGAATTACCATATAGAATATATAAAAATATCTATGAATCAATAAGGAAAAAAAAAATGCTTCCACAACACTCTGATCACACCTCAACTGCTGGATTTACTACATTATATGAATTATCTGTGTACATGTGTATCTTGTCCACGAAACTATAACCCATTCACTTCTATATCCTGGCACCCAACAGGTTCTTAATAAATGTTTTTGTAATTAAACAAAAGATAGCTGAGAAGAAATTTAGGATTTTTGTACTTAATTAATCAACTGCTAGTGCATGTACCTGTCTTGAAAGTCCAAAACCTCTCTACCACTTTTTTATCTTGAAATACAAGAAAGACTTCATTCATTAACAGCTAAGACTAGGGAAGAAGCCATAACATTTAAGAACACAACAAGCTTCTATTAATCATCAATTCTATAAGGAACCCCTGCAAGAACCTATCATGTTTATTGTTATTTTTAAATGCTTAGTAAGTACTCAAATTAGTCACATTATCATGTTTATATCATTTTTGCAGGTGAGAAGATGTAAATGTAGAAGTAATTTCATAGCAAATTAGACAACTGAAAACCAGAATTCTCTTACTTCACTACTAGGTCAATGCCTTCAATTTTTCAACTTGGATCAAAGTGGAGTTTCTCAGCTTTACTTCTGGGGGAATGTAGGGGGAAAAAACACACACAGAAACCTCAAAATTCAAAACATATGTGAAATACAGCCTCCTGTCATTTTTATAATACCAATGACAAAATGAAATGAATGGAGATAGTCCCAAATCCTAAACTAAACATTTTCCTTCAGATTTCAAAATATTCTTTTTTGTATCTTAAAACATCTTAAGAGAATCATTTTGGACATAAATTCTCAAGATGCTGGGCTGTTACCAGACAGACAACATTCAAAAGTCCCTACTATAACTGTACATTGGCTAACAGGGTTCCATGCTGTCTCCCTTGTTTATGCCACACATTTCAGAGCCTGCCCTTGGACCAGTAGGACAGGTAACCAAACAGAGGATGACAAATGCTACCAGCACATTCAATTTGCTTAACTGTCAAAGAAACAGACAACTGATTAACTACCGTGGCTTTGGCTCCCAGAAGGATTTTCTTCAATGGTTTTGACGGTGGTTGCATTGGTGTTCACAGAACTGACACTTGTTGTCCGAGAACTCTGAAAGACAGGTGTCTTGCCCCTTTCTTTTTTGATTTCCACTTTCCCGGTAGGTTCCTTCTGTGAACTATTAAGAAAATCAAACAGCAGCTCATCATCAGGTTCTGACTTTTTTCTTCGAACAAACTGGGATGAAGGTCTAGGAACAGGTGCATTTTCAACAGGATGGGAGGCCTCCCCTGATGTCCTAGATCCTACTTTTACACTTGCAGTGCCAGCTAAGATGGTGGCTTTTTGATTTCTAATATTATCAGCTGCTGAGGAAATGTAAGTAGCTTTAGGTCCAGTCTGGTAGGTCAAATCTGTATTTTGCTGGTGAAGCTCAGGATAGTCAGTATTTTTGCTATAAATAATGTTGCTGGTGTTCTCTTTCCTACTGAGAGCTGTTGCAGCCCCTTGATCAACTCTGTTTAAAAGATCTTCCGCCTTTCCAGCAAGATCAGCAAACCAGGACATGATGGTAGCAGAATAATCCTATTGGTGAACCTGTAAAAAGGCCATAAAATGATCAGTATGGCATAAGAGCAGAGTTTAGAGGTTAAGACCAGGCTCTGGAGTCAGGGAGTCCTGGGTTGGAAAGTATAACCCTGCCTCCTATTATGTAACTTTAAGCAAACTACATACCAAAACTAAGAATCTTTACCTAGAAAATGAGGAAAATAAGTGTACTTATATTATAGGATAGTTTTAAGATGAAATAATACATTAAAAAACACTTTGAAAAATGCCATTGCAGACACTCATTTTAGTATTTGCTATTACTGTGATTACAACTACTACTATTATTGTTATTCCTATTTCAATAAAAGGTAAATCTTAATGTAGCAAAAGCATCCAAATATCAAACAATCAATATGGCAAAATCCCAGTACAACCAAATAAAAACAATTCTCTAAAGTTTGTTTTAAGGTGCTAAAACTTGAAGAAACTTCAGATTAACACAGAAGCTATCTTAATGTTAAACTGCACACTATCGTGGATAATTTAGGCATGCATATATATAATCAGTCTAAAGTACACCTTAAGTTAAATTCTCAGTACTTACTATATGCACATTAAGCTAAGTTCAGAATAAAACAGTATGATTACATAGCCACTCATTTGATACATATATCTGAGTACTTATCCAGTGCCACAGTAAGTCAAACTAATGATGATGAAATAATTAGTTTTCATGACATGGAGTAGTGTAGAAAAAAGTCAGCCACCATTTCTTGCATGTGCACATTGTTCCTTCTGCTTGGAGCACTCTTTCACAGTTAACTCTTTTTTGATCCTGGTCCTCATTTGAATATCATCTGCTACAAAGACAACTCTTTCTTTCCATCTAACTTAGGTCCTATCATTCTCTGTTCACACACTATTCTTCTCCCTCACAGCCCTTCATGTTTTATGTGGTGCTGTTGGGTTTTTTTTTTTTTTCCTGTCTCTCTCTACTGGGGAAGGGAGGTGGGGGAGTGGGTGGATACAGGCCATATCTGTTTTGCTCACCAATGAATTCCCAGTACATAGTAGGCACCCATAAGTACTGCTGAATGGAATTAATTTTTATGTTAGATGCCCTGCAGACTTCATCTTAAGCACACATAATTTTCATGACCACATTATGCGGTAAGCAGCAATACTCTTTCTTCACAAATAGGGAAAAGGTTTAGAAAGATCCTAGAGATTAGACAGCAGCTCAGATAGGCAAATCTAAGTCAGCCAAACCTACTTTTTAACCCCTGCCTTCCCCATGCCTCCCAGTATCTGAACAATCTCAAGAAGAAATTCACCCTCTAAACTTGCGCCTTACAAAATGCCACGGTTATTCACAGTTTATGTGAAGTCAAGTGAAAATGGAAGTGACATGCTTTATAACACATAAAACTCCCTACAGATGTATTATTCTCAAGTAAACATTGGTGGTAATTGAGACAAATTATTTCTCCTAATAAAGCAATCAAAACATACTTATTAATTCCTTATACCTTGCTTCCCATTTCAAAGTTAATAAGGTTTTAAAACAAAAGCCTGAGGCTTAAGATTGATTACCCAATTAAATGTCAAGATGGACCCTGGGCACTTGCCCCATGGACAAACGGACATCTCTAGCAGACTTCAGAGGTACAGAGCCCTCAAGAAATTCTCCCCAGGAAACGGTCCGTGCCGTGGTGAAGAAGGGACGGTGCGTGGGACGGGGATGGGTCGGCCGGCCGGCGGTGGCTGGGCCTGCTACGAAGGCCAGGTGTCAACACACAGGAAGGGAAGCTGAGGGTCAGCCACTCGGTCTCAAGGATTCCGTTGTCAGTGGCTCCCAGATAGGCAAGTACAGACCCTCACTTCGCTCCCCTCCCACCTCGTTGAGCCTCTTGTGGAGGAAAGAGGCCAAACCAGGCTGGGGATGGCGGAGGGAGGAGAGGGGAGGGCATTAAGCAACGTCCGCGGAGGCTCAAGGGGGCTCTTCTGCCCTCTTCCTCAGTCCCCAGCAGGACCGAGAAATCAGAATCTCAGCTGAGAGGATGCCACCCCCGCCCCTAAGGCCGTTAACGCCCCAAGGGACCAGTCGGCCCATTGTGCCACCGCTGCCGCCTCACCTGAGGACTCCGGAGCGGCTGCACCGCAGCCTCGTCGCCCTCCGGGGCCGCCCCTCTCAGCAGCCGATCCGGAGACGATCCAGGCTGAGCAAACCTGGTCCTCGACCTCCCGCGGCCCAGCTACTCTTCCGGGAGACGTGGAAGAGCGGTGAGGACCCCAAAACAGAGTGGCTACAGAGCTGCCTGAGCGGCCGGGAGCCTAGAGCAGCTACCTGGAGGTGACTCAGGCAGCAGCGCCGCCGGCTGCGGGGCCCTCGCGCCTGGCCACGCCCCTTTTCCGCCAATGGTGAGAAAGGGTAGGGCAGGGTCTGCGTGCGTGTGACGTAGCTCGCCTTCCGTGGAGGACGGCCTCCAAGCGGCCCGGGCAACATTGGAGGCCACGCCTTTAGGGGGCGGGCCCCACTGCGGCCCGCGTGGGTGTCAGAGGAGGTACCCCGTCTGGAAGGAATTCGAGTCCTGAGACCCAGGTGGACTTGCCAGTACTTACCTTTCCCTCTTTTGCGAATGAGGATGTTGAGGCCCATGGCAGGAGGTGGAAATACAGAAAGCAAGATCCCTGATTTCATGCAGCTTACTTTCTAGTGGCAGAGACATAATTAATAAACCAGTGAAAGAACAAGACAATTTCAGAGCGTTACCAGCGCTGTAAAGACAAGATAATGGGGAGAATTGACTAGAGGTGGCAGAAGCATTTTAAATGATGTGGTCAGGAAGGTTTCTCTGAGGAGGTGATATTTGAGTTGAGACCTAAAAGATGGAAAAGGCCAGTAAAGGACTTTCCATACAGCAGTTATTGTAGTTATGTTATGCATGTGGTTCACTGAATATTTGAATTAAGTCTAAAATCTACATTCAGTAATTCAGCAAATACTCAGCACCTACTATGCGCACAGTATTGGGCTAATCTAGCCCTAATGACAAGCCTACAGCATAGTCCCAAGGACTCCAGAGTTTAAAAAATTTGTCTAAGATCATCTACTCTAATAAGGAGTCCATATTACTCCAAAGCCTGTGCCCGTAGACCTAATCTTTTACTGTGTCTAAATTAAATATTGGGAATAATTACAGCTCTTTCTTTTCTTCCTCTCAAGCCAGGTTTAGCCCAGTCTAGTGAACAGAAAAACTTACAGCAGCACCAGAAAATAATAATAGCCTCTAACAGTTGTTGTGCTTTTATTAAGTGCAGTATATTGTGTTAAGCCTTGGACGTACTTCACCTCATTTAATTCTCACAACAACCGTAAGGAAGGTACTGTTATTAGCCTGTGATGGGTGGCATTGTTGTTCCCAGCTATTACGTGGCTATTCCTGTTAAGGCTGTAAAAGATTAGTTAATAGCAACCTAAATTAAATAGATTCAGGAGATCAGAAGGGGGAGCTCTCACACCATGTGACCAGAGCAGAGCCCAACAAGAAGTAGAAAGACCTCTCTTCTTTCCTGGCGACAATTCAGCTGATGAAAAGCTGTGGACGCTTTGTTTACTATAGCCCTCCCAACTTCCTTTTCCCCTCTATAAAAGCATCCTTTCTTGCTGTGTGAAGACTTGCCCTTGGCTCACCATGGTTGCAGACCCCAGATTGCAATTCTCTGCTGATCCCAAATAAACCCATCTTTGCTGGAGAAATACCTGGCAGTCTATTTGTTTCAGGTCAGTAAGGATTTTACATCATCACCTATTGCCATGTGACTGCAATGCATCCTATGGGAAGAATGTCCTTTTCAGCTTTACTGATGACAGGCTTGATCATGTGACTTGCTTTGGCCAACAGAATGTGAGTAGAAGTGCCTTTCACCACATCTGAGGAGTTGTGTTAAGAGCCATTAAGCGCTCTTGATCTTTTTCCTCACCAGCAAGAATGGCCTGTCCCAGGTAGAGCCACTCCCTCAGTCTGGGTCCTGGAAGGAAACAGATGTGAAGCAGCCCATATGAAGAAAATTGGCAGTGGGCAGACCCCACCCCACCACCACTCCAAAGAATGTTTCAAGAATTCCCACATAAATTCCCTAAGAGAGTCAGCATATAGAGACCTACCATCCTGAAGTCATTAGGGCCAGGCTAGATTAGCCAGAGAAACAAAACAACCAACAGAAAGAGGTTACAACTTTGCCTTGTATAAGATATACACACAAAAAATACTAGCTACAAAAGAAAAGATTAAAATTTGGATTTTGTTAAAATTAAGAATTTATTTTCTTCCCAAAAAAACCTGAGTGAAAGGCAACCAACCCAAAGATCGGTAGAAAATATTTACAATACATGTATCTGACAAAAGACTTGAATCCAGAATATATAAAACTCTCCAACAAATCAATAAAAAGATCAATCAACCCAACAAAAATGGACTACTATCTTAAATAAGCACTTCATAAGAGAAAATATCCAATTGGCCAACACACAGGAAAAAGTGGTCAACACTATTAGTCATCAGATAAATACAAATTAAAATCACAATAAAATACCTTTACCAAATTGCTAAAATGTAGAGATGGAAAATACCAATTGTTGACGAGTTTGTGGAGCTGCTAGAAAACTCATGCATTTCTGACAGAACTATAAGTCATAGAACCACTTTGGAAAACTTAGGTTCTATCCATTAAAGCTAAACATAGGCCTACACTATGTTAGCAGTTCCACTCAAGAGAAATGGAGGCAAGAGGCCATCAAAAGACACGTACAATGGAAAACAAGAAAGTATCCATGCAACAACATGAATGAATCAGACATACTTGAGACATACAAAAAGCAGTGCTGAGTTAAAAGAAGCCATTTCCAAAAGATCACATATTGTATAATTCCATTAATATGGAGGTCAAGAACAGGCAAAGCTAATCTATGATTATAGAAATTATAATAGTAGTTACCTTTGGAGGAAGCAGATATTGACTAGGAGTGGTCAAGATATAGGCTTTTAGGGTGCTGATAGGGTTCTGTATCTTAACTTTGGTGATGATTATAGGTGTGGATATATAGGTAAAATTTATTAAACTCTATACTTAACAATTATTAACCTTATTGCATGTCTGTTACACCTCAATTAAAACTATTAAAAAGTACATATACACTTTGAAAGGATAATTCTACTTTTAGGAAATTATCCTACAGATATACTCACACACAAAATTATTAATTACAGCATTGCTTATAATAGCAAATGCTGGAAACAAGTTAAATGTTCACTGATTAAAAAATCTTGGTAAATTCATCCAATGGAATACTATGCATCTGTTTAAAAAAAAGAAGCTCTCATGTAGGGATATGAAAAACGCTCCAAGATCTTAACAATATATGATTTTTTAAAAAAAACATAAGAAAATGGTGTTTATAGTATGCTATCATGTACAAATATCTTTTATGAATAGAGTCTGTCTCTTGAAGGACACTGTCTCTGCCTCCTGGGAGAACTTGGCTCTAAAATAGGAGTGAGAGGGAAGTTTATTCTTCAGTAAATCCTCTTTTCTATATACCCTTTGAACTACATACTATACGAACCTATTATTTTTTGAAAGTTAATACCATTAAAAAATTTTTTGACTTTGAACACCCCAGCTTGAGTGCAGGGAAGGGACATACATTTTATCTTTTTTGTGCTATGGGCCCCTTTGCAGAATTGTATGTGTGTGTGTGTCTTTTTAAACAAGTTTATCATTTAATAAGTCAGTTCATTTTCACCACAAAGTATTGTACACAGTCATCTGTTGAAACATTTCTTTTTAACAGATCATAGTTTTAAAAAAGTCATAGATACTGTGAGTTCTATATAAACTGGTGGATAGTAAGTTAATTCCTTTGTTTTGACTTATAAGCCTCAACTTCACTGTAGAATAAGGAATGTAGGCCAAAGAAAGCATTATCAGTCACCAGTTCAGAACAGTATTGTTTCTGTAATTTGAAGCTTTCTGAGTGGATGGATTCAGACCTGATGTAGCTATACATAGATTACTAAATGAACAGGCTATGTGGAAATTGTACAAAATGTTATTAACTTTAATTATTAATAAGCTAGTAATTATGTGACTAAGTGCTATTCAGACTCAAAAACCTGTTTTGAATCCCCAGGAAAGCCGTATGTGTACACAACCATGCCACCTTGTACTTAGGGGAGTGTCAAAACATATTTCAACAGAAACTTTGGCTTTAGGAAAGAGTCACAAATATTTAAAATAATGGCTTTTAAAAAAACAAAAAACCCCCTAAAATAATAACAATGGCTTTAATCATCATTTAAAATATTTGGTAGGGGAAAGTGTGCTTTAATTAAATATACACCATACCAGGGATGCTGGCAAGGTTGAAAGTTACTCCTAATGTTGACAGTTATAAAAACTAATTTGTATGTGACAAGATAGAGAAAAAAGCAAACCCTCTGAAACAAACTTTTTAAAAATGAATGTTCACAGTGGTTTGTATCAATGGTATGCATTTTATGATGATAACAGATTGAGCACCCTAGGACTCTCCTTATATCCTAAAGAAAATGAGCATTGGCATTATTGATGGGTTGTACTGAATTTAAAATAGATCAATCGTACACTTACTCAATAGAGAGGACAGTTTTAACACCATCATTAAAGTTGTTTGCAAAAGGAATGGAGAATTAAAAAAACAAAAACAAGACATTTTTTTCTTGGGAATGGGGAGTCTTTTACTTGCTGCTAACCAGCAAATACTATTCATTAAGTCAAAAATGGAAGGAGCAGGCCCACAAACGCTACTTGAGCAAGCTGACCAATACACGTTACAGTTTTTAAAATGAAGGTTATATCCTATATGTTACAAGCCCCAATGAGGCAGTGTCAAAATGAATCCCATTTCTTTGCATGCTTTGTGATCATATTCCTTGGAGGCGTTACCAGGTCTCCTTTTTCTCTGCAGGCTTTAAAATCTGAGAAGAACACATTAGTGTTTTGTCCACATTCATCATGGCACCTCCAGTGTCAAACTCTCCACAATAATCAGGTGCAGAAAAACAGTGACCAACTGCCTCTTTGCAAAAATATATATCCCTCTTCAACCACCTGATGATCCAAATCATGCTTATGGAGAAATTTTGCAACCACTTCTGCACCAAACGTGAAGGACACCAGGACACCTCTCTGTCATTTTCACCCCAGCCTAAGACATCTTTATCTGGGTCAGAGCACAAAAGATTACAAAGACCTTGATCTGGTACATCAGTTGGTTGCATAGTTTTTGGAACCTGCTGTACAGATTCAAGATCTGGTGATAAACTTCCATGACAGCAGACTATTTTCTCGTCCATGATGGCTGCCATCAGTAGATAGTTAAAGCACTCCATGAAAGTTTTCCATAGTGTAATGCTATATCTTCTTTTACATTCATCGTAAAATCCACACATTCTATTGATGCTGGCACATTCGTGGTTTTGTCTGAGATGAAAACTATTCTTGGGATATTTGGTATTCTTAGTCAATAAGAGGCAGATAGTCTCCAAAGACTGTTTCTCCTTGTCCACATAGTTTCCAAAAAAAAGGACTCGCTTTCTGGTGGGAAACCACACTGTACTCCAAAAGTCGAAGCAAATCATAGTATTGCTGGTGGGTATCATCACATGATTTGAGTGGTGTTTCAAGCTCTAGTAGGATTGGTGGACCGAGAAAGATCTCTCAGGAATTTAAGCAGAGTACTCTGATTTCATTTTGAAGCTGGACATTCTTATGCGGCTTGGAGCCTCTCACTTCCAGCAGCCATTGGATGATGCTGTTCATGTTGAGTTTATCTCTACCTGCCATCGCCTTCCCACTGCCAACCCTCCCACAGCCCCAGCGGCCTGGGCTCACACCCGGAATTCACTCCTTTCCCACACTGGGAGCATAGGGGCTGCAGCAACCATGGTGGTGGTAGCAGAAGCCTCCCGTGAGTCCCTCCTCAACTGCCCCACTCCCTGCTTCCTCCTTCTCTCCCCACTAGAACCACAAGGCAGAACTGTGTTTTTAAAAGCATAATATAATACACGCAAGATGATACAGGAAGCTATATTGGAAATATTGAAATACAGTTATAAAAATATTTTTAAACCAAGTGATTCAATAATCTATGTACTTTAAAAAATTAACACATCAAATAACTGTGTGTGAAATTAAAGCCAGCCTCCCTACTCTGGCTCACAGGGCGCTGCAGGATCCGGCCCAGGCTGCCCTCTCCAGCTCCATCTGGAACTGCTCCCCGTCATGCTCACACAGTCCAGTCATCTCACCCTCAAGAACATTGGCCTTGATGTTCCCACTGCCTGGAGATTTCCCCTCCACACATCCCCCGCTCCCCCACTGCCCACATCCCCACTTCGTACACTGGTCCCTTCCCTCCTTCAGGTCTTGGTATAAAAGTTTTCCCCTCTGGAGGCTTCCCTGGCCACCCTGAGTAAGCGAGCTCCTGTCCTTCTCCACGTGGTACCTCATTCTTTTCCTTTATAATATTTGTAATAATACAATTTTTGGTATAATTATGCAAATTTATAATAATTTGTATAATGTATATATATTTTTATTTGTTTATTTACTTAGTGTCCATCTCCCCTCCATGAAGGCCTACATCACATCTATCTTTCTATTGTACCGAGCACCTAAGACAGGGCGTGCTACTTGGTAGGTGCTTATGTATTTGTTAAATGAATGAGCACAGTGGTCCCACCCTGTGGATTAGAGGAGCTGGTTCCATCAGACGGGTAGGTATCTCAGAAAGAATCTATTGCATGTGTAAGCACCCAGCACAATACCTGGCACACAAAAGGTGCTTAATAACTGGTAAGTGTGATTTTTTATGTCCCTCTGAGTTTTTCCCCACATTCCTTTCTGCTGATTCTTCTCCATCTAAAGTCTACATCCAAAGTCCCAGTTCCATCCAAAATGAATGCATGGGCCTTGCTTTGAAACTCCTGGACCTCTCCCATCCAGCCTGCCACAGGGCCAATTACCTCTTTCCTCCCAAAACTCATCTCAAGTAGCTTCCCTACTTGGCTTTCAAAAATCCCAGGAACACAGAGGTGGAACATCCGGCTGAAATGCTGGAGGCATTCCAACATGCAAGCATGAAAAAGCCTAGTGGAGTTCTCCAGGCCTGAGAGGAGGGGTCTTCATGAGGGGACAGACTGAGGTATGTTCAAACAGCCAGACATGAGGGGCGACATCATCTTTGCAGTTAGGTGTGACTTTGGTGGTGTGGCCAAGGGCAGGATCAGACCAGCTCCCTTTCCTTAGGAGCCAGGAGGCTGAGAAGAGGGTAAGGGTCTCAGGAAGGAGGGAGGGATAGTGTTAGGCTAACTGACATCCTTCAAAGTTCAACAACTCCCATTTCTGGGCTCTCAGATGTCTGCCTGTGATCCCTCAACAGATAAAGTACATTCTTTACTAGGTGTGTTTGCCCTAACAAACTAATAGCCCTAGGCAATGCCTAATCTCACAGCAGCTCAGGCTGGCTTGTTTCAGCCCAC